>NC_041387.1:662176320-662217413 GCF_002162155.2 Triticum dicoccoides | reverse complement strand
CGGCCCCCTCCTCCTCTTTTCCCCTCCGAGGAATCCTAGTTGGACTAGGATTGGAGGGGGAATCCTACTCCCAGAGGGAGTAGGACTCTCCTGAGCCTCCCCCCCTTGGCCGGCCAGCCTCCCCTCCTCTCCTCCTTTATATACGGAGGCAGGGGCACCTCTAAACACACAAGTTGACACAAGTTGATCCACGTGATCTATTCCTTAGCCGTGTGCGGTGCCCCCTGCCACCATATTCCTCGATAATACTGTAGCGGAGTTTAGGCGAAGCCCTGTTGCTGTAGTTCATCAAGATCGTCACCACGCCGTCGTGCTGACGAAACTCTTCCCCGACACTTTGCTGGATCGGAGTCCGGGGATCGTCATCGAGCTGAACGTGTGCTCGAACTCGGAGGTGCCGTAGTTTCGGTACTTGATCGGTTGGATCGTGAAGACGTACGACTACTTCCTCTACGTCGTGTCATCGCTTCCGCAGTCGGTCTGCGTTGGGTACGTAGACAATACTCTCCCCTCGTTGCTATGCATCACATGATCCTGTGTGTGCGTAGGAAAATTTTTGAAATTACTACGAAACCCAACATTAATGGTGGTAGGTAGGCCCAATATTAGAGTCAAAAATTAGTGACAAAAGTAAAAAAAACTAGCCCATTATTAGTCCCACAATGCTTACTTAGTTCACTGAATTTTATCTAAGCTTAACTGAATTGTACTGAATTTGACTGATAATTTTAAACTAAACTTAACTAAATTGTACTCAATTATACTGAATTTGACTGATAATTTTAACTGAATTTTAACTAAACTTAACTGAATTGTACTAAACTTTCACTAAAATTTAACTTCACTAAGCTGAACTTGCACTGAATTCTAACAGAATTGATCTTAACTGAATTATCACTGAAAATTGTTTGATAACTGATTTTTTGCTATTTATAGTAAGTGCTACATTTGGTCTGTCAAACTATCCACATGCAGATAGAAACAAGCCAAGCAGTACAATGCATATAATCACAGCACACCACATTAGGCAAACCACTCCAGTTGCATACCAACATCATGCAGATTCATAGTCCACTTTCCAAACCACATAATTACAGATAACTTATGTCCTTTATATAGTAGCACACCTAACCATAGCATGTCCAAAAGAGTTGTAACTTATATGCTGTGATTATATAACAACATACCTAGCTAACAGGACGATCTTTACTAACTTATATGTTGTGATATATCAGCATACCTAGCTAACAACTTCATATTTCTAACTTATATGTAGTGATATAACAACATACCTAAGCAGCACCATCTGCAGACACACCTTAACAGTTCTGCATCACCATCTTCACTTCTTGAGCAGCTTCAGGCACTCGGAGCGGCGCACCTCCACAACTGTCATCTTCACTGGTGCTCTCTTCTTCTTCTTCACTTCCTGAACTGCAGGCGCCGCCACACCCTCCTCCTCAACCTCCTGCTTGATGATGCTGGATTCAGGAAGATCTGGCAGGTCGTCCACCTCAATGGGAAGGTTGCAGCCACCCTCCATGGCGGCTCCGACCGGCGCAACGATCTGCACCACTGGCTCATAGTCTGACAGCACGATGACCTCCGGCACCTCCTCGTCAGATGACTCATCCTCGGAGTCGCCGTCTAGCCCCAGGAAGACAGATGGACCTTGGCGGTCCCAGTAGGTGGCGTTGACGGGCGCCGGCAGGGCAAGCACGATGTCGACGACGTGCTCGGTCCTGGACGCAACGCACTCTGCATCCTCCTGGGCCGATGCTGTGGTGGATGAGCGGTACATCCACCAGCGGGCGTGCTGGTTGGGGTCGGGGGAGCGCTGAACCTCGCGCATTGCCCACAGGAGGATGGTCGCCGGAGGAACGTTGAAGCCGTCGGGGAAGGCACGGCGCTTCTCATCATCCGTCATCACCTTGACAAGACCGCGCGCGTGGATCCGCATCATCCGAACACTTGGGAACCACCGCGCGATCTCCTTGTATTGCGCGTGAATCTCCTGGTTGTCCCCGGCCAGCTCTTCGACGGCTTTCTGCCATCCTAGACTCTGGTCCATGGCGGCGGCGGTGGTGGCATGGTCGTCGAGACAGGTCTATTGGGTGGTTGGCAGAGGGAGTGGGGGAGGAGTAGACTGTGCGAGCAGTGAGTGGAGAGGGAGAACGGCAGGTTGACACATCTTAAAGGAGAGGAAATTGAAACGACAAGGCTACGCTACGCACGGTCGTCTGGTAGAGGCCGCAATGCACGCTAAAATGCAGGACAAATAAAATAACAATATGTACATAAGGTGCTATTAGAACAAATCAATACCTCTGTCCCACTGGCATTGCACGCAGCGTTATAAACCCCAGGTCCTGGGTTCGAGCCCCAGGCCTGCATTTTTTGTTTTCAATTTTTTTTAAACTAAATCATTGTGCAAGTAAGTAAACTAGCTCATTGTGCACTGAAATTTGAAAAAGGGCAATGTCTGCCATGGTTTGCCATCAAAAAAGTGGGCACTGTATGCCACTTTTTGCCTTCAAAAAAGAAGCAAGGTATGCCACAGTTTGACATAACAAAACAAAGGCCAGTTTATGAGTTACATAAGTATTGGCCTTTTCAAAAAATGGCACTGAGAATTGCTAGTAGATCAGGCAGCAGGAAAATCTTCAGGAGGAGCATTGAGGTCTGGAATTTGACTGCCCATGTCTTCTCCAAATAGCAGCCACCATGCCCTCTCACCTGGAATTCTTCCTCTCCCTATTCCTGCACCTGCATGTCTTCCTCCTCTCCCTCTCCATGCATGCACATTCCTGCCTCCTCTCCCTCTCCCAGCTTCTGCATTTGCTCCTTTCCCTCTTCCTGGAGCTGCATCCGCACTGGCACCTCTTCCTGGAGCTGAGACTGCAGTTACTCCTCTCCCTCTTCCTGGAGCTGCATCTGCACTGGCACCTCTTCCTGGAGCTGAGACTGCACTTGCTCCTCTCCCTCTTCATGGAGCTGAGATTGCACTTGCTCCTCTGCCTCTTCTTGCATTTGGATGTACCTCACCTCTACCTCTCCTTTTCTTTCCTCTTGCAATGTCAGCTTCAGTCCTTGCCCTTGTCTGCCTAGCAATATTCATTTTTGTAGTCACCCTGGGTTGTGGTATTTCAGCCCCTGCAGCAGCAACAAATGAAGAGAGCTCAGGCAGTGGGCCATGGACCCTTTGAGGAGTTCTTCTTGCTCTCTCCCTGGTGGCCATGTTAAAAACCATACTGGTTGGTGACTCAGCAGGATCCAACCTAGGATCTAGCCTGTTTGGGAAGATGTTCTGCAAAGAAATTTTTTTGCCTTCAGATAAGCTCATTTTAGGCAGTTAACCACATTTCATTCAGTAGAGCCAACTATAAAAAATGAGATGCAACTGAAGCATACCTGAAGAAATGTTGGGTCATCATAGTTCTCATCAACAAGCTCTACTCCTTCTGCAATTAGTGCTTCCTGCCATCTGTAGTGCCCTTTCCTGTTGTGGTCAGCTCTGCCACAAATTGAGCAGTGCATTGTCACACCATTTTTTGTTCAAATATCTAACACCATTCTTGCTTCTCTTCTCTTCTAGTGTTTTCTTCCTATTTTTCTTTGGCCTTCCCAACTGTTTAGTGAAAACTGGTGGATATACTTTGTAACCATTATGTGGCTCCCAATGATTTGGATCTCTAAGTGGAACAAGAGTGTATCCATATGCTTTCAGATAATTCTCCACAGTGTAGCATTCATGCACCATTGTCTCAGGGTCAATTCTCTCCTCCCTGCAGCATGCTATACTATGGCCACATGGTACTCCAGACAGCTGCCATCTCCTGCAGTCACAAGTGTGCAAGCACAAGTCAACTATATAACTTGAGTTACCAGACTGAACTTTGAACAATTGTTGGCCAGCTTCTAAGACATGGCAATTAGCAGCAAACTCAGTGTTCTTGTCTAGTTTCTTCCTGATCTTTGGGCATATTCTCTGCCCTGCCCACTTCTCTATGGCCTTGATACGTCTCCAACGTATCTATAATTTTTGATTGGTCCATGCTATTATATTACCCGTTTTGGATGTTTATGGGCTTTACTTTACACTTTTATATCATTTTTGGGACTAACCTACTAACCGGAGGCCCAGCCCGTATTGTTGTTTTTTGCCTATTTCTGTATTTTGAAGAAAAGGAATATCAAACGGAGTCCAAATGGAATGAAACCTTTGGGAGCGTGATTTTTGGAACGAACATGATTCAGAGGACTTGGAGTGGAATTCAAGCAACATCCGAGGCGGCCACGAGGGTGGAAGGCCACCCCCCCACTAGGCGCGCCCCCCTATCTCATGGGCCCCTCGGGCATCCACCGACCTACTTCTTCCTCCTATATATACCCACGTACCCCGAGAACATCAGAACAGACCACGAAAACCTAATTCCACCGCCACAACCTTCTGTATCCGTGAGATCCCATCTTGGAGCCTTCGTCGGCTCTCCGTCGGAGGGGGAATCGATCATGGAGGGCCTCTACATCATCTCCAAGGCCTCTCCGATGAGTTGTGAGTAGTTTACCACAGACCTTCGGGTCCATAGTTATTAGCTAGATGGCTTCTTCTCTCTTTTTGGATCTCAATACCATGTTCTCCTCGATCTTCTTGGAGATCTATTCGATGTAACTCTTTTTGTGGTGTGTTTGTCGAGATCCGATGAATTGTGGGTTTATGATCAAGTTTATATATGAGAAATATTTGAATCTCCTCTGAATTCTTTTATGTGTGATTAAGTTATCTTTGCAAGTCTCTTCGAATTATCAGTTGGTTTGGCCTACTAGATTGATCTTTCTTGCAATGGGAGAAGTGCTTAGCTTTGGGTTCAATCTTCCGGTGTCCTTTCCCAGTGACAGCAGGGGCAGCAAGGCACGTATTGTATTGTTTCCATCGAGGATAAAAAGATGGGGTTTATATCATATTGCATGAGTTTATCCCTCTACATCATGTCATCTTTCTTACTGCATTACTCTGTTCTTTACGAACTTAATACTCTAGATGCATGCTGGATAGCGGTCGATGTGTGGAGTAATAGTAGTAGATGCAGGCAGGAGTCGGTCTACTTGTCACGGACATGATGCCTATATACATGATCATGCCTAGATAATCTCATAATTATTTGCTTTTCTATCAATTGCTTGATAGTAATTTGTTCACCCACCGTAATACTTATGCTATCTTGAGAGAAGCCACTACTGAAACCTATGGCCCCGGGGTCTATCTTTTATCATATAAGCTTCCAATCTACTTTTATTTGCATCTTTACTTTTCCAATCTATATTATAAAATACCAAAAATATATTTATCTTATCATACTATCTCTATCATATCTCACTTTCGCAAGTGGCCGTGAAGGGATTGACAACCCCTTTATTGCGTTGGTTGTGAGTTCTTGTTTGTTTGTGTAGGTGCGTGGGACTTTTGAGGAGCCTCCTACTGGATTGATACCTTGGTTCTCAAAAACTGAGGGAAATACTTACGCTACTATTGCTGCATCACCCTTTCCTCTTCAAGGAAAACCAACGCAAGCTCAAGATGTAGCAGGCCTCTCTCTGTTTACTCACTAGCCTTTGCATGATCTTGTAAAAAATGTATTCCAGCATTGACAACACTGGCATTTCTCTGCCCTCCAGAATGTAGCTGTTAAATACTTCAGAGTTATTGTTCAGCAGAATATCACACTTGGAAAAGACACTAAAAATGATTTACACCATGTCTTTGGATCAAGTCTTTCAGTCCAGTGGAAGGCAGTTGCACTGTGTCCATCCATTTTCTCACAGTTTTGGCTCCACTTCACCCTGTTTGGTGCTCTTGCAATGGCCCACAGATCTTGCTTCAGCAACTCTCCTTTGTGCTTCTTATTGAAATTCTGATAAATATGCCTAACACAAAACCTATGCTCAGCATCTGGCCAGATTTTTTGCACAACATTGATCAAACCTTTCTCCTTGTCACTCATAATAGTGAAAGGAGCAGTATTTGTGATGTTAAGGTCATCTCTCAAAGTAGTGAGAAACCACTCCCAAGAACTTGTGCACTCTACTTCTACCCAACACATTGCAATGGGGAAAATGCAGTCATTAGGATCAATACCTACTGCACTAAGTAACACTCCTTTAAACCTATTTTTCATGTGACAACCATCTGTTGGGGAATGTAGTAATTTCAAAAAAAATCCTACGCACACGCAAGATCATGGTGATGCATCGCAACAAGAGGGGAGAGTGTTGTCCACGTACCCTCGTAGACCGATAGCGGAAGCGTTATAACAACACGGTTGATGTAGTCGTACGTCTTCATGGCCCGACCGATCAAGCACCGAAACTATGGCACCTCTGAGTTCTAGCACACGTTCAGCTCGATGACGATCCCCGGACTCCGATCCAACAAAGTGTCAGGGAAGAATTCTGTTGGCACGACGGCGTGGTGACGATCTTGATGTTCTAACGTCGCAGGGCTTCGCCTAAGCACCGCTACAGTATTATCGAGGTGGACTATGGTGGAGGGGGGCACCGCACACGGCTAAGAGATCCAAGGGATCAATTGTGGTGTCTATGGGGTGCCCCCCTCCTCCGTATATAAAGGAGTGGAGGAGGGGGCCGGCCAAGGGGGGTGGCGCGCCCAAGGGGGGAGTCCAACTCCCACCGGGAGTAGGACTCCCCCTTTTCCTATTAGGAGTAGGAGAGGGAAGGAAGAGGAAGGAAAGGGGGGCCGGCCCCACTCCCAATTCGGATTGGGCTTGGGGGGGTCGCACCCCTTCCCTTGCTCCTTTCCCCTCCTTTCCACTAAGGCCCAATAAGGCCCATATACCTCCCGGGGGGTTCCGATAACCTCCGGGTGATCCGGTATTGTCCCAATCTCACCCGGAACCTTTCTGGTGTCCAAATATAGTCGTCCAATATATCGATCTTTATGTCTCGACCATTTCGAGACTCCTCGTCAAGTCCGTGGTCATATCCGGGACTCCGAACAACCTTCGATACATCAAAATATATAAACTCATAATGAAACTGTCATCGTAACGTTAAGCGTGCGGACCCTACGGGTTCGAGAACAATGTAGACATGACCGAGACACGTCTCCGGCCAATAACCAATAGCGGAACCTGGATGCTCATATTGGCTCCCACATATTCTACGAAGATCTTTATCGGTCAGACCGCATAACAACATATGTTGTTCCCTTTGTCATCGGTATGTTACTTGCACGAGATTCGATCGTCGGTATCTCAATACCTAGTTCAATCTCGTTACTGGCAAGTCTCTTTACTCGTTCCGTAATACATCATCTCACAACTAACTCATTAGTTGCAATGCTTGCAAGGCTTAAGTGATGTGCATTACCGAGAGGGCCCAGAGATACCTCTCCGACAATCGGAGTGACAAATCCTAATCTCGAAATACGCCAACCCAACATGTACCTTTGGAGACACCTGTAGAGCTCCTTTATAATCACCCAGTTACGTTGTGACGTTTGGTAGCACACAAAGTGTTCCTCCGGTAAACGGAAGTTGCATAATCTCATAGTCATAGGAACATGTATAAGTCATGAAGAAAGCAATAGCAATATACTAAACGATCGTGTGCTAAGCTAACGGAATGGGTCATGTCAATCACATCATTCTCCTAATGATGTGATCCCGTTAATCAAATGACAACACATGTCTATGGTTAGGAAACATAACCATCTTTGATCAACAAGCTAGTCAAGTAGAGGCATACTAGTGACACTCTGTTTGTCTATGTATTCACACATGTATTATGTTTCTGGTTAATACAATTCTAGTATGATCTAGATTACACTGTAATGATTCTAACACCCATGGAGCCTTGGTGCTGATCATGTTTTGCTCGTGGAAGAGGCTTAGTCAACGGGTCTACTACATTCAGATCCGTATGTATCTTGCAAATTTCTATGTCTCCCACTTGGACTAAATCCCGAATGGAATTGAAGTGTCTCTTGATGTGCTTGGTTCTTTTGTGAAATCTGGATTCCTTCGCCAAAGCAATTGCACCAGTATTGTCACAAAAGATTTTCGTTGGACCCGATGCACTAGGTATGACACCTAGATCGGATATGAACTCCTTCATCCAGACTCCTTCGTTTGCTGTTTCTAAAGCAGCTATGTACTCCGTTTCACATGTAGATCCTGCCACAACGCTTTGTTTAGAACTGCACCAACTGACAGCTCCACCGTTCAATGTAAACACGTATACGGTTTGCGATTTAGAATCATCCGGATCAGTGTCAAAGCTCGCATCAACGTAACCATTTACGATGAGCTCTTTGTCACCTCCATAAACGAGAAACATATCCTTAGTCCTTTTCAGGTATTTCAGGATGTTCTTGACCGTTGTCCAATGATCCACTCCTAGATTACTTTGGTACCTCCCTGCTAAACTTATAGCAAGGAACACATCAGGTCTGGTACACAACATTGCATACATGATAGATCCTATGGCTGAAGCATAGGGAACTTCTTTCATCTTTTCTCTATCTTCTGCAGTGGTCGGGCATTGAGTCTTACTCAACTTCACACCTTGTAACACAGGCAAGAACCCTTTCTTTGCTTGATCCATTTTGAACTTCTTCAAAACTTTGTCAAGGTATGTGCTTTGTGAAAGTCCAATTAAGCATCTTGATCTATCTCTATAGATCTTAATGCCCAATATGTAAGCAGCTTCACCGAGGTCTTTCATTGAAAAACTTTTATTCAAGTATCCTTTTTATGCTATCCAGAAATTCTATATCATTTCCGATCAGCAATATGTCATCTACATATAGTATCAGAAATGCTACAGAGCTCCCACTCACTTTCTTGTAAATATAGGCTTCTCCAAAAGTCTATATAAAAAACCAAATGCTTTGATCACACTATCAAAGCGTTTATTCCAACTCCGAGCGGCTTGCACCAGTCCATAAATGGATCGCTGGAGCTTGCACACTTTGTTAGATCCCTTTGGATCGACAAAACCTTCCGGTTGCATCATATACAATTCTTCTTCCAGAAATCCATTCAGGAATGCAGTTTTGACATCCATCTGCCATATTTCATAATCATAAAATGCGGCAATTGCTAACATGATTCGGACAGACTTAAGCATCGCTATGGGTGAGAAGGTCTCATCGTAGTCAACCCCTTGAACTTGTCAAAAACCTTTCGCGACAAGTCGAGCTTTGTAGACAGTAACATTACCGTCAGCGTCAGTCTTCTTCTTGAAGATCCATTTATTTTCAATTGCTTGTCGATCATCGGGCAAGTCAACCAAAGTCCACACTTTTTTCTCATACATGGACCCCATCTCAGATTTCATGGCCTCAAGCCATTTTGCGGAATCTGGGCTCACCATCGCTTCTTCATAGTTTGTAGGTTCATCATGGTCTAGTAACATGACTTCCAGAATAGGATTACCGTACCACTCTGGTGCGGATCTTACTCTGGTTGATCTACGAGGTTCAGTAACAACTTGATCTGAAGTTACATGATCATCATCATTATCTTCCTCACTAATTGGTGTAGGTGTCACAGAAACCTGTTTCTGTGATATACTACTTTCCAATAAGGGAGCAGGTACTGTTACCTCATCAAGTTCTACTTTCCTCCCACTCACTTCTTTCGAGAGACACTCCTTCTCTAGAAAGTTTCCGAATTTAGCGACAAACGTCTTGCCTTCGGATCTGTGATAGAAGGTGTACCCAACAGTCTCCTTTGGGTATCCTATGAAGATACATTTCTCCGATTTGGGTTCGAGCTTATCAGGTTGAAGCTTTTTCACATAAGCATCGTAGCCCCAAACTTTCAGAAACGACAACTTTGGTTTCTTGCCAAACCACAGTTCATAAGGCGTCGTCTCAACGGATTTTGATGGTGCCCTATTTAACGTGAATGTGGCCGTCTCTAAAGCATAACCCCAAAATGATAGAGGTAAATCTGTAAGAGACATCATAGATCGCACCATATCTAGTAAAGTACGATTACGATGTTCGGACACACCATTACGCTGTGGTGTTCCTGGTGGCGTTAGTTGCGAAACTATTCCGCATTGTTTCAAATGTAGACCAAACTCGTAACTCAAATATTCTCCTCCACGATCAGATTGTAGAAACTTTATTTTCTTGTTACAATGATTTTCAACTTCACTCTGAAATTCTTTGAACTTTTCAAATGTTTCAGACTTATGCTTCATTAAGTAGATATACCCATATCTGCTCAAATCATCTGTGAAGGTGAGAAAATAACGATATCCGCCACGAGCCTCAACATTCATCGGACCACATACATCTGTATGTATGATCCCCAATAAATCAGTTGCTCTCTCCATAGTACCGGAGAACGGTGTTTTAGTCATCTTGCCCATGAGGCACGGTTCGCAAGTACCAAGTGATTCATAATCAAGTGATTCCAAAAGTCCATCAGTATGGAGTTTCTTCATGCGCTTTACACCGATATAACCTAAACGGCAGTGCCACAAATAAGTTGCACTATCATTATCAACTCTGCATCTTTTGGCTTCAACATTATGAATATGTGTATCACTACTATCGAAATTCAATAAAAATAGACCACTCTTCAAGGGTGCATGACCATAAAAGATATTACTCATATAAATAGAACAACCATTATTCTCTGATTTAAATGAATAACCGTCTCGCATCAAACAAGATCCAGATATAATGTTCATGCTTAACGTTGGCACCAAATAACAATTATTTAGGTCTAAAACTAATCCCGAAGGTAGATGTAGAGGTAGCGTGCCGACCGCGATCACATCGACTTTGGAACCATTTCCCACGCGCATCGTCACCTCGTCCTTAGCTAATCTTCGCTTAATCCGTAGTCCCTGTTTCGAGTTGCAAATATTAGCAACAGAACCAGTATAAAATACCCAGGTGCTACTGCGAGCATTAGTAAGGTACACATCAATAACATGTATATCACATATACCTTTGTTCACCTTGCCATCCTTCTTATCCGCCAAGTACTTGGGGCAGTTCCGCTTCCAGTGACCAGTCTGCTTGCAGTAGAAGCACTCGGTTTCAGGCTTAGGTCCAGACTTGGGTTTCTTCTCCTGAGCAGCAACTTGTTTGTTGTTCTTCTTGAAGTTTCCCTTCTTCTTCCCTTTGCCCTTTTTCTTGAAACTAGTGGTATTGTTAACCATCAACACTTGATGCTCCTTTTTGATTTCTACCTCTGCAGCTTTTAGCATTGCGAAGAGCTCGGGAATAGTCTTTCCCATCCCTTGCATATTATAGTTCATCACAAAGCTCTTGTAGCTTGGTGGCAGTGATTGGAGAATTCTACCAATGACGCTATCATCCGGAAGATTAACTCCCAGTTGAATCAAGTGATTATTATACCCAGACATTTTGAGTATATGCTCACTGAAAGAACTGTTCTCCTCCATCTTGCAGCTGTAGAACTTATTGGAGACTTCATATCTCTCAATCCGGGCATTTGCTTGAAATATTAACTTCAACTCTTGGAACATCTCATATGCTCCATGACATTCAAAACATCGTTGAAGACCCGGTTCTAAGCCGTAAAGCATGGCACACTGAACTATAGAGTAGTCATCATCTTTGCTTTGCCAGACGTTCATAACATCTGGCGTTGCTCCAGTAGCAGGCCTGGCACCCAGTGGTGCTTCCAGGACGTAATTCTTCTATGCAGCAGTGAGGATAATCCTCAAGTTACGGACCCAGTCCGTGTAATTGCTACCATCATCTTTCAACTTTGCTTTCTCAAGGAACGCATTAAAATTCAACGGAACAACAGCACGGGCCATCTATCTACAATCAACATAGACAAGCAAGATACTATCAGGTACTAAGTTCATGATAAATTTAAGTTCAATTAATCATATTACTAAAGAACTCCTACTTAGATAGACATCCCTCTAATCCTCTAAGTGATTACGTGATCCATATCAACCACACCATGTCCGATCATCACGTGAGTAGTTTCAACGGTGAACATCAATATGTTGATCATATCTACTATATGATTCACGCTCGACCTTTCGGTCTCCGTGTTCCGAGGCCATATCTGTTATATGCTAGGCTCGTCAAGTTTAACCTGAGTATTCCGCGTGTGCAACTGTTTTGCACCCATTGTATTTGAACGTAGAGCCTATCACACCCGATCATCACGTGGTTTCTCAGCACAAAGAACTTTCGCAACGGTGCATACTCAGGGAGAACACTTTTACTATGATAATTTAGTGAGGGATCATCTTATAATGCTACCGTCAATCAAAGCAAGATAAGATGCATAAAAGATAAACATCACATGCAATCAATATAAGTGATATGATATGGCCATCATCATCTTGTGATTGTGATCTCCATCTTCGAAGCACCGTCATGATCACCATTGTCACCGGTGCGACACCTTGATCTCCATCGTAGCATCGTTATTGTCTCGCCAATCTTATGCTTCTACGACTATCGCTACCGCTTAGTGATAAAGTAAAGCATTACAGGGCGATTGCATTGCATACAATAAAGCGACAACCATATGGCTCCTGCCAGTTGTCGATAACTCTGTTACAAAACATGATCATCTCATACAATAAAATTTATCATCATGTCTTGACCATATCACATCACAACATGCCCTGCAAAAACAAGTTAGACATCCTCTACTTTGTTGTTGCAAGTTTTACGTGGCTGCTACGGGCTTAGCAAGAATCGTTCTTACCTACGCATCAAAACCACAAGATAGTTTGTCAAGTTGGTGTTGTTTTAACCTTCGCAAGGATCGGGCGTAGCCACACTCGGTTCAACTAAAGTTGGAGAAACTGACACCCGCCAGCCACCTGTGTGCAAAGCATGTCGGTAGAACCAGTCTCGTGTAAGCGTACGCGTAATGTCGGTCCGGGCCGCTTCATCCAACAATACCGCCGAACCAAAGTATGACATGCTGGTAAGCAGTATGACTTATATCGCCCACAACTCACTTGTTTTCTACTCGTGCATATGACATCTACGCATAAAACCTGGCTCTGATGCCACTGTTGGGGAACGTAGTAATTTCAAAAAAAAATCCTACGCACACGCAAGATCATGGTGATGCATAGCAACGAGAGGGGAGAGTGTTGTCCATGTACCCTCGTAGACCGGTAGCGGAAGCGTTATAACAACGCGGTTGATGTAGTCATACGTCTTCACGGCCCGACCGATCAAGCACCGAAACTACGGCACCTTCGAGTTCTAGCACACGTTCAGCTTGATGACGATCCCCGGACTCCGATCCAGCAAAGTGTCGGGGAAGAGTTCTGTCAGCACGACGGCGTGGTGACGATCTTGATGTTCTACCGTCGCAGGGCTTCGCCTAAGCACCGCTACAGTATTATCGAGGTGGACTATGGTGGAGGGGGGCACCGCACACGGCTAAGAGATCCAAGGGATCAATTGTTGTGTCTATGGGGTGCCCCCCTCCTCCGTATATAAAGGAGTGGAGAAGGGGGGCGGCCAAGGGGGGTGGCGCGCCCAAGGGGGGAGTCCAACTCCCACCAGGAGTAGGACTCCCCCTTTTCCTATTAGGAGTAGGAGAGGGAAGGAAGAGGAAGGAGGGAGGAAGGAAAGGTGGGCCGACCCGCCTCCCAATTCGGATTGGGCTTGGGGGGCGCGCCCCCTCCCTTGCTCCTTTCCCCTCCTTTCCACTAAGGCCCAATAAGGCCCATATACCTCCCAGGGGTTTCCGATAACCTCCCGGTGATCCGGTATTGTCCCAATCTCACCCGGAACCTTTCCGGTGTCCAAATATAGTCGTCCAATATATCGATCTTTATGTCTCGACCATTTCGAGACTCCTCGTCAAGTCCGTGATCATATCCGGGACTCCGAACAACCTTTGGTACATCAAAATATATAAACTCATAATGTAACTGTCATTGTAACGTTAAGCGTGCGGACCCTACGGGTTCGAGAACAATGTAGACATGACCGAGACACGTCTCCGGTCAATAACCAATAGCGGAACCTGGATGCTCATATTGGCTCCCACATATTCTACGAAGATCTTTATCGGTCAGACCGCATAACAACATACGTTGTTCCCTTTGTCATCGGTATGTTACTTGCACGAGATTCGATCGCCGGTATCTCAATACCTAGTTCAATCTCGTTACCGACAAGTCTCTTTACTCGTTCCGTAATACATCATCTCACAACTAACTCATTAGTTGCAATGCTTGCAAGGCTTAAGTGATGTGCATTACCGAGAGGGCCCAGAGATACCTTTCCGACAATCGGAGTGACAAATCCTAATCTCGAAATACGCCAACCCAACATGTACCTTTGGAGACACCTGTAGAGCTCCTTTATAATCACCCAGTTACGTTGTGACGTTTGGTAGCACACAAAGTGTTCCTCCGGTAAACGGGAGTTGCATAATCTCATAGTCATAGGAACATGTATAAGTCATGAAGAAAGCAATAGCAATATACTAAACGATTGTGTGCTAGGCTAACGGAATGGGTCATGTAAATCACATCATTCTCCTAATGATGTGATCCTGTTAATCAAATGACAACACATGTCTATGGTTAGGAAACATAACCATCTTTGATCAACAAGCTAGTCAAGTAGAGGCATACTAGTGACACTTTGTTTGTCTATGTATTCACACATGTATTATGTTTCCGGTTAATACAATTCTAGCATGAATAATAAACATTTATCATGATATAAGGAAATAAATAATAACTTTATTATTGCCTCTAGGGCATTTTTCCTTCACCATCAATGAAAATAATAGGCCTGCATCCCTTGAGCCACCCCCTTTTACATGCATCATAAGACCAATATAGAGTTTTCAAACATTCCCTGCCCAGTGGGAAATCTTTGTCTTTAACAAGCTCAGTTGACAGAAGAAATGTAGACCCAGGGTTGGTATTCCTCAATTCATGACCATAGTCCCAAAGCCTACTGAACTGCTCTTCTTCATCACCATGGATCTCCTTAAGTTATGCAGTACTTGCCCTAGCTAGATTCCATCCGTTAGGGGTGACATGAAATTCCTTGGTGATCTTTCTTGAAAATATACCTAGTGACATCTTCTGGTCATCTCTAAACTCATCTATGAAGTACTTGCACAGGAATTTTGCTGTCAGTGACCTTATCTTCCATTTCTTCTGACACATATGTTCTCCATAGTAAGTCTTGATGACAAATCCCCCTGTCCTGTTGTCATTGCCAGCATACAAATACCATGGGCAACCATTTTCACAAACTGCTTCAAGTCTCCTCTTGTCATTCTTTAACTTCTTGATCTGCACTCTGTTTCTAACTGAATATGCAGTCAGTGCATGTCTTAGCTCAACCACATCAGCAAATACCATCCCAACTTTAAAAACGGGGGAAATCATGTACACCTTTGCATTGAAGGCTTTAAACTTGTACCTTAGTTCATCTGCTTGCTCAGTTGATAGGTTGAGATCTTCATCCTCAAGCAAGTGTTCAGGCTCCACATCATCCTCATCCTGATCAGCTTCTTCATCAACATCAAAGTCAATGTTGTGATCATAAAGATCATCATCACCATCATCTATGTCATAGTCACTATCACTAAAATCAGAATCTGAAACAACTACATATTCAATAACTGTTTCTCCATCTTCAGTTAGCATGTTGTGCTCAGCACCCTCAATAAGCAAATTGTGTGGGTCTGTTCCAATTGGTGCAATCTCTGAGAAGGGATCTTCAGTTAGCATGTTGTGCTCAGTACCCTCAATAAGAAAACTCTGTGGGTCTGTTCCATTTGCTGCAATCTCTGACAAAGGGTCTTCTACAAACACTGAAACTAGGCTATGGGAAGGGAATGCACTTGCTGCTGCAAAACTTGTTGTTGTTATCAAAGGTAGGGGCAATGTGCACACCAAGTCAGACCTGAAGTTGCTGATGAAATCTGTATGGTCAACCATGACTACAGGCATCTTATGCTCAGCACTAGCTCTGATCATATGCTGCACATCCTCATCACTGCTAATTCTGATCAAATCATCTGATATTGGTTTATTTGGTTTGCTGAAGTAAATGATGTGCTCACTCACAGGATATCCCAACCAAATCAACTGTTGTTCAAGGAATGCATAGGAGAAAGTGCCAGAGTCAACATAGTCTAGCACCTCAACAGAAGGGTTCCAGTACTCCAGGTTACTGATTGGGCCACAGAAAATTCCACCATGCTCAAGCTCCAGTGTAAAAGATGGACTGTCCACCCTTTCTCCAGTTGCTGCATCACACACTGTATTCAAAACAAAGATGCATCAGATTTAACATACTTGAACAAAAGCTTAAGGTTCAGTTAACATACTTGAACCTTTCAGTTAACTACAGTAAGCTGAAAAGATTCGGTTATACAGTAATTGAAAAAAATCAGTTAACTACAGATAACTTAACATATTAAGAGAACTAAATAAAACTAACCATAAATGAAATACAACATTAGCAAACCATTAACAAAACCATTCAATTCACTGAAACTTCGCTGCACATACCATTAGCACTACCAAAACTATACTAAATGGTGTATAACAAAATAGCCAAGTTTATAATATGTACAAAACATCTTCAACAGCAAAAAGGAGTTAAATTTCACAACACAAGCTGATGCTTGAGTAGAGTTCAAGCTAAAGCAGAAGGAAAAGCCAACAACAAAGGCATAAACATCTAATTTGTCTGCCATAAACCCTAGCTATCATGTCGAACCCAAACCTAAACTCATCGGCCGAAACCCTAGCTGCACTTCGCCATACATGATCCTAAGCAAAAAACACCACTACACGACCCCGATTCCAGCACAAATGGACGCGATTCAAGCTGCAAACGGCGGGGCGACGAGCTCAGAGCAGAGCAGAGGCGGGGCGACGAGGAGAGGGACGAAAAGAAAGGAGAGGCGGGGCGACGAGCTCACAGTAATCAGGATGGTATACACCGAACGGTCGGACGAGATGAGCAGATGTCGGCGTCTCCACACCGCCGGCGAATGGCGGCGACGACGCCTCCGTCGCTGACGTCACCATTGCCAAGCCAGCCCGTGAGCTTTGTCGCCCCCACAACAACCAAGTGAATCCTCTCAAACCGGCCGTGAACTCGATTCCGACAGATTTAATTCAGGTGTGCTATATTGCGGGTTGATAAAAGGAAACGGCACGGGGTTTTGTGCAAAAGTGCGTGCGTTGACCGGTCCAGCCACCTGTCTGCCAATTGGCGAGCTGTGATTGACCTGGGACTAAATCATCACATAAGGTGCAAGTTGTGGTATGGTGGAGTCAAGTTTTGCAACTTTAGGACTAAATCGTCACATTCTGTGCAAGTTAGGGTACTTGGGGTGCTATTACCTCATTTTCCTGTATGTATTTCAACGTCAGCAACACACACACACATTTTTGGTACCATCAGGAGGAAGCAACCAAGCAGACTTTGCATAAGTACCAACCAACGGAATTTCTTTCACAGCAGTGACGACATCATCATTTCTTACAGTTGCACACTCTGCTCTGTCCAGGAAAATTGCGACGACGGAAAAAACAGAGTCGACCCAGAATGAACAAACGCTATCCAAGAAATAACACGACCGGACCGGAAAATTTTCCCCCTTGATCTATCTAAAACCTTGCTATGCTTCATCCCAACTTTGACGAGCCGGACCCTGCGCCAGAAATGGCAAAGGGAAACAGATGCACATTGTCTGCAAGCTCGGTTCCGAGTTTCAAGGCCTTTTCGGCAGCAGCTGCTCACTTCGGTCTCTACCTCTCTTCGAAGCTGTATGTGCACAAGTTTCCTAGGCTTCAGCTTGCTCATCCTGCCGCACGCCATTCACCTGTGATTGAACCCTGCGGCCACATACAAATTATCACTTGACCCAGTTATGGAATGAGCTGGTGCAAGAATGAGGTAATTCCTACTTTACGTTGGACTAACCAAACACTGTCCTTTACTCCCTCCGTCCCATAATATAAGACGTTATTACAACCGATATACTCATACATCTGTTGTAATAACATCGTATATTATGGGACCGAGGGAGTAGTATGTAAAACCTTCTGTTCTTCCAAAACTACATTCAGTGGAGTGGGCTAAATTCTATACTCACTACCGTTTCAACTATTCTATATGGAAAAAATTACCAGAAAATCTCTGCAGAGAACCATTACCACCAATCAGCTGCGACTCTCTTCTTTCTTGACCCAAATGCATTCTTTCAGGCCAAACAGAATTCAGCCTCCTAGCGAAATCTTCAACTTCCCTGTTTGTTCAGAAATGAAGCATGCCATTAATGCGCATGAGGGCTTTGGCACAGGAATATGGGCAGTAAATTCGTTATAGCATTTTCAGTACACATAACAATAGAATAATCAAATATAAACATTTAGCTTGCTCCATATTACAGCTGAACCATTTGATATATCCTCAGTTCTGAATTCTAAACACAGCGACTTCTATTGAACAGCAAGTGAGCACAAACAGGGGTTTCATTATTTCAGGAAAATGACATCTATTTGTAACTGAGCAACACAATAGTAGATGCACAATAAGCACCCCATAACACTTCAACCCATTAGGAAAAATAATGTGTCAACATAGTACAAAATCAGAAACTAAGCTAAGGGCCTGAATAGATGTACAAAAGAGAGATAGATTCCTTACCTATCAAGCTCTTCCTGCATTGCAGGATCAAGTCCATCATCAAGATCACCATCTTCAAAGGGGTACTCATTATCATCTTGCACATCTGAACTTGGGCAAGGAGCTCTAGAAATATTATTAACAGCACCCGCATTGCATGGTACCGCACGGGCACCTTCCTCCTGAACTCAACAGATAGAAAGATGTAAGAAATAAAATTATTCACATAGCATACACTGAAAAATTAGGGTTACAACATATAACCTTATTTACATGTTCAGGGTCAGCCTTTGGGAGGTTCTTCGGATCCTTCCTTCTCTTGTTCTTTTTCTTATTCTTACCAGCTTTCCCACCTCCAGAACCTGTCAGTCAAGTGGACAGCTGGTTACATGCAGTCATGAGGAAAGACTGATGGAGAATGTTTCCATGCTGCATGCTTGCATTGTAGGTATTGGTTTATCTTGAAATGGTAACCAAGCTCAGCCAATAGGTCGATCTTATAACAGAAGAAAATCACAAGGGAGCAACAAAATACTCCCTCTGTCCGGAAATACTTGTCGGAGAAATGGATAAAAGTTTATGTATTTTGAACTAAAACACGTCTAGATACATACATTTCTCCGACAAGTATTTTCAGACGGAGGGAGTACTTAACATTAGTTGACAAATCAGAAGTGCCTAATAGATGTGCCATCGTAAATTAGATTGGTCCTGCAGCTGACTATTCTTAGAATCATCACACTACTCCCGCATTGTCCCATTAACAAGAATATATTCATTACTGTTCCTACTGGGCAGCGAATCACCCAGATAATCTAAAGCTTTACAGTACCAAGGTATCCACACCACATTTTGGAACAATTCAATCTACACTAACCATTTTCAAAAGCCAATTCCAATCATTATCCCAGTCAGACATAAAATCCGTAAGGTGCACCCAGTGAAGAAACCAGTTACAGAAATATGGGAGCTCATGAAAAGCTGACCGACCAAATGCTCAATTACTACTAACTGGCAGGGAATTATGGGCATATGCATTCACTACGGTAATAACTTGATCCTTGAAATATAGCCAACGCATATGCATTGGTTCAGGACAGCAACTTTTGTTAGCAATTTATGATTACTATATAGAACAACATATAGCCAATATAACTCGGTCCAGTTACATACCTCCATCCCCATTTATAAAACAAAGTAACTCGTCCAAAGATCGCTCATCCTTTTGCTCTTGCTGTACCTGAATATCCTGAAACAAACCCAACATAACATGTAAAATTCAAACATGAGCAAGACAACTAGATGAAAGAGATAAACATCATTGCACAACATATCAAAGCATGCAAAACAGGTGAAATCTATCAAAATTACCTTTAGTTTCTGGCGCTCCTGTAGTTCTTTCCGTTTCTTTGCATACAATCGATTCAATAAGCGAATCCTGGGATCATCGTTTATATTTTTCAGTGGCTCCAATTTTTCTTCCTGCATGTATGTAAGCTCACAGTAAGTGCTGCCTCAAATTAATAAAGAAAACTCCTGCTGATCCTCAAAAAGAAAAGGTTACATGCCTCCGTTAAGTCATCTGGTAAATGAAAAATATCACGGATTTCCTCAGGTGTCTTCCCTTCAATGATTCGAGCAAGTGCTCGACTAGTAAGATCAACCAATGGCTTTAATTGAAGACTGTCAGCTGCAGATGTCAGCTCACAAAGTTTTTCGGTGTCTATCCTAACAAACTTCTCATCAAATGACTTCCGCTCCTGCGCAATAAACAAAAAGCCTAATAAGATAACTGGAACAGAGGTAAGCTTGTCGACTATTTTTAAATGTACAATCCTAACAGAATACAACATCCAAGTCGGTGAAACTTTTTCCCAAGAAAAATAGTTGAAGCATTCAGACAATCATCCTTATGGTGAGAAAGTAATTCCATAATATCATGTGATTAATAAGGAAACAAAAACAGTATATAACAATCTAAACTTAGACGATGTCCATGGGTTGAAGATGCAAAAAAAGGGAAAGCAGTAAAATAAGGTAAAATGGAGAGGCCAGGAAGTTAAAACATACGGTACCTTGTTGGAGCGCCCTGGGACTTGATGAAACCGACAATAGTCAAGAATCAAACTCAAACTTGATGGATTAACTCTTTCTGGGAGAGCAATAGCATGATTTTTGGATGATCCTGTTCCATTTTTGACAATTTCTCGACATATCATAGGGCAGAACATGGCAACCTCTTCCTCCACTTGCTGTATGGATCCATCAAAGCACTGAAGCCAAATATAAGTCTTCAACGACTGCAAGTTGATAATAAAATTAGTAATGAGTATTTTTCCTTCAAGGCAAACGAATTCCAAACTAATAAATGCACGGGTCATACCTCTGGTTTTATTACTGATAACTCACTTTCTGACATTCTTGCCAATGCCAGAAAAAATATATGGGAGGAATTGGATGCAGCAGAAAATTTACAAGTAACTCCTTTTTAGGTATTCCTCAACCGAGTACTCCAATGGCCAGCAAATAACTGTGCAAATACAAAATTCAGGTATCCCTTATTTACTCTTCTGAACAGGCAATGAACTTAATTTATTTTCTTTGGATTATGCAAAAGCAAGTGATAACCATATCTGAAGAGGGATTTCACATCTAAAACCCTTTTACTCAATGTGGTGCATAATCAAAATTGCCACAAGGAAAGAAACAAGCTGCTGTCCCTGAAAATGTACTGCTGGGCTCACAGCATCGGTTCTGCGCAACATAACTATAGAAGCATACAATTCCAACGAAATGGATTACGCACACACATTCAACAGCTGAGTGGCATGTCAAACATGACAAACTCATCTGTAGCCACAGCCTCAGTTTAGTTACTGTTTTAAGAGGAGCACTATATGGACCAAAGAGCAGTGGCAGACATATTGGGAAATCTAGTATGCGCGCCTTACTCTGATATATGATGATGCCTTCAAAGATTCAATGGCAATAAGCAACAGAAATATGATTTGGCAAACTACACAGCAGAGAGAGCAATCAGTTTAATGGTTTCAGTGAACTATTGTCTTGGACTCTGTGGTGATGGGACAGATTGGAAAAACCAATCTATGCACCTTATTCGATTTTACAGACGTCAATGGGAAGGAATTGAGTCCAATTGAATCCGGCATCCAGCAATGGGAAACAGTCGTATGGGGGAAAAGTCACTCCTAATCAAATCAACAGAAATTCGTCCCTGGGGCGCCCGTTAGGCCCGGCGAGCCCAGGCGCGCGAACCCTGGAACCCTAAACGGATGGGAAACGAGGGCCGAACCCTCGCGCGAAACGCAACCGCGCCCGGAAATGGGGGTTAAACCCTAGCGGGGGAGAAACCGCCGCGGAGGGCGCGGCGGGCGCCCTGGGCGGATTGCGAGGGCCGCCAGCCCCAGAACCCCGCGGGGGCGCCGGGGCCGGCGGCCAAAACCCTAGCGAGTAGGCCCCGGCGGCGCGAACGCGGGGGCGGACGCGGGGAGGGTTCGAGTGGTTGGCGGCGGCGGGCGCGGGGCGGGCGTACCTTGGGGCGGCCGGGGCGGGCGGCGAGGAGGAGGGCGGCGGGGAGGGAGGGAGGGCCGCTGCGGCGGCGGTGGCGAGTGGCGGCGGCGAGGGGGGGGCGGGGTGGGGAGGGGAGGGAAGGAGGCGTGTGGTGTTATTTGGTTGGTGGGCGTGCGCCTGCCTGCGGTTTGGTTCGGTTCGGGACGGAAAATGGCGAGCGGAGGAAGCCGAAGCGACACGGGAGTGCGAGCCCCCCTCACTCCCTTATCCATCTGCCTCGCCCATCCGGCCCACCGGCGACGCTCCCTCGCTCCCTCTACTAGGCCTGGGCCTGCCTCTTGCTCCGCTTATGACCCACTGGCCGGCGGGGAGGGCGACGGCGGAGGAAATGGCGGAGCTGGTGAGAGAGAGAGAGAGCGAGCTCCCTCGCTGACCCGCCGTGAGTAATCCTGCTCGCTTGGGGCCGTCTGATATGGGCCCCTCGTCGTCAGGCCCCTCGTCTGGGCCTGGGCCTGCTCCGCTGACCCACTGGGCCGCCATTTTGAGGATCGACCGGGGCGGATGGCGACGGCGGAGGAGATGGCGGAGCTGGTGAGAGAACGAGCGAGCGCCCACGGGGGAGACGGCGGAGGAGGAGGTGCTGCGGCGGCTGGGCACGGGGGAGATGGCCGGGCTCACCGCCCACGAGGCGGCGCGGCGGCTCCGCCTCCACGGGCCCAACGTCGTCGCCCGCTCCCACCACGTCAAGGTGAGGCCCCGCGCTCCCTCCTCGCGCTCCAAACTGCTCTGCATTTCTCCATTCATCACCCATTCATTCATAACTGAAGAACGAATTCCCTCCCAGACAAAAAAGACTGAAGAAACGAATACCAGCATTTCTGGCTTCAAATTCAACCTCGCCCAACTGATGGGTGATTCGGTACACAGATTCCGCAGTAATTCTGCTAACCATTTGATTCGAGTGCTAAGTAAGTTGCCTCGGATTGTGATTAAATTGTTGGCCTGGCCTGTTCTTTCGGTCTTCACAGCTGCATAATCACCCTTTGATTGTGATTATGGGTTATTCAGCTGAATGAATATATACTCTCTGTTTTTAACATTCACCTAATGTATATAGTTCAACCACAAGTGACCACCACTACTCTTGAATCTTGACTACCTTCTCAGTTTATTTAGGCTTCATTTGGATGTTAGGGTGGATATTTCCAGGGAGTAGATGCACCGGTTGAAATATTCTTGGCCAACTAGAAGTCCCGTGGAAAATTGGCATCGGCATTTGGTTCAAAAGTGCAAATCCCCCACACTACAGAAGCGCAGGCGGAGACTACCGAGAGGAGAGGCAGCTGCGGAGGGCGTCGCAAGCGAGCGAAACAGGGGAATCTTTGCCGATGTTGCGAGTCGTGGATCTGATCCCGGGGACATAAGGGGGGTTGGGCCGACAAAACCACGTGGACTCGAGCGTCCAAATGTCCACGCAGTTGGCCCGGGGCTGACTCTCCACGCGGGCTTTCCACCCAGGGAACGGGCCGGGATCCCGGGAGGATCCCTCGCTACCAAACGAGCCCTTAGTGTGTTTTTAGTCCCCTTCTCTTCGAGGTGGGCCATGTCGGTCCCAGCATGGAGTGCTAAACACATATTGTCATCTATGATTGTCACAATGCACGGCTTGATGTTTGAAATTTGGCGGTCAATCTCACCAACTGTACTCTCTGTGTTTATGGCAAATTCGCATTATGTTGTGCTGCTTTGCAAGTTAGAGTAACATTGTTAAATATTGATCAAAAAACACAGTGAATGTTGGTACAACTCAATGTGGTAACAGCTAGATTTCCTATTTCTTTTCCCTAGATCCCAGAGAGCCCCTCTTCGTCAGTAATACCGAGCTCACCTCTCTCCACCCATTCTGATCAAGGCAACTGTTGGCTATCAGCTCTTCTCGACGAGAGATACAAAAAGGCATAACAATCAGTAACTAGTTTACCATCCACAATTTGTATCTAATTTGGAAAATTATTGTTAGCCAGGTCATGCAGAGAATCATTTCGTTTACAGGTTTGTGAATAAAATGCAGCTTCATAAGGTCAAATTTATTGCCCCTGCAGGAGGGCAGCATGTTCAGAGTATTCCTGATGACGATCTTCTCGCTCTGGGGATGGCATCATCGATCTCTTCCCCGAGTACAAGACCATGGTCTGTGTCATACTCAATTCCATGTCATGGGTTACTGTACTAACTACAGTCGTGTGTCTCTCGCCATCGCATCAGCTGATAAGAGATATTACATGCTGGCCGCGGTCATCTTTTTACTAGCTACGACCTTGATAGCATGCTTTACTGTAAAGCTTGTCGTGGATTATGCTAAGGCACCACTGGAGGCGAAAGCATACGCACCGAGGGCCAAGGTGCTGAGAGATGGGAGTTGGGTAGATCTGCACGCAGCAATCTGGTCCCTGGGGACATGATATTTCTCAAGGGTGGGGACATTGTCCCTGCCAATGCTCGTGTCCTCCGGTTTCTGAAAATCGACACCATTGATTGGTGGGATTCCAATGGCAATGCCTGTTGTCCTCTACCTGGCATTAGCATTGGGATCTCTAAGGCTTTGCTTTCTGGGAATTGCTAGCCGAGGAACAGTTGCACTTGAAGATATGGCCAGTACGGATGTGATGCTCTTCAATTTGACTGGTACTTTGATGTGCTAAGCCATGTTTTTTCCGGGACAAGATTGAGTTGTTTGCTAATGGTGTTGACAAAGATCAAGCTATTATATTAGCTGCACGAGCATCAAGATCTCAACATGAATTCTATATAGAGCCAATTGATGCAGCTATTCTGAGCCTCTTGGATGATCCAGAACAGGTTTCCTTTCCTCTCATTATGTTATCTTTTAATGCCTATGTGTATTAATGTTTGGTAAACTTAACAAGCATACTGATAATGTAGGCAAGAGCTGGTATTGAGGTCTTAGAGCACCATGCCCGCTTCTTTGTTGCACTGAAGATGATGTTCCTAATTACATACATTGATAGCAATGGATCCAAGTGCTGCGTATTCAAAGGTAATCCTGCGAAGGCAAGTCACAGTGTCAAAAATGCATAGAGGCAAGCAAACAAGCCCCACTTCCATCACCATGCACGCATTTGCACATATTGTGTTAGTACAGGCTCATTCCTTGGTCATCTTTTGTTTTCATGCTATAGGTGGCTCATCAATGTGGCTGCAGCAAAGCAGTCAAAGAGAAAATAAGCATGGTAATGGATAATTTTGCTCTTGATGGGTATCAAGCCATAGCTGTAGGACACCAGGTGTGCAACTGAATTTCACATTAATTAGAATTCTGCAATACCCAAATTTATTGCATGTGTCATTTAATTTATATTATTTCCTCCAGGTGGACTCATGCTGGGAGTTCATTGGTCTTCTACCTTTCAGAGATGACCTTAGAAGTGATAGCGTAGATGCTATTGGTAGCCTTATCAATTTTGTTTTGGATATTAGAATCCTCACAGGTTATTCAACCGTTCAGCTGTCTTGTCATTTCCTGTAATAAATAGTTCTTCAGCAAACAGTTCATTTTCTCTCCTCAGAAAGCCCATTGTTGACTACAAAGCAAGTATGTGGAAAGCTTGGAAAACTAGGCATCAATGTGTTACCTGCCCACTCAGTGTTGGAGTTACCTCGTAATAACAGAGAAGCTCACTTAAACATCAATGGGATTTCCGATCTCTTTCCAGGTCTGTTCTTATCTTTGGAGCAATGTCCATTTTTCACATTTCCTTTGTATCTTTGGAAGAAGTTTCTGTTTATGTTGACAGTTTGAGTAGTACTTCTATCCTCTCAAGAAAGTTACAGCACACAATTTTAATAACGTTAAGGCTTTGATATATGGAAGGCACAAAGGTACTAGTCTTACGATTTTGCTATCTTGATTTATTAGTGCAGAGGATAACAGTGATATAGTGAGAAGGCTACGAGATTTCGGATGTCTTTGTGCAATGGTTGGGTATGAATTTCTTGATCATGATGCCATTGGTGAAAGCCATATTGGAATTTCAGTAGCTGAGGCCACTGATTGCACCAAAAGTGAATCTGATCTTGTTTTGACTCAGTCTGCCCTGTTACCTATTGCATCAGCTGTGCAAATCAGTAGGGAGATCTGTCAGGTTATGAGGGGTTACACGGTATGTCATTCGAATGTATTTAAATGTTTGGTTGCTGACATGGTATTTGTTGTCTAAATCATGATAGACGGCTGATCACTTGCAATATGTTGCTTTTGTTGCAGATCTACACTGTCATCAACTGTCCATCTTGTGAGTACAATTATGACTGCATATTGTGTTAATAGTTTTTATAATTGACTGTATTGTGCAATGCTAACATGGATCATTAATTCTGTTGAAGGTTGGTTTCCATGTCATTTTTCTCTTGTGGAACTTTAACTTGTCAAGTTTCCTGGCTTTGGTGATTGCCACTTTTAGCTATTGTGGGTCTCAACTGCAAAACGTCCACAACCTTACTCTACCTTATACTCCCTCCGATCCAAAATATAGGTCCTTTTAGACTTCGCCGCAGTAATTAAGGGTGCATGTGCAATGCCAATGCTACCCTTCAGTTATTTCTACAACTTCCTTTCTTTTCTCCCAAATACCATAATTTCCTGAATTACAGGCTCAATTCTTGATGAAATGAATGAGGAGCGAAATAGGAACAACATGAGAAATAGTTCAATGTGACCTTAGTAGGATCTACATTTCGGTTAAAGTTGAAAATGCTAAAAATACTTGCATTATGGATTGGTGGGATTGTATTATTTGTATCTTCATTTCAGTGTTCAATTGTTATTGTCCTTTTTACTTGCACGTACATCCTTTGCAAGTTGAAAGGGTGGAACTGGGTAATTCACCAGATAGATGGAGAGTTAAGAAAATCATTGCAAGTGGTGTTGCTTCTGGTAGCTACATCATTCTGAGTACAGCCATTTTTTTCAGGGCGGCGACACTTCCCGACTTCTTTTCAGTGAGCTTTCTTTCTTCCGGTCTATATACGTTATTTTGGTGTTGAACTGATGTACAGTATAAATTTGAAGGTAGATCGCTGATGGGCTCCGATGAAGAAATTAGAGCTGCTTTGTTCCTTCAGATGAGCATAGTGAACCAGGCTGTACTGTTTGTTAATTCTGACAATTGCTACCTTATCAGATGTCCTGGACCTGTTGTAGCATGTACTTTTATTTTTACTCAGATGGTGAGCTCACCTCCTCTTATCTATGTGTTTTTGTTGCGACCCTTCAATGACTGCATGATAATTTCGATCATCAAACTTCGGCCTTCTTGTGAGCATGATAATTTGGCACAGGATCAATGTGTCTGGCTAGGAATGATTGGCTAACAGTTGATGATGTTAAGAGTTAAGCCATTGTATGGAATAAATCTTGTGCTATTAGCACATTGTTCAAGTAGGATGCTCATGCCATTCTTTCCTCCAATCAGTCCCCCGCCCCCTGAAAGAAAACATAACAGATTTGTATTCATCCTATGAAGATCGTGTTGTGTAGAGATAGTAAAGTTTCTTAGTGCTAGGTATGTTTCTTCTCGATACTCATCATATTAACTGTTTTCTGTCAGGTGGCACTGGCAACCCATAAAGCTGTATATGGTGACTTGGATTTGGCACTACCAAAGGGTGTTGGTTGCCTCAGAGCAGGATTGATATGGCTGTACAACTTTGTGGTGCTCATGACCCCTGTTTTAATTTGTAAGTTTGCTAGATATGGAATTACTTGATGTTCTTTCCTTCAACCATCTGTTGCAACAGTAATTAATCTTCTGCTCTTCCGCAGGTCACTCATGGAGGCGTGCAAACATGACTACTGAGAAGCTGTTGACAGTATGCATACATTCAGCATCATGCGTATGGCTTTGCTCTGGTCACTGTATGTAATACTTGATGTCAGGCTGCAGCAGCCACTCTCTACTTTAGATGCCTCAAGTATAGGAAATATTTTTGTAGGTGGTCATTTCGCAGTGTATAACCTGTAAATGCCTCAAGTAAATATATCTCGATTGCCAAGTTATGCATTGGCCCCTCTTTATTCAGAAAACACAATTCCGGTTTCACAATATTGTACAGAAGTGCATTTCATTTTTATTCTATGCTTTACGTTAGATGTTGTTTTTATATTTTAAATTCTTTGTGTTTTAAAATCAATTTATGGACTCTAACCCCTTCTGATGCCTTATTATTTGCCCTGTACCATGATGTCAGCTAGCTGAAAAGAGTTCATCGCCAACATGGCACTTTACTGAAGGTACTAGGCTGAAAGGGTCAACTTCAAGTGTGAAGATTAGTAGATGTATCAAAATTGTAATAAGCATACTTCTCTTCTTGATTGGTTTGTCATCAAGACAGTATAGAAAGAATCAACACAGGCTGTGTCCTGTAAAAACCCTTGAATATGGTAAATATATATTTCCATCCTGTAAAATGATATTCGTCTGAACTGCCATTCAGGTAACTGCATAATGTATCGACTATTAGGACTGCGACGCAACAACTTAAGGAGTCCTTCATAGATACTTTCTACGTTTCCAAGTGATGCGTAAAGATATCTTATCTTACCACATTATGAGTTAATTTAGTTATCGCGGTGACACTTGTGCAGGTCATGGGTGGCCATGGTCGCTGGGGAGACTCTCCAAGCCTGCATTTGCATATGCCCAATTGGCGCCTGCCCCAGCAATAGTTATATGGTGGTGCAGTTGGCATGTGTGATGGTGGTTATTGGCAGGTGAGTTCCCAGCGTCATTCTTAGAAAATATTGCTATATTGCAGATATTTATACAGTAGCAAAAAATGTGTTGTCGGATGCGCAACGCTGGTATTGATATCGTAGTGGCATGCCTGCGTGCATCATCCTTGAAATGTCATTTCAATTTTAAACTACGATGTAGATATTTATGTTTATGAAGTGGAGAATGTGTTGTCAGATGCACAGGAAGTCCATTGCACTATAGGAAGGTTGCATCATCCTTAAAAAGTATGCCACCAATTTTAAAAATGTGTTGTCAGATGGGCATTGGAGCAGGCGAGGCCAGCATCACCCTGTGAAATATAGAAGAGGGGTGGTTAGCAAGATATGAAGTTATATGGCAGGAACTATCTTGGGATTGGCTGGCCATTTCCTGCAGAGAGAGGCCGTTAATTAAATGTAGCTTTTGTTGACCCTTTTTCCCTTGGATTAATTAGTGCCAGTGAGGAGAATATACTCTTGCGATATTTTCCTTGTGTGTTCCGCACATTTTCCTTTGAAATGCATAATGGGGAAAAAAGATAAGACTTTTGAATATTAAGTGTAGACACTGAGAGCATATATATACTTAAGACTCAATCTTACAAGATTTGTCAATCACCGACTGTATACGCTTGCGCAAAATATTCTATACATTACTAGGCATCAAGTTCCAGCTCATGAATTTGAGGGTCCGAACAAACTATAGTTCTATTTGAAGATTATTTGTGTTGTTCTTAACCTGAAGCCTGTTTAGGACGCGTAACTTTGGGTTTGGGGGATTCAAGGTTTAAAGTCCCGCCACCGTTATTTTTTTTCTACAAAGGGGAGATGATCATCTTTTGGAGAACAGATCCTTACTAATTCCAACTGACCATCATCAACACTTGTGTACGTAAACGCGCATTATTTCACTCATAAATACTCCATTTAGCTTCAACTTTGAGGAGAGGCTTGATCCACAAGTACATGGCAAACATGCTACATATCTAACCGCCGGGATATTAGCAGCATAAATGAGACTTGAAGGCAAAAACTCTTCTGTGGATTCACCACCCCTCTGTGTCCCAACCTTTGATTACTGGAATAAAAAGAACCTTGATGCTAAATAATTGCTTTTGTTTGCAAGATGGGAATACCCTCTTCATATGTAGTGCATGAGTATATTCTGTTGGGTAGTCTGCTATCTTGGTAGCAAGACAAACAGCATGAGGCTAATTTTATTATACTATGCCAGTAGACCAGGTGTTAGATACCATGATTGCCTCTTATACTACAAAACTAAAGGCAGTGAGATTTGCCATTTGGAAAGAGACGCTTGCTTGCTTGTCACCATTCTTATAACAAAGAGACAGAGGACCTGATTCCCTGTCTCTGGGAGCCCCCAACAGCTGCCTAACAATACTTTAGTATATTTTAGTAGTAGAAAACAAGCTTATGATATATTTATGCTTGTACTTATTATGTAGTGATTAATAATTAGGAGAGGAACCAACAGGAGATTTCTTTTCTTTTTTCTTCAAGTACCACCTGCCACATACATACACAAGATGACAAGATAACATTACTTAAATTCCCTTACATCTTGTCATATGTATGCATATAATGCATCATGCAACCACATGTGTTGCACTTGCATATATACATATGTGTTCTCTGATCTGATGAAGCAAATTCATTAGTCCATGCAGATCAATCACCAGTACAGTCCACGGTGCACTGCTTAAATAATTAGCACACCGTGCGTGATAATCATCTCCCTCTCCTTCTCTTCTCACCATTACATACATACATATACTAATTAATCAACAACGCACACAGCAATTAACACACATACGAAAACGGAGGCTATGACCTATACGTACGTACGTACAAAGTGCCCGTATATACGCTTGTGTATGCACGTACGTATGTACAGGCTGCTGGTATATATAAGGAAAGTGTATATTGCATATAGTTGGATCGTCGGTCGGCGGTGGCGAGGGCGATGTTGGTAGATGGATAGGGTGGCTACATCTTTCCGATGAGGGGGATGCCGACGGCGGTGACGATGAGGGTGGAGGGCACGCCGAAGATGAGGTGGTTCCAGAAGGTGAGCTCGTAGGCGTTGCGCGGCGCCCGGCGCGCCTGCTCGCACACGATCAGGTTCGCCGCCGACCCCAGCAGCGAAAGGTTGCCCGCCACCGTGCTCACCCACGCCAGCAGCAGCCACGACCGAGTCACCGCCGCCGGGGAGATCAGAGCCGCCGCGGTCGCCACCTCGTTCCCCATCAGCAGCACTGCACATACCAAAAACACATGACCATCACTTACACCGCCCAAGCTTTTGGGGAGGGGGGCAGTGCCCCCCTACAATAATTTACATCTCTATAAGATTAGTAGTAGTGATAGTTAGAGTATTTAAGTGACTGAGGATAGAAATAATCTTCTTAGAATTACTAGATTTATGGGTCTTTTGATGTTGGCCACTGGTCACTTATCACAAGCAACACCAAATTAACTATTTAAGCTAGCTAGAGTCTAGTGTGAGTGAGTGATGACTAGATAGCAATTCTGGTCCGTTCCATACTTAAAATTTTGCTTGCTGTATTCGGCAAGAAAAACCATGCATCATGCATGCCTGCGTGTGCTAACTGCAGCCGCACCAACATAATTTAATTACTACTTTCATATGCAGTTCCAATTGGTATTTTCCATAACTCTTTTTAGATCAATATTTTCTATTACTTTGAGTGTTTTGTCCTGTCACAGTGTCACCCTTCTACGTGTGACAAATTAGCTAGCCAGGTGTGTGGGTCCATGTATGTGTGTTTTAAACTCCTCTATATATATTATTTTTTCTGTGCATATTTGTTGTACAAAATCCATGCATGCGTATGTATACCTGTTGGTACGTTGGAGGCGAGGTTGGAGAGGAGGAGGATGATGACGGAGAGCACGGAGATGCCGCCGGCGCTGTCCACCTTGGAGTAGGGCGCCATGAAGTTCCAGATGGCGCCCGGCAGCCCCGTCTTGTTGAACCCGCTCACCGTGATGAACATGCCGGAGAAGAAGACGAGCAGCGAGTAGGAGACCTTGACGAGGCACGGCTCGGCGTCCCGGAAGTCGACGACGACCAGCGCGATGGCCGTGGTGATGGCCGTCCACGACATGTTGAGCCCGGCCATGTATGCCACCACCATGCCCAGCGTCACGATGTAGGCGAAGCTCTTGAGGAACAGCTTGCGCCGGTGCTCCGTGCACTGCATGAACCACGGGTGCTTGGTCGAGATGTTCTCCTCCATCATCGACTCGTTCCCGTCGTCGGCCGTGGTGCCGTTGAACGGGTGCGGGCTCTTGAGCGATGCCACGGACGGCGAGCGGCCCCCCTCCTCGACGACCGACATCTGCTTGCCGGCCGCGTCGGGGGCCACGCCCTCCAGGTCCTTCCAGTACATGCAGAGCAGCATGACCATGTTGACGGCCATGCCGGCGAGCATGGCCGGCAGGATGCCGATCAAAAACTTTGGAAACGAGATCTTGCTGTTGAAGGCGATGACCAGGTTCTGCGGGTTGCCGATGGGGGTGGCGCTGGAACCGATGTTGGCGCTGGAGGCGAGGGCCAGGAGGAAGGGCTTGGCCGGAAGGTTCCGCTCGGCGGCGAGCTCGAGCACGAACTCGGTGAGCACGACGCAGCAGGTGTCGTTGGTGAAGAGCGCGGAGGCGAGCGCGGTCACCACGCAGACCCGGCAGAGCAGGTCGCGGCCGCCCTGGCTCTTCCAGGCGAGCAGGGTGCCGAGGTGCTTGAACATGCCGGCGTTCTTGAGGTAGCCGCCGACGACCATGGTGGAGAAGAGCAGGCCGAGGATGGGGAGGTCGATGGAGGCGTAGGCGTCGTCGGGGCTGATCACGTGGAAGACGATCATGAGCACGGCGGAGAGCAGCGACCCCGCCGTCCGGCCGATGGGCAGGAAGGGCACCGACGGGAACACGGCCATCATCCAGAAGATGGCGAAGGCGACGGAGCCGAGCACCACCTTGGGGAGAGACGCGAGCGCCATGGCTGGCTGGCCGCCGGTGTAGCTAGCTGTCTAAGGTGGTGGCTGGTTAGTGACACTAGCTAGCTAGGCCTCGATGGGTTGCATGCACCGGTGTGGTGGCTGGGCTGGGTTGTGCTGAGGAGGACGGTCGTGGGTCGGGGGTATATGTAGGGCTTGGCGGGGTGGTGAGGTCATGGAGGGTTGGAGCTAGCGGCACTCCACTGTCGCTAGCAGGGTAGGGCGCAAGGGGCCAAGGGGCTAAGAGTCAAATGGCGTGAGATCAAAAGGGTAATGTAAACTAAAGGCGCCGCTCACGCCGTCGCCGCCCAATGTACGTCTGCATTGGGATATTATTGGCCCAAAACTATCTACCACTCCTACTAGCTAGGTGTAAGAAAATACATACATATGAACTTGGACAACGTACGTATCGCCAACCAATGTATGCATGCACTTGGGCAACACTATGTACGGCGCATCATAGGCTTATGGCACCCCCCCCCCCCCACCACCACCACCACCACCACACAAACACACACACCTCTACTTTCTCCGAAAACCTATTTGTTGTCGATGTGGTCTCATCCGTGCCCCTCCCTCTCTTTTCTCCTCGCGGTCACCCCCTTCACCCGGTCCTCTTGATCATGACATTTCCCTCTCGCTTGCTTGTCGCCGCCCGCCACCGAGGTAGGGGCGCCGCGGCGACCCACTAAAGCATCATGATGCTCATTACTCATCGAACATCCCAATGCATTCCCATTGTGTGCAGTTGTTTATAGCGAGGTCACTCATTCAGAAAACGCGGTAAAGATGCAGGCACTCACATGCATCCTAGCGATGAACTACGAAATCTTCGAAATGATTCGGCTAAAAGCCTATCAGATATCGCCGATCAATTCTGTCAAAAAGAGGTGTTGTGAGATAGATCAACCCTTGACATTGGCCAAAGGTATATAGGCAGCCTGAGCCTTCACTCTCCATGGAGCTGCCGACACGCTCGATCTCCAAACAATGTATGGAGTGTGCTTCCAAAAGGTGTTAAGTTAGTGCACTTTGCTCACATCGTCAAAAAGGCTGATCGATCGACAGACCCCTGATCCATCCCCTCTCCACAAAACCACATATATACACCACTAGTATATTAGTTACTGCCTGATGATTTTCCAGCTGGTCCCGCACGATCAGGACGGGGAGATTAGCGCGTGCTCGTCGGTGCTAATCTTGCGCTGACGCTGATTAGGACATGTACAATGGTTGATAAGATAGTCTTATCTTAAGTTTTGCATGCAATTAAGAGATGACAAAAAACATGTCTACAATGGGTCATCTCTTAGTCTTATCTTCAATAACAAGCTATTCCTAAAAATGTGGTGAGACATATTGTGCTAAAAGATCATCTCTTGTCTTCTCTTAAATAAGAAAATACAAGCCTTTTCTTATGAATTCTCTCTCCTCCACCTCATCATTTATCATATGTGGCATTGCTAAGATAGAACCATTGTACATGCCCTTAGCTGGCTAGTTAGGCCGTCGTTCGAGCTTCAAACTAAACCAGCTGACAGATGGAGAAGTTGAGCCCGGTATATATTGCTCACTTTGTTGTAAATTAATTATTACTTGGAACTCCTAGCTTTGTCTTAAGTTCCACTGTTCAGGGCCTCTTCTAATCAAAGGATTTTTCCTAGGAATTTTGAAGGTTTGGAATCCTTAAGAAATTTTTTCTATGTTGGTCGTTGGTTCACATGGTTGAATCCTATAGGATTTTTTGGTAATGTTTTCTTTGTACTAGTACATTAATGTTAGCATCCACTCAAAGCTCTTGAAACGACTTCTTTGATTTTCTTGTGATGCAACTAAACAAGCCAAAATCATGTAGAATTCAAAAGGGCATGATTATGTAATCCTATGATTTCTTTTTTGATTCATGCATTTTAAAATCCTGTGAATCAAAGATGCCCTTAAAATCCTGTGACCAAGTATGCAAAAAAATATGTTAATATCTACAACATCATTTATAGTATATTTATTCATGGCAAATCTAATGGAACTTGATATTGTCTATATTAACACATGTTTCTACAAACTTGATCAAACATAAAGAAGTTTGATTTAGGACAAAACTAAAACTTCAAGTAATTCAGAACGAAAGAGAGTACTAATCAACTCGCACTGCCACTTTCAAAGCTAGCTGCTGGCTAAATTACAGATGTTAATTAGATGCCAGTCGACTGCTCTCTTTCATTATATGTACTTTGGGCAAGTGTCAGCTTCAACCTTTCATCAACATGTTGATTAATCTTTTAACTAGTATAATTAAGTTAACCGCGCGATTGATTAGAAGGGGCCACGGCCGGTACTCTCACGCCATTGGCGCTGGCCAGCATTAGACGCACGAGAGAACTAACACGATATGATTAAATAGGATGATGTGTCGGTCTGGCATCCGTCGTGGAACATTTCGTGGTGGGGCGTGGCATATATGTGTACGGCACGATCCAAGTGTGTGCTGCCATGATGCAAGCAACCATGGATGACACAAAAGAATATATACTACTCCACCAAATGTCACATCTCTTCCACATGTCAAACTCTAGGGTTTTTATCGCCTTTTCGAACGAAAGGGGCATGCTTAACTGACGAGAGTGGGTCTTTTAGCACATCCTGCTATCTAGGCCATTTAGCTTTGCATCAAGATCCGTGCTCCCTTGCTATATAAGTTCTTTTTGTACTTTGGTGTGACATAAACATCTAGAATGAGGGAGTTTAGAACAAGATTTATTATTACTTTCGTATTTATGGTGCACCAAGAAACCGAAAAGATCTCTGCACAAACTGTGAGCGTGCACGGTTACACTCCCACGAGGCGGCCAAGACAACAAAAAGAAACCTAAATCTCATGGTGGATCTTTTAATTTGTTTGTGGCATGCTTTTGTTTGGTACTAATTTCTTAAATAAGTTCCCCTTTTCGATGAGTTCCTTAACTAAGTAGTGCTTTTGCAAAGCTCAATCACTGATCACATCCGTTAATAAACAGTGGTTGAACATGTGTATGAAGATCCACAATACTCTAGCTAAGTGCAGTATGAGGTTAAAAAGTTCAACCACTGTTTAATTCTTTAATTGATTGATTAGCTCCACTGCTTCCCAAGTGGTCTAGGTAGTGAGCATATAAATTAGGGAACCTAATCACCAAATTGCCAATTAAGGGGGAAAGCTAGGCTCAACTAGCTAGAACCGGAAATATCACACACCACACGCCATACGTGCATGCATGTTGCCCTGCAAGCAGCACGCCAAGTGGAATGGATCTCCCAGCCCACTATCGACATGCATGAAATATCTACATGTAGTGGTTCTTAAGGCGGCTACTAATTACCTCAAGTGGTTAGTTAATTACTATCATGGACACAAACGCATGATCTGATTTGTCCTCCTCGACTGTGTATTCAAACTAGAACTTCCTCCGTCCGGAACTAGTTGTCGCTCAAATGGATGTATCTAGACAGAGGGAGTAGTTGTTAGGATATTAAACGCATGATTTGATTTGTCCTCCTTGATTGCGTATTCAAACTAATAGTAACACGATGAGTGTACTATAGCATACCACATAGGGCGGACTAGTTGCATCTAGCATTTTCGCATATGAACCCTACGTGTTGGTTGGGAGGTTCTCTCTTCTCATGGGTGCAGGTTCTCAAGGGCGTGGTTTGAGAGGTTTGCCCTGCCATACAACCATGCCCCTTCATCTACATGAGCTCTCCCTTTTGTAACCTTTCATAAGGAAAGTTCCATCAACAGGTTGGAGCATATATTGACACGTATATATAGCTAGGGATTTACACTAGCAAATAAATGTTAACTCTTCTGACAGGTAATGTACCACTTGCTCAAACCCGATTTACGTGGCACATGTCTGGTAGGGTGAGTTGGTATGTGTGCGCGCGCTCTTGCTCTCTTTCCTCGTTCTATAAGGATTAGAGCATATATGTTACATTGGTGTTTTCCTCGTCGACTTGCAATGTGCGGTCAAACTTTGTACACATAATACCATTCAAGTCCAATGGCCCTTTGAGATTGGACCCTCTTATCTAGTGACCGTTTGCTGGAGGGGTGGCATTTGCGAACGTTTCGTGGCATTTTTAGTTGGTCGGGGGGAGTGGCAGTTTCTTCAGAAGAGCATGGCATTTTCAGAAGAACACAAGATCTATGATCATGCTATGTCGACGTGTCCCTGCGTCGTGTCCTTGATGAAGGTGGTGGATTGAAGCTTGGCTTTGGGGATGAGAATCCGGAGTTCAACCTTGTGTTGGACTCGCCATCATCGGTGCACGTGCGGTGATTCCTTCTTGGAGACGTAGCCTAGGAATTGTGTATTTTTCGTTTTGATGTCGGCTTGTAACATACAGTTAGTGGTTATCTGTTGGAGTTACTGTCAAGAGGCATGCGAACTCGGGTTTTCTTTTCGCTTTATTTTTGGGTCGATGTTGTTCGGCTGCTGGATTTTTAAATAATATATATGATTATATGCATCGTCCTGGTGCAAAGGCCGAGGTTATCCTCCTTTTCAAAAAAATGACATTTTCTGGAATGAAGAATCAAAACCGTCATCCTCCCAGAAAATGCCATGTTCTTCTGAAAAAACGGTCACCCCGATACAACTAAAACTGCCACGAAAGAACGTTCAAAATGTCATGCTCTCCCAGCGAGCGGTCGCCAGTTAGCTTTTCCATTGAGGTTTCAACATTTTATCGGACTAGAGTCTAGCTGAATCTAGATTTTAGTGGGCCCAGGCCCGCGTAAAATTTGAAAAATACTCCCTCTGTTCCTAAATATAAATCTTTTTGGAGATTCCACTATAAAGAGCATGACATTCGGATTAGACGTCTTTTAGAGTATAGGTTAACTCATTTTGCTCCGTATGTAGTATATAGTGAAATCTATAAAAGGACTTATATTTAGAAACGGAGGAAGTAGCATGTATGCAGTTGGTAATTAGCACAAGCAAGGAGTTAGGAAATCTACATGCACGTCGTATGCAGAGAGAGTTTCAGACGGGCAGTTGGGCACTCTCGGCATGCATACGTCAGGCATGACCAATCTAGCACGCTAGCTAGCTATAATCAAGCTAGCCACTGCGATCAAGGAGAAGAATTGCTGCTACTAATTAATCTCCAGAGAAAAGGCATCAGCTAGTGAGCTAGCAAATGCATCCAACTTGTAGTAGCTAGTTATCTGTCTGGTACTAGTACTAGGCATATGCAAGCTCGACCGGCCGGCGACTGAACATGTCGGACGATCACAGCCTCCCATCGATCCCGTGGGGATTAGCAGCTAGCATACATAGCTCCGTGAGGCTCTGATCGATCCAACGAACGAACTACACGTTGCACAGACAACAGAGATTGACCAAATCGGTGCTGCTTAATCGCGTTTGGACAGACAAGGGAGACAGATCGATTCGCAAAACCTATTATCAGTGCCCATCTTAACCAGTATAATTTCTCATTAAAGCCTAGCTAGTAGTATACATTCTGTCTGACCCACTTTTCACCTGACGGGCTACATCGTCATATAGATCACCTTTTTTTTAAGGGAGGATAAACCCCGGCCTCTGCATCAATCGATGCGTGCAGTCATATAGATCATATAGATCACCTATGCTAGGTTCTGAAAATTTATGTGTACTAGTGTTGTCCCATCAATCCATGACTTAAAACATAAGTACATAATTCTGCATATGTAAGTGCATGCGGCGTCAGATTTCAGGGCGCCTTTGGCTCTGCACCTCCCGATCGGTTTGGCTGCATGCATGCAGATGATGGATGCGCGGTCCTGATTTGATGCAGGGTGATTGTGTTGCTACCTAGCAGCTTCGCTCCTCTCTGTCTTTACCACTTGCTTGCATTGGCTCCAAGCAAAACAAAAGGTAGGAGCGATGTTACTCCCTCTGTTTCATAGTTCTCGTCGTGGTTTTAGTTTGAATTTAAACTAAAACCACGACAAGAATTACGGGACGGAGAGAATAGATAGGATTGTACGTAGGACGGCAGGAGGAAGGTCGCCTTTGTTCGTCTCTATACATGGATATTTTCATCGAATCTGGGTAATTTCTTGTGGCGGGAAAGTATATTAAGCAATAGGGTGACGGTTTTCCAGTATCAAAACCTGAAACTAATACAATTACTAAAGAAAGAAAGAAAAATGACTTTGGCATTTGATTGCCGTTTTCTCTTCGAATTAACGAGCAATAGTGTGTATGAACTCTTTATGTTTGTTTCGCCTCGTGATCTGATGTTAAGAGAGTCAATAACATCTCCCATTTATCAAAAATCTGATCGTTTTCGTCGATCGCGACAGAAAGAGCTTTTGTTTTGCTCCCATGAGTGAGTGCATCGGTTTCAGTTGCAGAATGATTACAAACGGTCGATATAATCCATCAGTAATGTCTTGGGCTATGTATCTTCTTCACCCTGCGACTTGTGGAGCCTGCGTCAGCACCAACATCCTCCTTAATTCCTACAAGAAGTCAGTCCCTAGTTCCTCACCTAATCTGTATTGCTCTTTTCTTTCTTTCTTTCTTTCTTTCTTTCTTTGCTGGTTATACTGTTTAGGTTCTCACTCATGCTCATCCATCAGATGCATGGCCATTATCTCACTCATTTCGAGTAATTGACAAAAAACTACCACATTTCACGTATCCGTCCCACAGAACTACCACATTTTGAAAACTGACCAAAAACTCCAGATTAGTGCTAATTTCGTGACAAAAAACTACCAGATCGAGTTGAAGACCGATTTAACCATTTTAAACCCCTTTCTGACAGAGCTGGCCCACCTGTCGGGGCTGACGTGGCGGGAAAGTCAACTCCATTTATTTTTTACCGTTAAGTTGACCGTTACGACAGGTGGACCCCACACAGCATCACCTTCTTCCTCCACCATGCCCCTGCCTCTCGTCTTCTCCAGGAAGCCAGCCAGGAGCAGCCGCTCGAGGTCCGGCTCGGGGAATGCCTCTCGTCTTCTCCAGGAAGCCAGCCGGGAGCAGCCGCTCGAGGTCCGGCTCGGGGAATGCCTCTCGTCTTCTCCAGGAAGCCGGCCGGGAGCAGCCGCTCGAGGTCCGGCTCAGGGAACTCCCTCTGTTCCTCCGGCGGGCTCCTCACCGCCCACAGGAACCGGTGCCCGGAGCTCTCTAGCCCGCGAGCGATCTACTTCAGCTGCGCCGCCGAGAAGGAGCGCGTCGGCGGGGGCCGGCAGCGCGCGCAGGAAGGCCCGGAGCGCGGGGTTGGCGAGGCGGAGCGTGTCGTGGGCGCGCCTGACCGGGTGCGCGGCGGGGTCTGGGCTGGAACGGACCAGGAGGAGGCGGAAGGCGATGGAAGGGTTGGCCGCGGCGAGTCGGGCCACGGCGGCGGCCGAGGCGGCGTCGCCGTCCGGCGGGTCGACGACGGCGAGGACGGCGCTGCGAGGCAGAGCCGACCGGAGCTAGTTCACCTGGCGCTCGTGCTGGGTTCCGACGTGGTGTAAAGCGAGCAGGCGGCCGGAGCTCCCTAGTTTCCGTCTCATGCACAAGAGGTGTTTGTTGAAATACCAAAGAGAGAAAGGAGGGGAGGAAGAAGAAGGTTGATGATGACGTGTGGGTCCCACCTGTCATAACAGTTAACTTGACGGTCAAAATAAACAGAGTTGACTTTGCTGCCGGTCCCACATGTCATAAACAGGTTTAAAATCATAAAAACGGTCATCAACTTGACCTGGTAGTTTTTTGTCACGAAATTAGCACTAATCTGGAGTTTTTGGTCAGTTTTTAAAATGTGGTAGTTCTGTGGGACGGATACGTGAAATGTGGTAGTTTTTTGTCAATTACTCCACTCATTTCCCTAGCTTAGCTCCATTGATTTCAGGTGTACTGGGCTGTCTCATTTTGTTTTGTGTTGGCAAAACTACTTGTTCCATGAATGTTGTTATCTCCTATCCATTTGGAATTTGGACCCACATGTTCAGTGATGTGAAATGACGTGATCTCTTCTTACGCTACTGTAGTATAAAAATGGTAGGCTAATAACGTGGCAACCTTAACAA
>NC_041387.1:662168476-662175994 GCF_002162155.2 Triticum dicoccoides | reverse complement strand
CGCAACGTTTTTACAGTGAGGACATGTGCCTTCTTCTTTTGCGAAAAGAGTAGAGTATAATTTCAAAAAAAAAAAGAGAGTGGAGTATTATTGCGTGGACTTGTGTTTGTATTTATTCTAGGAAAGGGTTTTGATATTAAGAAAGGCATATTTTAAAAAGAGTAGAGTATTTTTTTGCGTAGTTTGTATTGCTTTGATTTCAAAAGCTTATACTTTCTTATATTGACAAAAAATAATCGAAATGAGTTGTGGATCCTCTGCAGTTAATTGACCCATAGTCAATTGCTCTATCACTGAGCTATGGACCCTATGCTGGAAATTAATTGAAAATTTGACAGTCTTTCTTTGTGATGAGAAATTAACGATCCTTAATTTAACGATTGATAGTGGGGAAATGTGGCATGTTTGCTTCTTCTTCTTTTGTGAAAAGATTGGAGTGTTGTTCTATGGTATTTGTCTTTGTATTTACTCTTGGAAAGGTTTTTGATAATAAAAAACATATATTCCAAAAAATATTTGTTTTTAAATATGTATACTACAAGTTGGTATTTTTCAATTACACAAAAATGGTGGTAACTGCACTCTTCTGAATATAACCAGTTGATCATTTTTAAAATTGTGCAATTGCAATATATTTAACTAGTTGGTCATTTTTTGAATAGTGCAATTGCACATTTTTTGCTTATTGGCAAAAAAATTGTGAATTCTTGGGTTAAATACTAAGAGACCAGCTTTTATTTGGCTTTATCTTTTTTTCTCCTTTCTCTTGTACATACTACATGCCTAGAGATACTAGGAAAGGGAGGGGAAATCAACTACAATGGTCACAGGTCGAAAGTTCATTCCAACCAGATAAATAAAATGCAATACAACTATTTATTTTAGTATCTTTTTTAATACTCACGTTTCATACATAGAAACCATTATGTGGTAAATAATTCGATCCATGGAATCAACATTGCATATAACATAATCACGTCAAAAACGTCATCCATATTTCTCATAGTAATACAATTATTATTGTTCTTAGTATTGTATAGCATTAATAAGAAAGAATCATATGTAGTTTGGTACATACAAAAAAATTGTTTCGTACATGCATATTTCTCGCAAATGTAATTCAACCGAAGGAATAAAAAAACTATGCATTAGAGTGGACCAAATGCAATCATTAACCACATATATTGAAGCTAAATTTTCAGGAGTCCAGTTTAATTCATCACCCTTTGAATAATGAACATTGCTTCGGCACCCCCCCCCCCCAACCTAGAAATGTTTACGGATTTTGATGGAGACTCAAGATGAAGATTAGAAGGTACCCCTTCGATCAAAAAGGATATTATAGGTTTGTGTAGCCAAATCAACGTATTAAATATGTTTGGTCTGCGGGCTAATAGGGCAATAGCCTTTTTAAGGGTGTGCCAAAGCAAAACTCTGAAAAGTTTGTATTCGTTGGATTCCAGGAGCTTATACTTTCCTATGTTTGTATACAAAGAATGTGACCTAGGTATTTGATTGTTGTGTTCGTACATATCAACTTGTTGTTCCTACGAACGCATGCCCGAAAACTGGCATGAACTCTTTATGTTTGTTTCGGATCGATTTGACGTGAACATAGTCAATAAAATCCCCCTTTTTATCGAAAATATGATCATTTTCGTCGATCACGACTGAAAGCGGTTTTGCTTTACTCGATGGTTAACTCTCACCGCTAGTAGAAAAAGGACCTATTGTCCCGGTTCGTGAGGGCCATTTGTCCCGGTTTTTGAACCGGGACTAAAGTGTCGGTACTAATGCCCTAAACCTTTAGTCCCAGTTCTTGCATAAACCGGGACAGATGGGCCTCCACGTGGCCGGTGCGGCGAGCCCAGGCAGGAGGCCCTTTGGTCCCGGTTGGTGGCACCAACTGGGACCAATAGGCATCCACGCGTCAGCATCTCAGGTGCTGGGGTTTTTGTTTTTTTAAGGGGGGGCATTGGGGGTTTTGGAGGGTTTCATATATTGTGTTAGCATGCTAATTAATAGAGAGAAGCGTCCTTTCTTATCTCCGTGCTTGGTCGACGCTACGTACTATACGTATAGAGAGGACTAGACACGCTAGCTAGTTAAGCAAATGAAGGAAACAGAAGATCGTCATGAACAGATGCATACAAAGAGAAGTGATATCGACCACCTCTCCTTCTCTGAGAGATTGGTCGAACAACAAGTTCTCGTATATCTATCCGACGCTACTGGCTACATATATACAATATAAGTATCTTTTACAATATAATCTCCTAATTAAAATTGAACGCATCAGGGTCCACATAGTATTCTCTGTCTTTAGCGATCACGTGGTCAAGAAAGAATGTCGTCAATTCCTCTTGAATTCCTCGCATACGATCTGGTGCTAGGAGTTCATCTCGCATCCGAAATATCTAATTTGAAGAAGGGGTCAATACATATATATGAATAAATGAAACTGAGCACAAATGATGGTAATAAAATAAAATTGTGAATATAATTATTTACCCATTTCATATTGTTTCTCGGAGTAGCCCCGCTCACAAGTCGTGTGGCGGATGGACTCGCAAATGTAGTATCCACAGTAATTAGTCCCTTCTTCCTGCCACAACCACTTTACAAGAAATAGAAGTCAATCAAACTGGTAATTAGCAAGCATGCTAAATGGTATTGATGAAACTAGCGCTTGAATCACTAGGAGATGCGTGGAACATATATGCTACTATAGTACTTACTTTCGGGTGTCTAAACTGCAGCTTCTTTGGCAGTCCCGGAGTTTTTGAGGTGAATTTACTCCAAACCCTGCCAAACAAAGAAAACAATTACTTGATATCAGGAAATGAATAAATTGACGTTGCCGATATGGTGCGATAATGATAGATTTAACTTACTTCTCTAGAATTTCAATCATGTCCGCGTACTTCTTGGGATCTTTTCGTCTCGAGTCTAAGACGGTTACTAGTCCCTGCTCAAGCTTAATCTCTAGGAGAATATAGTGGAAGCTGCGCACGCATGCATAACTCATCAATTACATTACTATAACCTCGACTAATAAGGGAAACCGAATATGCACAAGATAGTAACACTCACTCGAAGTTGTAAGGGAAGAGTATTATAGCTTTGTTTTGATTTAATATAAACGATTGTAGCAGCTTGGCCTCGGTATTTTTGGCCTGAAATTTAACCATATATGCATCTATGATATTTGTGTTAGGCTGGTCACAGTGGGGAGGAACTTAGAAGCAACATCACACACTCCAATACAACTTTGCTTATGTGGCATGTATTTAATGAAGAGAGAGGTGCTTGTGGTAACTAGCTAAGTTACCGGAACATCACACACTCCAAGAAACAATGAGTCTATAATCTAATAAATACATCGTTGCATGACACTACATAGATGTTCCTACCCACTATGGAGGTAGTAACATAGTCTAGGAAAGTGTGAAGTTACTAGCTTATGTTCTTGCCCATTGTGACCAGCCTTAATGAACCCAATATTACCGATTTGTCATTTCTTCAATTCGGTGATCTTCAATCTGCATAATATAGTGACAATAATTAAATATACATGCAATGAAAGAGTTGACCTATATATAGAGACTTAATGACAGAAGTAGTACTACTTACAGGCAGTAGCAAGTGATCATTAACTTATCGAGGGCCTTTAGATTGAAAAACTTGAAGAACTCGTCAAATGGAACATTCAACAGATCAATTCCAATGAGGTCATGCTCCTCTTTAACTCTGAGCGTCAAAATATTCCTCCACTCAGACTCTCTGCGGGTTTTCATATACCAATCATGGAATCTTCGCATCATCGTTGTTAGAGCTTTTCATCTTTGACGAGAGGCTTCCCGTACACGTATCTGTGTTCGTCCACCTCCAAGAAATCAAAATGTGCATCGTCGGGCAGGTAATCTCCAAGATCGTTATAACCGGGCACCATCCCGCCCGGATGATTCGCGACGACGCTAGACACCTGGAGCGGGGGCAACGATTGGTTCGCTTGTTCGCCGAGCTGGGCAACTTTTTTCCCAGCTCGTCGTTCTGCTACCTTTGAGCACTGACAGTACTTCCCGACCGCTCCGCTTCGATAAATGACTTCGTAAGAATGCGCTCATAGTTTTCTTTCACCGGAGACTTTGGTGGTTTCGTCAGGGCAGCCAGAGTATGCTTTGCTTTTACCGGATCTATCTTCTCCTCCGGAGGTGGATTTTTCTTTGCTTTGACCCCTTCAAAGAAGTTGGTCACTTCGGCTTGCACGATCTTCGCGTTTTCCTCCTGGCTCCTCTCGTATGGTAACTTCTCTGGAGTCTTCAGAGAAGGACCGTATTTGTATTGCCTGCCTCTGGCTGTATTGCTAGACGCCGGAGCAGACGGAGCGGCTGCGGCTATCTTTCCTTTCTTACAAGGCGGAGGAGAAGGACGACGCGCCGGAGGAGCCGGAGCGGCGGCGGGTCTCTTCCGCCCTTGTTGACGAGCCGGAGAAGGAGGAGGCAGCTGGCTGCTCGGGCGCGCCGGCGCAGGCGGAGAAGGAGGCGGAGTGCCGCCATGCGCCGGAGAAGGAGGCTGAGTGCCCTGATCACTCGTAGGAGGAGGCGGAGTGCCCTGACTCGCCGGAGGAGGAGGAGGAGGCGGAGGCGTCCAGTTCGGAAGGTTGATGAGCTCCTTCCGCCATAGGCATGGAGTCTTCAGAGAAGAACCCAGCCGAATCTCCCCTTCACCCGTAGGGTGGTCAAGCTCAAGGTCCTCAAATCTGTCCGTTATTTGATCCACCATCACCCTAGCATATCCTTCTGGAATCGGCTGGCCGTGGTAGGTCGAGCCAGGTTCATTAGGTATAAAAGAGCCAACAGCCGCCTTGACTTTCAATGTCATCCATCGCATCATAAGGTGACAATGTTGAGACTCTGTGATAGCATCCACGGGGTAGCCCGTGAAGACAGGCTCCAGCTGCTGAGTCTACTCGGTGGAAGCCATGCTGCTTCTCCGTTGAGATGGCGGGGTAGCTTCAGGGGAAGCTTGGGCAGGTCGTTTGCTGCGATCTGCTTCTCGTTCCTCTAGCCCTTGTACCCTTTCGTGAAGTGCCTGCAGTTGGCTATGCTCCACTTTATTCCTCCTCTCTTGGGTTTTGTAACCCCCTGCGTCTGGAAACCCAGCCTTCCACGAAAGGGAGCCTGGCGTGCCTCGTGTCCGTCCAGGGTGCTCAGGATTCCCGAGGGCCATTGTGAGCTCGTCCTTCTCTCTGTCTGGAACGAACGTCCCTTCCTGTGCTGCGGCGATATAGTGCCGAAGCTTCCTGACGGGTATTCGTAGTTGCTTTCCCGTCCAAACGCACTTCCCTGATACAGGGTCCAAGGTTCCGCCAACCCCGAAGAACCAAGTCCGGCAACGGTCTGGCCATCTCAATGTCTCTGGTTCGACCCCTTTAGCAATCAGGACATTCTCAGCCTTGTCTCACAAAGGTCGGGCTTTGAGGTAACCACCTGACCCCGTGCGATGGTGATGCTTCTTCTTCGCAGCATTAATCTTGTTTGTCGTTGACATCTTCTTACTCTTTTCCGATGTCTTGTGGGCCACAAATGCGGGCCATTGATCTCTGATCTTCTCAAACCGGCCGATGAATTCTGGTGTCTTTTCTTTGTCGACAAACGTTTTCAGCTCATTCTTCCACCTCCTGAATAGTTCTGCCATCTTCTTAAGAGCATGAGACTTGATCAATTCCTCTTTAACTGGCTTCTCTGGATCCTCCTCTGGCGGTAGGGTGAAATTTTCCTTAAGCGTTGTCCAAAGATCTTCTTTCTGCATATCAGAGACATAAGACGTCGGCACCTCAGGGTCTTCCTTCTTTGGCTTTAACCATTGCTGGATATTGATCGGGATCTTGTCCCTAACAAGAACCCCGCACTGAGCACGAAATGCATCCCTTGTCCGGATGGGTTCAATCGGCTTGCCATCGCGCGTGATTGCTGTGATCTCAAACCTTTCATCCGAGCGCAATTTTTTCTTCGGGCCTCGTTTCTTTACCAAAGTTGAGCTCGATCCGGAGGGCTAGAGAAAAAAGAAGAAAGACGAGAGTTAATTAATATGTGTACATATGAAAACAATGAATGCATCAATTAACTAGTCAGCACGGGCTTAACTAATATATATATACCTGGTCGGACTCGGTTCGATCACGGCCTCCTTCTTGTACCTCCATTGGGTCACCGGAGCCATCATGAACATACCCCTCTTCTTGTACCGGCATTAATGGGTCACCAGAGCCATCATGAACATAGCCCTCTTCTTCACCCGGTCCTTCCTGACCATCGGTGTCATTGAGAAATGACGCAACGACATCACTTCCTTGTGCAATTATCTCCCCCAACATCGCTTATGTTGCTTCGTCTCGGGAGTGCTCCGTAGTTTCTGCAAATATTTACAACATGTCAATTATTATTCAAACATGGTACAGATGGATATATATTAGTGGCAAATGTAGAACTAGCTAGCTAATCACAATAAAGAATCATGTTAGTGGCCTCGACGCTGCTTCTCTAGGGTTTGGGGTGGCCTAGACAACGCTTCAAGGGTTTGGGGTGGCCTCGACACAACGCTTCAAGGGTTTGGGGTGGCCTCGACGACAACGCTCTTTTAACTTGGTAATTTGGGTGGCCTCGAAAGAGTTTGTCGGGTAGGGGCGTGGCGGGAGGGGGTAGGAGACCAACATCATTTTTTCTCTAGGGTTTGGGTGTCCTCGAGAGTTTTGGTCGAGCGAGAGGACCGAGGGGGGTGCTCCCGTAGTATAAGTTATCACCGTCGAGAGTGGGTATATATATCGACCGCCCCTCATGTCGAAGTTATCCGGGAGGGGGTTATATCGACAACGACGTGACATACATATACATGAGAAAATAATGTTATTGGGGAGGGGGTATATCGATACCCCCCCCCCTCGTGTTGAAGTTCTCGGGAGGGGGTATATCGACAACGACATACCCGATAAAAAATAAGAAGACAAAAGAAGAAATAAAAAGAGGAGAAGAAGAAATGAATAGAAGAGAAGCAATCGAAGAAAATAAGAAGAAAAAAAGAGAAGAAGAAAGGAATAGAGGAGAAAGAAGAAAAAAAATAGAATTCTATTTTTTTTCTTCTTTCTCCTCTATTCCTTTCTTCTTCTCCTCTTCTTTTTCTTCTTTTTTCCTCTTCTTATTTATTTCTCCTCTTCTTCCTCTCCTCTTCTTCTCCTTTCTTCCTCTTCTTATTTTCCTTTTTCTCCTCTCATTCTTTTTCTTCTTCTTCCTTTCCTAGCTAGATATTTAAAAAAATTCTAAAAATTAAACTAACCTAAAATGTACTAAATCTAACTTTTGCATATATGAACATATATAAACAAAGAACATACAAACATATATACATTTTTATAAAAAAGCAAAAACATCATATTCTATAAAAAAAACATATACATATAATCTGGAAAAAAAACATCATATTCTATAAAAAATCATCATATATATGAACAAAAACAAT
>NC_041387.1:662156538-662168138 GCF_002162155.2 Triticum dicoccoides | reverse complement strand
TGACGAGGAGCAGCGTGGGGGCGTCGAGGCGGAGAAGAAGTGATTTTTGCAGAAACTGCTAAGTGTTTCTTATATACCCAAGGCATTGGTACCGGTTCGTGGCATCAACCGGTACCAATGCCCACCTTTAGTCCCGATTGGTGCCACCAACCGGGACCAAAGGCCTCTTTTCAGCAGCCCAAAGTGCGGTAAGCGGCGGCCTTTGGTCCCGGTTGGTGCCACCAACCGGGACCAAAGGCCCCTGTGCTGCCCGCGTCGCGGCCAAAGTTTAGTCCCACCTCGCTAGTTGAGAGGGGCGCGCAGTGGTTTATAAGCCCCACTGTCGCACCCCTCTCGAGCTCCTCTCCACTGCAGGCTTACGGGCCTACTTGCTACTGCTTTGCTTGATGGGTCTTCTGGGTCTACTGCGGGCCTGAATCCTGGCCCATGGATGGGTTTCTAGTCGTACTCACGCCGTGGTGGCCCAATTGGTGGCAAATTTTTTATTTTTTCCCTTTTTTGTTTTATTTTTTGCTTTATTTATTTTGTTTTGTTTCTACTTACAACAAAATACTTATTAATTTTATTTTATTTTGTTTATAATTACTTATTAATTTTATTTTATGATAATTCTTTTTGCTATTAAAGTTTCTAACAAAAAAAGTTCTTTATGAAAATTCTTTTTGCTTTTAATGATTTTGAACAGAAATACTTTGATAATTTTAGTTGCGTGAATTTCATATAATTTTAGTTTCAATAATACTAGAAGTTGCTTATAATGTTTTGAACAAAAAATACTTTGATAATTTTACTTTCATAAACTTTATTTATGTTATTAAAGTTTGTTTTGTTTCTACTTATCTATTTATTAAAGTTTATATTATTTTGTTTCAAATTACTTATTTATTTTATTTTGTTTTGTTTCTGACTTCATTTGTTATGTTTCATGCATTTACTGATTATTTTGAGCTATAAGACCATAAATTGAAAAACATTTGAAATGGACTCTGAAAAGGTTCCAAGTTGGCATGGTATCATCATTTCACCCACATAGCATGTGCAAGAAAGTAGAGAGGCTTATGGCAAAAACTGGATGCACTTCGTGTACAAAACAGACAATCTCCTTCGAAGTATCAGGGTTTCATACGGAAACTCGTCTATTACAAAGGGATTTCAATTTTTTTGAACTTATTTGAATCCCCTTGTTTTTCTGTGTTCAAAATGCACCATTCAAAGCCACATCATCAATTTACAGCCCTTTGTGATTTCATTTGTTATTTTTCATGTATTTACTGATTATTTTGAGCTATAAGACCATGAAATTGAAAAGCATTTGAAATGAACTCTGAAAAGGTTCCAAGTTGGCATGGTATCATCATTTCACCCACATAGCATGTGCAAGAAAGTAGAGAGACTTACGGCAAAAACTGGATGCACTTCGTGTACAAAACGGACAATCTCCTTTGAAGTATCAGGGTTTCATACGGAAACTCGTCTGTTACAAAGGGATTTCAATTTTTTTTTGAACTTATTTGAACTCCCTTGTTTTTCTGTGTTCAAAATGCACCATTCAAAGCTGTAAGACCATGAAATTGAAAAGTATTTGAAATTAACTCTGAAACCAAAGTACATACATAGTTCTCCAGAGCATTAAAACCAAAGTAGATGCATAGTTCTCATTGAACAACATATAGCTCCCCAGAGCATCTAATTAAACCATACACTGAAATTATGTAAAACATTTCAATGCAAAAACAAATGCGATCATAACCGCAACCAAGATAACAAATGATCCAACTACATAATGATACCAAGCCTCAGTATGAATGGCATATTTTCTAATCTTTTTAATCTTCAACCGCATTGCATCCATCTTGATCTTGTGATCATCGACGACACCCGCAACATGCAACTCTAATATCATCTTCTCCTCCTCAATTTTTCTTATTTTTTCCTTCAAGTAATTGTTCTCTTCTTCAACTAAATTTAACCCCTCGACAATAGGGTCGGTTGGAATTTCCGGTTCAACAACCTCCTAGATAAATAAAATCTATGTCACATTGGTCGGCATAATTGTCATAAACAATAAATGAACCAAATAGTTATGAAAAGATAATATATACCACACTAAATCATAGACAGGACGAGGGCCGATGGGGGCGGATACCAAAACCATCGCACTATATAATAACAAGGAATAATAAAAGTAAGAAAATTAGACAAGTATCTATCTGAAGTCAGAATTTTTTTTTCTTTCAGAAAAGAAGATAAGAACAAGAGGCTCACCACGGTGGTGCCGGCGACGAGATCGGCGCGGGCAATCGACGGCGGTGAAGACGGGGCGGGGACGGGGCGGGACGGACCGCTAAATCTAGACAAATCTCGTTGAAAATGGAGCTCGGAGGTCGAGTTTCGAGAGGAGAAAGCTTAACTAGTGTGGCTCAGGCATTTCATCGAACACCTCATGTGCATAGGAGGTGAACTAGAGCACCCAAATGCCCTTCCCTCGCCGGCTTGACAAAAACAGAGCACTGTGGAGTGCTCTGCCGCGGCGGTGGGTATATGTAGGCAAGTTATTTGTCCCGGTTCGTGGCATGAACCGGAACTAAAGCCACCCCTTCTGTCCCGGTTCAAACCACGAACCGGGACCAATGGTTGTGGGCCAGCAGCGAGGACCATTGGTCCCGGTTCGTGGCTCGAACCGGGACAAATGGTTCCACACAAACCGGGACCAATGCCCACGAGGCCCCGGCCGGCCCCCTGGGCTCACAAACCGGGTCTAATACCCCCCATTGGTCCCGGTTCTTGAAGAACCGGGACTAATGGCTGGCCAGGGCCGAATGGTAGCCCTGTTTTCTACTAGTGCACCCACGTGATACCACCCACCTGTGAGTTTGTCAGTGCATTAGTTTCAGTTGCAGAATGATTACACATGATCGACATGAGCCATCATTCATGTCTTATCTTAAGTTATGTCTTGTGTGAAATCCTGCAGCGTCAGCACCAACATCCTCCTCCCTTGATGCAAGGAGTCAATCACTAGTTCCTCACCTAATCTGCAACATTTCTTTCTCTCTTTCTTTGCTCTTACAGTTTACTACTGTTAAGGTTATCATTCATGCTAGCTGCTAAATCAGATGTATGAACGAATAAATGAATGAAGTCATTACCTCATCAATGCATGGTCATTGGTCTCATCATCTGCCTATCTTAGTAGCTCCATTGATTTCAGGTGTCTCCTTCTGTTTTGTGTTGGCAAAACTGGATCCATATTTTGTCTTGTACATCCATTTGGAACTGGGACCACATGTTTGGATATAATTAAATAATTAGTAAGGTCTAAAGTGGGGCAAACTTTCAAAAGAGAAGGCAAATGGCCCAACCGGGTTCGAACCGGTGACCTATTGATCTGGAGTCAATTGCTCTATCAATAAGCTATGGACCCTCTTCTGAAAATAATTTTGGAAATAATTCCTTAATTCAATGTGCTTTTAAATAGTACAATCGCAAATGCTCATGTACACTCACCCCTATGATGTATGCACGCACACCCTATCCTTATGAGCATCTTTGAGATACTCAGCCGACACAACATCTTGAGATTGACGAAATCACCACTGACACCTCATAGTTGACAGGAACGGCTCCTCTTACTGAACGATCATCACCGAAAAGTCTGAAATAAATCCAAAAAAATGAGGGCACCAGACGTGAGCCATGGTGGGCTAGTTCCTCTGTACGGAACCTAACCATCTGGCCTACATTCAGTTCTCCTTAATTCAGTGTTTTGATAGTGGTGAAAAGATTAGAGTGTTGTTGCGTGGTACTTGTGTTTGTATTTATTCTTGGAAAGGGTTTTTATATTAAAAAACATATATGTAAAAAAACTTTATTTATTTTAAAATATGTATAGTGTTAGTTGGTATTATTTTTAAAATTATACAAAAATAGTGCAATTGGATTCTTTTGCATATAACCAGTGGTTCATTATATACATTCTGCAATTGCAATATATTTAATTGATTGGTCATTTTCAAAATTGTGCAATTGTACTTTTTTTTTGTCTAATGGCAAAACAAATGCGAAATTTTTGGTTAAATACTAGGAGGCAGGCTTTTATTTGGCTCTATGTCTTCTTCATTTCTCTTGTACATACTAGAGGCCTAAAGATGCAAACAAAGGTAAGGGGGAAATTGGGGGTAACTTTCCTTGAAAACAAGGTGGTCGTGTTCTGTACAGTCACAGAACAAAAGTTCATTCCAACCTGATACATGGAATGAAATACATGTTTTTTAGCATCCTTATAAATAATCATATTTTAGACATAGAAACCATTATATGTTACAATTATTTGATGCATAGAGTTGACATTGCAAGTGACATAATCACATCAAAAAATTGTTCATATTTCTCATAGTAATACAATTATTATTGTTGTTAATGATGTACAACATTAAAAAGAAGAAACATATGTAATTTGATATGTTTGTTTCTCAAAGTACTTAATTAGCTACATAGAAAAACAAAAGTTCCGTGAATGCATATGTCTCGTAAATGTAATGCAACCGAAGGAATATAGGTGGGTGTGGGGGATATACTAGAATACTATGCACTTGATGGGACCAAATGCAATCATTAACTACATTGAAGCTAAATTTTCAAGAGTCCAATTTGATTCATCAACCTTCGAATAATAGTTAGATGAAAAGATTGTAGGATTCCAAAAGCTTAAACTCTCTCCGTTCCAAAATACTTGTTGTGGTTTAGTTCAGCCACGACAAGTATTTTGGAACAAAGGGAGTGCTTTCTTATATTGGCAAAAATGACCTAGGTATTTGATTGTTGTGCTCGTACATACCTACGTGTTGTTGCTGCTTACTCATGTGTGGCATGAACTCGTTATGTTTGTTTCGGATCGGTCCAACGTTAGCAGGCTCGATAAAATCTCCCCCTTTTTATCAAAAACATGATTGTTTTCGTCGGTCACAACTGAAAGCGTTTTTGTTTTACTTGGTGGTTTACTCTCACCCACGTGATACCACCCAACAATGAGTGAGTGCATTAGTTTCAGTTGCAGAATGATGACACACGATCGACATGAGCCATCGTTCATGTCTTATCTTAAGCTATGTCTTGTGTGAATTCCAATCCTGCAGCGTCAGCACCAACATCCTCCTCCCTTGATGGAAGGAGTCAATCAATCACTAGTTCCTCACCTAATCTGCATTGCTCTTTCCTTCTCTTTCTTTGCTGGCTGCTGAATCAAGATGTATGAACGAACGAATGAGGCCCTCATCTCATCAGTGCATGGTCATTAGTCTCATCATCTGCCTCCATTGATTTCAGGTGTCTCCTTTTGTTTTGCGTTGACAAGATTTGTTCCATGTTTTTTCCTGTATGTCCATTGGGAATTGGGCCCCTCATGTTTTGTCCCGTATATCCACTGGGAACTACATATTTGGATATAATTAATAATAATATGGTCTAATAACGTGGCAAACTTTGAAAAAAGAAGGCAAAAAAAAAGGGGGAACGGAAGGGCCCAACCGGGTTCGAACCGGTGACCTATTGATCTGCAGTCAATTGCTCTACCACTGAGCTATGGACCCTTGGATGAGTGGTTGCATGCATTTGTCCTATACATAGCAAACTATATGCATTGATTTCCTTGCTTCACTGTTTAAGCCATATTTTTTATGGCCTCAATTTCTTTTCCATTTTTGAAAACATCTTAGATCTGATAATGTGAAAAAAGTTCCTCCTTAGATTATACGGCCTCATTGATTCATAGAAAAAGGTAAAACACAAAATTACTCATGTAACCTGTAAGAGAAATTTGTGCAGAAGAGTGTTTGATACCACAACAAAGGCGAACGAACTCCACGGTTTGAGTGGATGAAAATGCTTCTCCAAAATATAGTGCAAATGACTCCTGATTTAAACTGAAAAATATCCCCAAGGATGCAAATCCTGTGAATCGAAGGAGCCCTCGGTATTTGACATCGAAAAGGTACCAGGCAAATGGATTGCACTACAATATGACATTAACAACTAGTACAAAGTTGAGTCATCTATTTTGAAATGGAGGGAGTATCACAATACGACGGAATGGGCAACTACCGATTCACAAACTCAATGGAACACAAACAAAACATTCTGAAACTGAAAACTCTCTTCAGCAGACATATTGATGATCCGAACAGAGGCTACCAGTGCACGTTGTTAGATTAGATACTACAAAAGACGTGAATTCGTAACATCCAGACCACAGCACCAAACCATTAATCAGTACAGGCAATGCTTGCTTGATAACTGTCTTACACACTCCCTGATCCAGAGCATTCGGCATACAAACTAACAGCAGCATAGCGAAAAGAGACTCTTCTGGTTTACGCCGAGTCGTCAAACTCATTTCGGGTTCCTGAGGACGATGATGACCGAATCCCCGCGGAGGAACATCTTGCTTATGAACCTGTCCTTGTTCACCGGGAGAGCCTTCTTCTTGCCTTTACCAGTCTTTGGAACCTGTAACGGGCGGAATGGATGTTAGTGCACGCAGCAATACAAGACAAGACAAGGAAACGGTGCATTTAGCGGGTGGGATAATGTGCCGCATACCTCAGTCCACATCTCCCTGACATTCTCAAGAACCATGTTGCAATGACGATCAAATGCCCTCACGCGACCAAGCAACTTCTTGTTGTTCCTGCAGTTGATAAGCACCTAAGGCAGAAGAGAGGATACATCATTAGAACAACTTGTAACATGGAAAACATCACCTACAGGCTACAGTCGGTGCAAGTGCAGTCACCTAGAGATCTACTTCTCCCCATATTTGTTACCAAGTAGAAGAAAGAAACCAGTTTATTGCAATTTACATCATAAGCAAACAAAGCAAGCTAAAATCTGTGACAACAAGATGGTTGGTTACTGATACATTACACCTTGATGCATTTAACGTTGCAGTACCAAGAGGGTGTCAATGTTACAGAGGGCAATTGACCGACAAAAAGGAGCAGAGAAACTATGGTATTTACTCATTATTACACGATTCTGAATTCAACTTCTCAGTATTAAGATAGCAGCACTATTACAAGGGCAACTGATGAGAGGCTGCACAGAAACTACAGTTCATACTTAATAACTACTTATATACACGATGGTGCTTTTAACTTTGCAGTACTACACATTAACAAAGGCATCTCACCAAAAGCTGCACCAAAACTATGGTTAATTACTCATCTATGGTCAGTGCAAGTGCAGTCACTTAGATGTCTACTTTTCCCGTATTTGTTGCCAGTAGAAAAAATAATCAGTGCACTTGCAGTTTACATCATAATCACATCAGGCAAGCTAAAATCTAAATACTCATATCTGTGTTAGTGCATTTAACTTTGCAGCATTAAGAGGGGAACACTATTACCAAAGGTGGTTGGTTGAGGAAAGGCTGCATGTAAACTATAGTATTTACTCATATACTCCCTCCGTTCCTAAATATTTGTCTTTCTAGGGATTTCAACAAGTGACTACATACGGAGCAAAATGAGTGAATCTAGTCTCTAAAATATGTCTATATACATTCATATGTGGTAGTCCATTTGAAATCTCTAAAAAGACAAATATTTAGGAACAGCGGGAGTATTACATGAAGATGCATTGAACTTTGCAGTACTAAGAGAGCAGCACTATTACCAAAGGCAATTGATGGAAGTCTGCAAATAGACTAAGGTCAGTGCAAGTGCAGTCGCATAGAAATCTAGTTTTTCCATATTTGTTACGGAGTAGAAGAAAATAATCAGTTTACTTGCAATCATAGTCACATCAAGCGAGCTAAAATCTGCGACAACGAGATGGTTAATTACTCACACATTACACGTTATTGCGTTTAACTTTGCAGCACAAAGAGGACAATCCTGTCACAAAGGGCAATTGATTGACAAAAGGATGCAGAGAAACCATCGTATTTAGGGAGTGTTTGGAGCTACTCCGCTCCAGACTCAGCTCGCGGAGCTGGCGAAGCTGCAGGGATAAAATAGTGGAGCTGGAAATTAGGTGCTCTGCAGATTCTGTAATTCCACGGAGCCGGTGGAAAGCCGAACAGGCCCTTACTAGTTATTACACGATTGTGAATTCAATTTTGCAGTAGTTAAATTCTCATGTACGCAATGGTGCATTCAACTTTGCAGTGCCACACTATTACCACCAAAGGCATTTCAGGAAAGGCTGCACCAAAACAATGGTCAATTACTCACACATTTACGCGATGGTGCGCTTAGCATTGTAGCACTAAGAGGGAAACTAGTGTTCGCTTGCACGACAGGAGCACAGGCAACTAAGCCGTTTGATTTCTTTAGCAAGTGCACGCACTACGGAGAACACCAGCTCCCCAGAAGGGCAGGTGCTCGGTTAAAACAGATATGCAGACAGACAGTAAGTCAGTAAGTACTACTACTACAGAAAATCTGCCCTTGCTAAGCTGGGATCTCAACCAATAGAGGCAAGAAGTCGACCAAACCAAACCAACCTGGGTGTTGTTCTTGACGCTGAGCATGAGAATGGACAGCGGCCCCGTGCTGAACTCCTCCTCCTCCTTCTTCCCCTGCTGCAAGCAACACAAAGACGGAACCAACGACCGTGTCAGTAAGCTGCTGCGGCGTATGAGAAGGCATGTGGCTCTAATAAGTTGCGAGAGCCGCTGGATTCTTACATCGACGGGCGCTACCTCCGCCATGGACGCGACGGCTGGCTGACGGGGCGAAGGCCGGCGACCTGCGCACGGAACAGACCGAATCAGCGGCGGCAGTGAGAGATCTGTACACGGCGAGAAAACCCTAGGTTTCAGCAGTAGCGTCGTCCCTCGGGATGGAGGAGGCGGGACTGGGCTAAGGGATGGATGGGGAGGACCTCGTACCTGGAAACCCGGGGGGACGGCGGAGGGGCGGCGAGGACGGACGGACGGGAGCGGCGGTGGCGGCGAGGAGGCGGGTCCAAGTTTTGGGGAGGGGAGGCGCGGTGGCGAGGGTGCGGCCGGATAGAGAGAGGGGCTTCTTCGCTAGGGTTCTCGCGGGCCTGTGGGCTTCGTTCCGCTGTTTCTTTGTCGGCGCCTGCGCGCACCGAGCGGCCCGGAAGGCGTTCCGAAGACACGGGTAGCATGAGGTGGGCCTTGTTTTTTTACTTGGGCTTTCTGGACAGTTTTTCCTTGGGAAAAAAAGGCCGAAGCCGAGATCATGCCTCAAAAAAAAAAACTGCGAGATCACCCCTCAAAAAGAAAAAAAAACAGCTGCAAGGTCACGGTCCAAACCCGCTCCTTAGTTATTTGTGGACTGTCCCCTCAAAAATAGAGTTATTTGTGGGCCGGCGCAATTGTCAAAACAGAGAGTGGAGGGCTTGACGACGGGGTTTTGATGATGGTTTTGTTCTGGGTAGTGGGGGGTAGAAGCGGCGGTATTGGTGTGCTCTGGCGGGATGGAGTTAATTTGCGGGTCAAGAGTTTTTCAAAATACCATACTGATGTGGTTGTGTTAGAAGTAGGAAAGGCAGAATGGATATTGACATGCTTCTATGGCTAGGCTAACAGAAGCCTTCGGCAGCAGATTTGGGATACGATGGCTCGACTACTGGGTGAATCTACACTTATGTGGCTTTGTACTTGAGATTTCAGTGAGGTGCTAGAGAGAGGAGCAAATGAGGCCTGATTTGAGAGATGTGGATCAGATGGCGGGATTTAGGGAGGCAGTGGATCTATGGGGACTCGATGATCTCGAATACATTCGTGTTGATTGGACCTTTGAAAAACGAGTGAGTGGACAACAATTCTGTCGAGTCGGGCTTGACAGGCCTTTGGTGACGGCCAGCTGGAGTCCTATGTTTCCCTTTGCGTCACTATGTCACTTGCTGGCTGCAAAATAGGACCACTGCCCTATTGTGCTATGTAATGAAGTTGAAGCTTCAAACAGGAGGATAGTTGTGGACAAGCCATTTCATTTTCAAAATATGTTGGGAACCCATCATGACTTTGTACCCATGGTCGAGCATACATGGAACAGTTGGGAGGTGGCCAGCTCAGTTGCTTTGATGAAAGCAAAGCTAGATAGGTTGGCGAGCTAGGCCCGACAAGAACTACGGTCACTCGATGAGGTTGGGTGAGCTGTGTGCGGAACCGAACACGCAAGAGCCATCTTACAAGGGAAAGATTGAAGCAAGAATTGTGGAGGTGAACTTCGCTCCTGGATTCAGTACTCGGCAGGCGGGCGGAGGGGCCACAACTAGTCACGCGTGTTGCAAAATATACAACACTTGGTGCCTCATTTTAGGGCTGCCCAAAAAATGCAAAAAAAATGTGGTTGGGCTGTTGTTGGATGTTTTTTTGTCTTGCCCTGAAAATAAGGCAGCTATTGGAGGAAAGGAACGCTTGGTTCTTGGGTGTATATACATGAAAAAAATAGTTGCATAAGAAGTCAAAAAAACCTGAAATTTTTAATAATAAACTTGACCTTTCATTGTACTCGTAAAAAGGTTCCCACGAAAGAAAAAAAATCGTTGACTTAAGAACGAAAAAATGAGGTTAAAAAAGTGTGAATAGTGACTTGTATATAGCAATAAATTACTATTTTTTCCATGAAGTCACGTTGTTTTTTATTCAAAAAATTATATGCTAGTGCAAAAGAAAGTCAACCTTATTGAAAAAAAACTTATGAACATTTTTTTTACTTTTATAATTATTAGTTTTCTCTATATCAAAGGGCATTTTCCAACTAACGGAGTTGCTCTTATGTCCTCTTCAACACGAATTGCACTACACTAAAAAAATGTGTGTATCTCTTGAATAGAGTGTACAGATTCAAGTTCTTGTAGATATTTGACTTCCCTAATGGTTGAGCTCTTCCAGACAGTTCAAATGACAGATATATTTCAAAATATGCACCAAAGCTAATATGGACCGATGGCGCATATGGACAAGCGACTAGTAAAAAGCTGTTCGATTTTTGTTAACAATGGTTGGAATCCGTGAATGGATGCTTGGAAAGTGCACTAGTGCTCGGAATCCATGGTTTAGGATTGCCTTTACTAAGAAAATTGGGTGGCTTCAGAAACGTGTTGTGCACAAATCGTGCATGAAAGATCGTCCGCACGGCAATTTCCTTGTGCAAGTGACCTGAGAGAGACTTGGTTATTGATATGCCTTTATGGGACAGTACTGCCCAAAGCCCAAAGGTAGCAGGTTGTTAGGAGAGTAAGGAGTACATTTGGTTCCAGATGTTGACAACTTGTATGCTTACATTTGGTTTTCTCCAACCAATTTGTCTCTCTCATGTGCTTTGCGTAGTCGCATGTGTTTGAGAGAGTTCCGTTCGAAGGATGGTCACCAAGCGACGCTTTGGCCGAGTGGTTAAGGCGTGTGCCTGCTAAGTACATGGGGTTTCCCCGCGAGAGTTCGAATCTCTCAGGCGTCGTTTCTTTTTTTTAGTTCCCCCTTCTTTTTTCTGGATGGGCCACAATTAACAACCTGGCTTTGGTCGGCCTTGGGCCTACCGAACGACAGTCTTGGCCCATCAGTAGCAACATTTTGTCGTCCCCCCTCTCTAAAAACAAAACAAATCAGCGACATTTCTTTCTCATCC
>NC_041387.1:662151293-662156208 GCF_002162155.2 Triticum dicoccoides | reverse complement strand
TCCGTGTGTATTTTTATTGGATTTTTTCTCTTTGTTGTGGGATCAACACTTTGTTGTTGCTTTCGGCGTAGTGTTTGGTTTATAGTATTGCGTACGTGCATGACCATAATCCAGTGGCAGCCAGCGGTATCATTGTACGCGACGCATCGTGCACGGGTCAGCCGCACGCCTCATGCGCGATCTGCCTGTCTATTAATCTGTGACTTGACGGTGCCACATATGGCAACCCAGGCAAGCAAAGCCTCGCCCGCCGCTAGACACCTACAACTTGACACAAATATATACGTACATTATCATGGCAACTTGGATGGCGATGCCTAAGCTAATCACATACGCTGGAGTACGTACACGTACGTTTTTATACTGACTGGCTGAACTGAACTCATCAAGCCGTGCAACCAATTCGCTGCACTCTCGACCGATCTTTTCTGCTGGATGGATCGTAGTGGATCGGATGGTGTCAAGCGGTGGATCGAGCTGGGTGCATGCATGCACGCACGTTGAGCCGGGCACGTGGATCATACATACCGAATCCGCACCAACTCCGTCCGGATATACGTACATTTCATTGATCGGTTGACGGGCGTACGCTTCTGTTGGCTGACGGGGACACTCCAACAGCAGCTGGGCAGCAAGCACAAGAGGAAATTAAGCCTGCAAACGCATGTGGACGGACGGACGGGGCATGCCTCGCTCAACAACTTGCTTGTCTGCGCGCGCGCCACCTCAGCCATGCATTATAGACCTCGCCCGCCCGCTAACGACGACTTATTATCAGCTGATCCTCCTGATCATCATACAATCATCATCTCACAAATTATTAATCATCTTCAAAAGACCATGCGCCAAAAGGAAGGGACGCACCTAACCTAACTGATCAATCAAAACCATATAAGCAGCTAGCTTAATTATATGTTGCACGTACACGGTCCTGCCTCCTGTATGGGTTGAAAAGCGACCGAGGCAGGCCCGGAATTTCATTCATCGTACAGGAAAGAAACAAAGAGGCTAGTAGGCTTTTGCAAAGCGCAAAAGGCTCCAACCGAACCGGTCGGTCGACCGTAAAGAAAGTAGTATTATACATTAGCAAAGCGTCTTTGTAGACACCGGTATTTCTGCAGCATGCGTACGTACTTTATGTAAGTATATATATATATACGGATAAAGTAAGCAGTGGTCCGCCCGTGCCAGTACACATTGTCTTTCCATGCAAAAAAAAAAAAAGTACACATTGTCTTTTCCTTCCCCCAACAACAGAAAACGAGTACGTAGGTACACGTGCGCTTGGCTGCATGCGTGCTTCGTACGTACACGTGCATGCACCTGCGGTTTGATTTGATCCGCCACCACAGCCCTTCTTTGCTGTTGAAACTGAACCAGGAGCCTGAAAAGGAAGAGAGTTCTTATTCTTACTACTACTCCTACTGCTGTTGTACGCTAATAAGCGGGCAGCTGCGACGCACCGAGGAGATCGAGGAGAATCACGCGACAGCGAGAAAAGGTTGCCACACTTGGCGGTTTTGTTAATTTGTACTTTTTTTTTGAGGGATTTGTTAATTTGTACTTTTTTTGAGGGATTTGTTAATTTGTACTTAACCAACCACTTAATTAGGGGATTAACAAGCGCCGGCAGGCGGTGGTGGTGCACTGGTGTGGTGTGGACGGTAGAGCCAGACAGACAGCACAAACGACAACCTAAACCGCACGTCCAAACATGCAGAACAGACGGGACAAAGCAAAAAAAAAAAAACATCACGGAGCCGGCCAGGTTATTCCTTTGATTCTCTCTCTCTTTCTCTCTCTCCAGCAAATCCCAGAGCACATGCTCCTCTTTTTTTTTTTTACTTATTATCTCTCTTTCGAGCTTGTAAGTACAAACGGCAGAGTTCCATTTGTCCCTCCAGGACTACTACTATTTGCCTGTCGGTTGTTCATTTGGGAACGCGTGCATTTAGTTAACATCACGCCATCTATCGATCTATATATACTACTCCTACTTGAATTCTTGAAATGAAAGACAAAAAAAGTTAATTAACCTACGCCACGCATGCAGACTCGCTCACCAACCCCCAGATCTATATAGACGGAGTCACACCACACGACCAATGGCTCAAAACGTCAAGTCCAGTTCCTAAGCCTAAACATCAGGGGCATTGCATCATTTCTCTTGTAGTTGAGGTGGATTGCATTTTGCTTTTTGTTAATTGAGGTGTATTGTAATTGCTGCATGTAAAACACCTTAATAATATACCCGCAAAACAATATCTACACCCAGGCGCCTCAAATGCCCGGGCAGGCCGCCGGGACATTGGCCGGTTAAAAAAACCAACCCATTTGGGCCCCTCAAACTGGCCTGAAACGTCCGAGTTGACCGGTACCTCTTATACCCAACTCAATTTTAGGACAGATATGAGGAGGCCCAAGCGCGTCTGCCGCGTCGGATGGACGACCGGGTCCCGTAGGAAACACTCCGAAACCCGGCGGTCCTAAGCTCGTATCCTCCATCGGACCGATGGCGCCGCGTGTCACCACTTTGGCGGGCCGCGTAATGCCCTAGCTCGGCTATTTAAGCCGACCGCCGGACACCAAAACCCTACCCGTCCACATTTCATCCCCTCCCATTCGCCGCCGGTTTCCACCCATCGGCCGCTCGCCGTCTGCCACCAATAGTAACCATGCCACTGCATCGTCGGGTAAGGAGCTACCCATATCTCACGCCGGAGCGCTGACTTCAGCTCCTTCAGCAGATCCTGGCAAGGCGTGATCCCCGGATCGCCGGGGCTACCTTCGGAGTTCGGACGCGGTGGGATCCGGAGGAGGAGGAGGAGGAGGATGGCGGGGAGGATGCAGAGCAAGAGGAGGACGAGAAGGACATGGGGGACGCAACTATAGGCGGAGCAGTCAATCCTCGATTCCTTCCAGGCGGAGACGAAGTCCAACCGCTGTCACCTGCAAGAGGCGGAGGCGGAGCACACTGCGCCCATTGAAGAGAAGCTCACGTAAATGGATGAGGAGGAGCCGGAGCCCTCCTACGCACCCATCTACCCGGCACTCGGCATGGAAGTAGTGGACATCTCCGACGACGAAGCGTAGTGGCTAGCATGATGTGTGTAGCACGTATGGTTTTTTGCATGTTTTTTATGGATTTAGGGATGAAATATGAGGTAGTCGGATGCATAGCACAAAGTATGAGGTCTGACCAGTCGGTGCCCGCGGACGCGCCCGGTCGCGTCCGCGGGCGTTTGAGGGGCCGAATTTGGTGTCTGCAGCTGTAGATGCTCTTAAATGCTCGGGCAGGTCGCCCAATCACTAACCGGTTAAAAAACTTGACCCATCTGGGTGCCTCAAACCGGCCTCAAATGTCCGGGCTGTCCGGCGCCCCTCACATCTAGCCCAAATGTAGGGCGGATACGGGGCTGCCCGGGAGCGTCCGCCGCGTCAGCCCGACCAACCCCGACCCCACTTCATCCCACAAAATCCCCAATCCGAAACCCTGGCTCAGTCCACTCTCCTTTCTCACTCTGTCTCTTCTTCTTCCCTCCTCCAATTTCTCCGATTCCGATCCACTCCGATGACTCCAGCGAGCATGTCGAGCGCCGACAACCGCTCCAACTCTAACCTCGATGTCGATGAGGAGCTGGCTCCGCATTGCCCTCGAGAGGTCGAAGGTGGACACGGGGGCAGTTCCGGACCTGCCCCCTCGTCGCTCCCCCGTCGAAGTAGCGCGGGCGCCGGAGCTGGCTCCTCAGTCCACGCCGCCCCTCCGTCGTCCTCTTCCCCATCCGGTCGCTGCTCCGCAAGGGCAGTTGTGGGTGTTAGTACCCACTCCACCGCCCCGAACGCGCATGCTGGAGTTGTAGGCGCGCTGCACGCCGCGAGAGGTAGCTGGCAAGGCAGAGGGACGCGACGGCTCCTCGCTTGGGTCTACCGTCGGCCACTTACGACGGCGGAGATGGACGCTGCTAGTTCCGCCGGAAGAACGCCAAGGCGACCCGGCTTGCCATTGAGCAGTCAGAGTGCCAAGCAACACGGGTGGCGAAGCTGAAGCCGGAGCAGGATAGGGAAGTCCGGCGGCTGAAAGGGCTAATCGTCCTCTTCGACTCCTCGTCCAACAACGGCGACGACCATGCCTCCTTCAACGACAACTAGGATGATCCACCACCAGCCGTGGACGCCTACAGCTACACCGTCGACCAGAAGGGCAAAGGGCCGACAAGGAAGTAGTGAAAGATCCAATGTCTCCACCTTTAATTTCAAGCTTTTAGTAATGTAGTTTAAACTTGTTCGTCGTTTATGTGGATGATGTGAACTTTGATGATCTTTTGGAGCTCCATTGATGATCAGAATGTGCATTTCTATGTCCGTTTGATGATCTACGTAGTTTTATCTATGTTGCATGCTTTAGTATTGACATATGGTATCGAATATGAGACACACAGATGCGAACGACGTGATTTCTAGACTGTAGATGAGTGCCCGCGGACGCGCGTGTCTGCATCCGTGTACTGACTGGTCAGTGCCCACGGACGTGCCCGCACACACCCGCGTGTGTTTGAGGAGCCGGATTTGGCATTTTTACAAGGCCCACTTTACGATCAAAGGTTTTTTATTGGAATTTTAGAGGATTAGAATCCTTACGTTTTTTTAGTGTTGGTTGTTTGATAAGATTGAATTCTATATGATTTTTAAAGGATTTTCTTGAACTACTCCCCATAGGATTTCTAGCATCCACTGAAATCCCCCTTCAAGGAATTCTCTGTTTTCCTACCATGCAATCAAAATCATGTAGGATTGAAGTGGCCATGACATTTCAATCATCTCTTTCTTTTCTCTTTGCGTGTTTTTAGAATCATGCGCATCAAACATGCCCCAAGCCGTTGATGGATATAGGAGAAATAAGACTCTGGTACCTCAA
>NC_041387.1:662142562-662151027 GCF_002162155.2 Triticum dicoccoides | reverse complement strand
AATATAAATGAAACCCAGAACAAAGTCTCAGACATTTTTCGCACATGCTGCAACGCATGTTCAGAGAAAGGAAAGGAAAAGGCCCACAGCCAAGTACATGCGTTACATAGCCCTCAAAGCCGGGCACCTATGATATGCAAAGAAAGGAAACTAAGCGTAATCTCCCAGGGGCACAGCGGGGAGCAGGGCATTCTTAACAGCCAGCATCTTCATGTCTTCAGCAGCAAGCATCAGGTGAACCTCTTTGATCTGCTCCAGGATTCCCCCCTTCATCTTTTTGAAAGGTTGCGTCGGGGTGCCAGGCCAATCCAGCGGCGAGGCAGGGCTGGAGTTTGCTTGAGCTGGTTTCTTCTCTGGAGCCGCGCTTGGCCTTGAACTGTCAGGGCTCCTGAAGCTGCTCCTGTGGATCCCAAAAGCCAGCTTGGGGAGGAAATGTATTGGCGAGACACCTCCAGTGTCCACCGGCCCCATTTTCACCCCATAGTCAGCTGCAAGGGGGCTTTGAGGATGCAGGATATCCAGTACAGTATCCTCTGCATTTTCTCCTACAAATCCTTCCAGTACAGGACCATCCATCTTTTTGAGTGTCCTCCAGACCAGCCACCAGATCTGTTTAATATCAGACCATATAGCATTATCAAAAACATGTTTATTCCTAACTTTCCATAGGCACCACAGTACACAAGCACAAAAGGCATTTAGCACTTCATGATTTTTGACTGCAGGCCAAAATTTGGCAATGGAGAAATAACTAGACCCTAAATCAACAGAAAAAAGGAGACCTCAGTCCAGATGCATTTTGCTACTACACAATCAAAAAACAAATGATCTATTGTTTCCTGATTAGAGCAGAATAGGCATCCAGGGGTTTTGTCAATCCCCCTCTTAAGCAAATTGTTTTTAGTCATCAGTTTGTTATGAGCCAGAAGCCAGAGAAAAACTTGAACTCTGGGTGGCACAATAATAGACCAAACTGAAGGTATAAAGACAGGTTTCACTCCTCTAAAGTTAATGATGGTGTATAAAGAATTGGAAGAGTAAACCCCCTTGGATTCATATTGCCAGATCATGGCATCTTCATCTCCAGTGAGGATAGTCTCTTTTATGATTTGTTCGAGGCAGTACCATTCTTCCATCATAGCAGGGGAAAACACCCTTCTAAATGTAAGTTTGATAATGTCCCCATCCCAAACATCAGAAACAGTAACACACTGTTGATGACAGATAGTATAAAGTGGCCAGAACTGGACAGAGAGGGGGGAAGTGCCAAACCATATATCCTCCCAGAATCTGGTTTTTCTCCCATTCCCTACTACCCATCTATAACCAAATTTAAGAGCTTTAGCAGCCCACATAACTCCTTGCCAAAACTTGGATGAAGCTTGTGGTCTACAGGCAAATATATTAGGAGAGTTCCTAAGATATTTGTTGTCTACAATCTTTTCCAGATCTTGCCCTCACCCTGGGCATATCTTTTTGATCCAGCTGCCTAACAAACACAAATTGAGGTCTTTAATATTAGGGACCCCAAGTCCACCATGCTCTTTTTTCATACAGACCAAATGCCAATTGGCTAGATGGAGCTTTCTGTTCCCCTCAAAGTCACTCCACAAACAATGAGCAAGCTGACTATTAATTAAGTCAAGAGCCCATTTGGGAAACTTAAAGAAGGACCGTAGGTAGACAGGAATAATAGCCAAACAGGCCTTGATCAGAGTTAGTCTAGCTGAATAGGAAAGCAGTTTTCCTCTCCAACTAGCCATCTTTTTCAGAATTTTATCAATGAGGGGTTGAATATCTTCCCTTCCCAGCTTATCATAATGTAGAGGAATTCCTAGGTATTTTATTGGAAACATACCTACAGTACATCCAAAGATATTAACAAAAGGGGATAAGTTGTCTCCCTCAACACCCAATGGAATGAGTTAACTCTTTGCATAGTTTATTCTCATCCCTGAAACTTTTTCAAAGCAAGTCAGGATCATTTTCAAGTTGGTTGCTTTACACTCATCCTCATCCATGAAGAGGATGGTATCATCTGCATACTGCAAACAGATCACCCCTCCAGGGATGAGATCAGAGCAGAGCCCTTTAATTAGATCATGAGATGTAGCTTTGATGAGCATCCTAGTCAAAACATCTACTACAATATTAAAAAGAAGGGGGGATATAGGGTCCCATTGTCTCAACCCTTTGTTGGTAATGAAGAAGTCACTCTCCACCCCATTCACCTTGACCCCTACAGAGCCATTGTGTCTGATTTGTTGAATCCATTTAATCCATACAGGACCAAAGTTTCTCTTATGGAGGATCTCCAACAAGAAATCTAGGTTGACCTTATCAAAGGCCTTCTCATAGTCTAGTTTAAGCACTTTGTTAGAATGAAAAGTGGAGTGCAACACTTCATGTGCAGTCACTACACTTTCTAGGATATACCTCCCTTTAATGAAAGCAGACTGGTTACTAGAGGTGAGGAAGCTCATAATAACATCAAGCCTATTGGTCAGAACTTTTGTAAGGACTTTAAAAATACAATTCAGTAAGCTAATAGGCCTAAATTTCCTCATGTTGGTAGCATCCTCCTCCTTAGGAATGAGGGAAATCATGGAAAATTTAATCTATAAATATCTAGGTTGCCAGCATGGAAGTCATCAAACAGAGCCATAACATCATGTTTGATGATCTCCCAAAATTCTTGTAAAACGAGGAAAGAGAGGCCATCTGGACCAGGTGCTCCTTCAGAGTATGAACCAAATATGGCCTCCTTAACTTCTTTTTCAGTGAATGGGTCTTGAAGTGACTTATTCATGTCTTCAGAAATTTTTTCCTTAGAGGAGAAAAAAAATCCTGATTCAAGCTAAATCCCCCTCTATCTTCTTTTTTAAAAAGATCTTTGTAAAAATCAGAGGATATTTTTAACATTTCCTTGGTGTCAGAGGTAGGGCCATTGGGACCATCAAGGGAATTAATGAGATATTTCCTTCTCCTCTGATTAGCTACTGCATTAAAGTACTTGGTGTTTCTATCACCTTCTAGAATGTCTCTATCCCTAGACCTTTGTCTGGCTTTGGTATCTTCTTTAATCCAAATAAACTGGAGTTCTAGTAAGATATTATTCATCCTAGCATTCTCCACATCAGAAAGACGGTTGTTTCAGATTTGATATCAAGCTCATCATATTCTTCTGTGAGGGCAGCTTTTTTCTTCCTAATTGCTGCTTCTACATTCTTACTCCAACCCTTGGAAAATTTCCTAAATCTTTCTCTTGCCAAATATCTATTGGCTTAGCCTTATTAACTGGGGCAGTCTAGTTCTTAATGGCCAGCTCGTTGAATTCACTATGTAACAACCATCATTTTTCAAACTTGTAACTAGAGGGCCTAGGCCTGCTTCCTAGTCCAGAATCCCATAGAAGGGGGTGTGGTCACTCCCAGTTCTAGGGAGAGCTTGAGAAGTAAATAAAGGAAAAATAGCCTCCAGCTCAGTGATGCAGAAGATCCTGTCTATTGTAGTCATAATGTTATTCTCCTGGTTGTTAGCCCAGGTGAATTTCCTACCTAACATCCTAATTTCCAGCAGGCTCCATATCTCCACCCAGGCATTAAATTTACCTGCCCAATGGTGATTGCTATTTCCATTACTCTTATCCTGCTGGTATCTAACTAAATTAAAATCCCCTCCTATTAGAGTGGGCATTTGCTCATCTACAAAAAGGCTATGAAGATCAGAGATGACATCATCTTTGCCTTCCTCATATGGGGAACCATATACAGCTATAACTCTAAAGCATATCCCACTAGATTTGACTTTAAGTTTGCAGGTGACAGAAAAATTCAAGGAGATCCAATGGAGGACCTCAAATATATCTGCATCAGCACCCACCAGAACCCCTCCAAAAGTGCCCACAACACGGAGGTGATGCCAGAGAAAGTTTTTATTACCACTAATGGATTTGAGGAAAGCAGGGGATAGCTCCTCTTTTTTGGTGTCTTGAAATGCAACAATACTAGCATTTGTTTTGGCTAGGGTATCAATAATACAAGTCTTTTTACCTGGGGTAGTAATCCCCCTAATATTCCAGAACAAACAATTCATCTAAGAGGTTTTTTCTTGGGGTGCTTGCCTCGCCCATATTTGGAAATTTTAGTCCAAATGGCACTCTGATCATCTACAACATTGGAGATCCCTTTTAACCCTTCAGGTGTAGTAGGGGATCCCATGTCAGATCCTGGTTTATCTAGCCTAGTAGACTTATCCAGGGACTGTTTTCCAACCACATGTTCACCCTCTAATGAACTATGACCGGGGTTATTAATTGTGTCTCTATCATTATCTAAATTTTTTCCCAGGGGAGATGGCCCTGCAGGCCTTCTAGGGATCATATTTCTAGAGACTACATAAGCATAAGTATCTATATGTTCATCAATTTCTACTCCAACCATCTTAGCTACAGAAATAAATGCAGGATCTTGAAAGTTTTCAAAGGAATTTTTCTTAATTGTACCTTTGTGTGTAGATTTAGGCTCTTCCAGGTTTTGAACTTTTTTGATCCCACAGCAATTTCCATGATGGTTCTTCCACCTATATCAATCTTGCTGCTCTTCCTTCGTGCCTGGATTGGGCCCCATTTGTGCTGCACTAGTGGGACTTTAACATCATTGGGTGAGAGATTTGGACTGAATACTATCTCTTCTTGATTCTCACTAGTTTTTTCAACTCTAATCTGATCCTCAAGCATGCTGATATTATCTTCATCTTCCTCATCCCCAATTTCCATTTCTTGCAGCATTTTGAAACTTTCCTCCATGGAAATGGGGTCTTGGAGTTGCTGAAGGTATGCCAACACATTCTGCTTGCCCTGACGAGATGTCCCAGGTGTGGAGCCACTTCCTCCAGATTGAGAGGATGTTGCATTAACAGTGTGATGAGAGCCTCCAGCTCCATTGTCACAGCTGGTATTTTGCTGCACTTCTTTCTCTTTGCTTTTGTCAATATCCTCATCCAGAAGATCATCTTGGTCCAGTTCTTCTACTGGTGGCTCCACAACTATCTTAATCTTGTATAGCTTATCTCCTATCCCAAAAATCCTTGTCTTCTGTGGTTCCGACCATATGTTCTTCTTTGATCCCATTTCTCGGGCAAGTTTAAGCACTTGTCTTCTGTGGATCAATACACATGTCCAACCTTTACTTTGGTCTGTTGTCGAGTATTACCCCCTAGTATCTCGAGATTGTCATGGAACTGCATAACTTGTTATGAGTTCTTCGTCAAGTACTACATTCTCATTGATTCCAATTTTTCCTGGGTTTTGAGTGGTTAGTCACTCGAGTACCCCAATAAATGAATCGAGTCCGCACTACGGTTCAACAACTCTTAGTAATCTTCCTTACTTACGAGTTTGTACCCGATCACGTCATTCCTAGCCTGATCGACTACATCATTATCTTGCTAATTTTAACTCTGCTACCTGGTCCTTATTCTTGGAGCACAACTTTTGACGATGAGCTAGGCTTACGTCGATCTTCCTTGTCCAGTTGCTTCACCTTGAAGAGCAAGCTTGGTTCCAAGTTGGTGCCGTATCCATGGTTCCATTGACCTGTCGCGGCATCAGTCCTTTTGCTTGATGTAGTCGTTGTTCAATTGCTTCTTCGTGAAGCCTCTAGACAAAATTTGTTATGATCATCATCAGCATTCAGAGCTCTTCCAGGATATCAATTGAATTCATGATGAGAAATACCATCCTTGCCCTCGATGATTTGTGTTGACATCGACAACTTTATTGCCTTCCCTCCAACACAAACTTGTTCGTGTTCTGTGTTATACCTTGAGTTCCTTGCTATCCAGCATTTGTTCTTCTTTACCTTGGAGTATTACCATCTTTTATGTCAAGATTGTCATGAGGATTACTCCACCTCTTAAGGATTCTTGGTATAGTGATACTTCTCACCATCACCATTCTTCCTTGGTCCCCGTGTTGTTTTTAACCAGGATACCAATATGCTAATAATGTTGCTTGAGTTATGTACTTCTAGCAACCCTTTGCTTTGGAGTTAATGGTCGGTAGTTTCATTCTAAGTCTATTGCTTATTGAATCATCATTCAAACATTGATCGTGCTACCTATTCCAGATTTCCGGGGGCACCCTTCTATCATTGTAAATTGTGTATGTTTTCCTCGAGCATACATCATTGTATCATTTGATCTGACTAATGTTATCTCCTTGTTCACATAATTGTGGAAATCCATCTTTTTGGAAATCTCAATGAATTGTCGCTGAGTTCATCAGCCACCTCCTCATTCTCTCCCTGGTTTGATGATGAACTCTTGTTTCGAAACTCGCTTCCATAGTTTAATTCCTGAGAATCTTACAATGTCATCTCGACAATTTGTGTTGCACCTTTTCTCCTCAGACATCATGAGTTTGAGGTATCCTGACACCATTCAGATCCGAATCTTGGTCAGGTATGATGGTTGGAACATATTTCCAGGAGTTATAACATCTTTACATGACCAGGTAAGGTGATGTCATGCCTAGCACACCTGGCCGGAGGCCCTATTGTTATAGTTTCCTTTTCAACAAGGTTATCCATTCTTCCATGAGGAAATTGTAAGACTTATTCTATAAGCTGTTCCTGATGGATCCTTCGTGTATCCAGAGTCTGACCTTTGCTTGAGGACCTTGCCAATGCTACCCCGAAGCATGTTTGTGGTACTCCGATTTTCTATAAGAGCATTTGAAGAACAATGCTAACTTTTCTTTGTCCATTATCCAAATACCGTTGTTTGGGTTATGTCATGGAATTCGTCTCTCCTTACCTAAACGGTTATCTACTTTCTATCCTGTCATGGATATCATGCTTTGCTTGTCCTTGGGAAGGATATATTCCTGAAACATGCATTTAAACACATTTACCTTTCCATTGTTCTGTTTAATCTGATGGTCACCTTTTCCTTTTCATTGATTTGTTTAACCTTTCTGGTGATCTATATGATCTAAGCAGTAATATTTTTCTGCTTATGTAAACACCTAGGTGTACAATCGTGTTGGTAATACCATGTTACTATTGTTGATGACATTCCTGTAACCATCGATGGACGAGAACTTTGCCTAATGGTCCGCCTTGTTCAACGAGCAGGAGAATGTTTCTCTTCGTCCCTCGCGCTTGGTATCGATGTTGTTGCCGACATAACTGACGGGCTATCCTCTGACATGCCTTACTTACATGATTGTGCAAGATGTCACCACCCTTCCTACTTTCAACCCACATGGTGGGCCCATAACCCACAGTTCCACAGGATGAAAACCTGACTCTCCTATACACCCTGTTGTCGAAGTTATTCCTCGTGCTTGACTTCGTATGTGATTCACGGGCCACCTGCCTAGTGATCTATTCTGGTACCAGACGCAATACTTTCCCATTGCTCTGAACCCCTGTCACATTTCGTATCAGGCAACGAACGATTGCCTATCCGCTTGAAGCTTCTTATTGCCCCGTCTTACTTTGCTCTCGATGCGTTTCATTTGTTCAACTCGATAGATACTCATATGATCTCTCTTGGAATACCCCCAGATGATTCTCCCTTATCACATCCTACCGTTGTGGGGCTGCCCCTTACCTATGCGTAAGTACGATGGAGTTCCACGAAGAAAGGACGACAACTTCATCATGATGCACTGGAATAAAGATTGAAGACATCAACGAATGAGATTAACTTCTTTGAGAAGATCCGTTAGCATATCGTAACCAGAACTTCCCCCTTGCTCCCCTCTTAAATCTCGGGACGAGATTTCTTGTAGTGGAGGAGAATTGTGACGCCCGGATAATTAGGCTACAGTGAAACTCTGCTAATGATGCCACGTCACCTCGATTACTGTTGCTAATCTCGCGTTAGTCCGAGAACGGTTCGAATTCAAATTCAAAATCAAGCAAACAATAAAAGTTTTTAAATATTAAAACTAAAATGTTTGGAGTGAGCCAAATAATCCATATTAAATATTGGTGAAGAAACCACACTTTTGTAAAGTATTTAAATGCACTATAGTAAGTAAAACAACAACAAAACAATTATTTTAAATACTTTTAAATGCTAAGCAAATGTTAATCTACTTTATATAATAACCAAACTTTTTGGAGTAGGTGGCCTATGTCATTATGCTAATTTAGGAGTAGGGGTTATATTTTTGTAAAGCTGTTTTGCTAACTAAAATAAATAAAACAGAAAACAAAACAAAAATGTAAAGCTTAAACAAAAGAGAAAAGGGAAGAAATCCCCCCTCCCCCTGGGCCGAATGGCCCAGCTAGCCAGCAGGCCACCGGGCCGCCCAACCGGCCCACCTGGCCCGAGCCGGCGCCCCACGCCCTCCTCCATATCCCCCCACTCGGGGAAAACCCCACCAACACCCCTGCACTCCCCCGAAAATATCTCCCCCACTCGCCCCCCACTATGCTCACCTCCCCCCTCGA
>NC_041387.1:662114337-662142136 GCF_002162155.2 Triticum dicoccoides | reverse complement strand
GCCCAGCGCTCGCCGTCGCCCGGGACCACCTCGCGTGACGCCATCGTCTTCGACCTCTCCGTCACCGAACCGCCGCCCGACGCCGTCCACCGCCGGACTGCCTCCTTGCCTCCTCGTCCCTCTCCTCGCCGGAACGTCGTCCCCGTCTTCCTTCCCGAGCACCGCTGCCTAGACCCCACGGCCCCGTGGTGAGCCCCCGGCAACTCCTCCTCCTCCCCTGCTCCGGCCACTTCGGCCATGGCCTCGCTCACCGCCACACGCACGCGCGCCAGCCGCCCGGACCGCGTCCTGTCCTGCGTCGTCGCCACCGCCAGAGCTCTGCTCTCGTGCACGGCGTGCCTCTTACCGCATCGTGTCTCCCCGCTCGTGCCCGCCCCTCCGGTTGCGCAGCCCCGCGCCCGTCCCTCATGCTCCCGGGCCGTGCCGCTCGTCGCCGTTCCCGGCCGGCCTGCCGCGCCGGTGTCCCTGTCTGTGCGCGGGTGTAGCCCCTGCCGGTTGCGCCTTTGCCAGATTAGGCAGGCCCCTACTAATTGGGGGTTAGATTAGCACTAACCCCCTCCTAGTTAGTCACTAACAATTGGCCTTGCCCCCGTTTGAATTAAAAAATATCTTCAAGCATAAATAAATAAATAAAATATTAATTAATTAATTAACCAATTAAATTAACTTAATTAATTCTGTTTAGACTAACCTAATCATTAGGTAAACTAATTAACTCTGTTAACTAGCCTGCTAACTAAACAGACTATTACATGTGGGACCCCCCGTCAGCTTGACTGGTCAACGGTCAAAGCTGACCGTTGACATCACCCTGACATCATGCTGACATCATAATTACATTTTCTTATTCTGTTAATTCTGTTAATTCTAAAAATGATTAAATCTTTTAAAAATTAATATAAAATAAACCGTAGCTCGGATGGAAAAACTTTGTACATGAAAGTTGCTCAGAACGACGAGACGAATCCGGATACGCAGCCGTTCATCCGCCACACATCCCTAACATAGCAAACACGCAACTTTCCCCTCCGGTTCATCTATCCGAAAACGTGAAACACCGGGGATACTTTCCCGGATGTTTCCCCCTTTCGCCGGTACCACCTACTGCCGCGTTAGGGCACACCTAGCATAGCGTATTGCCATGTTACGCTTTGTGATGCTTTGATTGCTCTGTTATTTATTGTGTTCCCCCTCTGTTACTTCTTTCCGGTAGACCCCGAGACTGCCGGCGACCCCCAGTTCGACTACGGAGTTGACGACCCCTCCTTGCCAGAGCAACCAGGCAAGCCCCCCCCTTGATCACCAGATATCTCCTATTCTCCTCTATACTGATTGCATTAGAGTAGTGTAGCATGTTACTGCTTTCCGTTACTCCTATTCTGTTGCATAGCTTGTCATTGTTGCTAAAGTCATTGATACCTTACCCGCAATCCTAAATGCTTAGTATAGGATGCTAGTTTATCATCATTGGCCCTACATTCTTGTCGGTCTGCCTTGCTATATTATCGGGCCGTGATCACTTGGGAGGTGATCACGGGTATATACTATACATATATACATACTACAGATGGTGACTAAAGTCGGGTTGGCTCGAAGAGTACCCGCGAGTGATTCACGGATTGGGGGCTGAAAGGACCTTTGTCCCGATGGCCCTCTGTGTGGATCTTTGTGGCGGAGCGACAGGGCAGGTTGAGACCACCTAGGTGAGAGGTGGGCCTGGCCCTGGCCGGCGTTCGCGGTTGCTTCATAATAACACGCTTAACGAGATCTTGGTATTTGATCTGAGTCTGGCCACTGGCCTATACGCACTAACCAACTACGCGGGAAAGATATGGGCACTCGACATCGTGGTATCAGCAGAAGCCTTCTAGACGTCAGCGACTGAGCGGCGCGCGCCGGATTGGAACGTAAGCCTGCTCTTGTATTAAGGGGGCTAGTTCTGCTTTTGGCCGCCCATGCAACGTGCAGGTGTGCAATGGGCGATGGGCCCAGACCCCTGCGCCATAGGAGTTAGACCGGTGTGCTGACCTCTCTGTTAGGCCTAGGTGGGGCTGCAACGTGTTGATCTTACGAGGCCAGGCATGACCCAGCAAAGTGTGTCCGGCCAAATGGGATCGAGCGTGTTGGGTTATGTGGTGCACCCCTGCAGGGAAGTTTATCTATTCGAATAGCCGTGTCCCTCGGTAAAAGGACGACCCGGAGTTGTACCTTGACCTTATGACAACTAGAACCGGATACTTAATAAAATACACCCAGACAAGTTCCACAGACAACCCGGTGATCGCTTTTCCACAGGGCGACGATGGGAGGATCGTCGGGTAGGATTATGCTATGCGATGCTACTTCGAGGACTTCAATCTACTCTCTTCTACATGCTGCAAGACGGAGGCTGCCAGAAGCGTAGTCTTCGACAGGATTAGCTATCCCCCTCTTATTCTGGCATTCTGCAGTTCAGTCCACCGATATGGCCCTTTACACATATACCCATGCATATGTAGTGTAGCTCCTTGCTTGCGAGTACTTTGGATGAGTACTCACGGTTTCTTTTCTCCCTCTTTTCCCCTTTCCCTTCTACCTGGTTGTCGCAACCAGATGTGGGAGCCCAGGAGCCAGATGTCACCGTCGATGACGACTCCTACTACAACGGAGGTTCCTACTCCTACGTGCAGGCCGCTGACAACGACCAGGAGTAGTTAGGAGGATCCCAGGCAGGAGGCCTGCGCCTCTTTCGATCAGTATCCCAGTTTGTGCTAGCCATCTTATGGCACCTTGTTTAACTTATGTCTGTACTCGGATATTGTTGCTTCCGCTGACTCGTCTATGATCGAGCACTTGTATTCGAGCCCTCGAGGCCCCTGGCTTGTATTATGATGCTTGTATGACTTATTTATGTTTTAGAGTTGTGTTGTGATATCTTCCTGTGAGTCCCTGATTTTGATCGTACATGTTTGCGCGCATGATTAGTGTACGATTGAAACGGGGGCGTCACATTGTGTGTCACCATCTTACAGATGAAGCAAGATGGAGGCTTGGGGCACTGAGCTTTGTGGTGCCCAGGTTCTCCACATGTATAACATGTAACATCACTGTAATCAGCTTCTGAAGCATCCTTAGCTTGTTGGCATTCTTGTTTCTGCTCTATGTCTGTTTCTTCTTTTGCTGCTGTACTGGATTGATGATGTCCTTGTTTCCCTCCCCTCCTGTCTGCATTGGGGTGTTCTACCCTTGATTCCCCTGCATCTGCATTTGCGGAGGCATCTGCCCTTGGTACCCCTGGGTGCTGCTCGAAAGTTGCTGCTGATTCTGCATCTGATTCGGCCTCCAGTTTATTTTGAAGGATTTGCTCCACTTATAGATGACCTTTTGAAAAAAAAGGAAAACACTAAAAACCCGACGTCGGATTTCTAGGCATGACAAATCTGACATTTTTCATGGCAATTTATATTGACGCGATGATGGCAAATTTAATTCGCAAGCACGGAAATTTTCTGGAAAAAAAAAACCAAACCGAGGCAGATTTATCATGCACACCAACTAAACTTGCAATCCTCGGCGAATACAATTTACCGTCAAAATGTTCAGTTTACCGTGCCTAAAAGTGTGACGTTAGCCGGATATTCAGGTCTGAAGAAACACCCATCCATGTTACTCCCTCCGTAAGGAAATATAACAGGAGGAGTAGTTAGCACTAGCAGCGGTAATTAGCGGAGAGAGAGAGAGAGAGAGTGTGTAAAAACGCAAAGCCAGCCGCGGTGTGCTTTGCTGGAGAGGAGAAGAGGAGAGGAGAGCCGGCCGGGGCCGGGGTAGGCGGGCAGCACTATGCCGGGGACGGAATGGGGGAGGCCCCACCGGTCAACCACCCTACCTCTCCTCCTCCTCCATTATTCTATTGCTGTTTTTTAATCCGTCGTCCGGTGGAGAGGAGGGAGCAAATGGAAATGGACAAGCAGAGTCGCCTTAGAAATCTCGCAACCTCTGATTAACGCGCTCGGCTCGGCTCTTTTTCTTTTTGTGCACTTCCGCCGGCTCCCTCCCTAATTAAGATTCCCCTTTCTCCCCCCCTCCTCTCTCCTCTTCCTCCGTGGCGCGGCGCGGCGCGGCGCAATGATTTCCGGCCCCCTGCTGCTCCGGTACCGGCCGGGAGTACACTAGCTACCAGGCAGTAGTACCAGGAGGAGTTGGAGGAGGAGGAGCTCCCGCCGAATCTGCTCCGGCCGGTCCGCGCCACCACCACCTGCCGTGCGCCCAGGCGGATCGGTTCCGGTGCGGGGTCGTCGCCGGGATGTTCAAGCTCCACCGCCACCGCTCCTCGGACCGGAGCGTCGGCGAGCGCTTCGAGTTCCGGTTCTCCAGCTTCCGCGCCGTCATGGTAAAGCCCGTCCCTCACCCGCCCAGATTCCCCCCTCCCCTCCCCCCTTAGCTCACTAGCACCTGCGCCCGCTGTTGATTCCAGTGGCGGTGGCGGCATTGGGGAGATCGCGCGCGCGTTCCGGGACTACCAATCGCGTCGCTCCTCAGGTTGATCTGCGAGTACTACTAGAGTATATTTAGCTAGATCAAGCCATGCTCACCATACTACGCCCGCCTATGTAGAGATTTCATTCCTAGCTAGCTAGCTGTGTCACACACCTGACCTAACCTAGCCACTACTGCTGGACTAGTAGTAACCTCTGTGTTTAATGGTTGCTGCGTGATCTGGCCATTATGACGAGCCCCCAACCCAAGCCTACCTGTGTGTGTGTGTGTGTGTGTGTGTGTGTTACATTTGGAATTGGACCACCATGTCACGGATCAAACCAGCGGTGCATGGGCAACTTCTCACTGGCAATTACTTCTTTCTAGGAAACAAAAAGCATGGTACTATTCTCCTTTCTGGTTGGTGTTTCACGGTTATTCTGAGAATCTCCTATTAATAGATAGATTACTGCAGCATGGTGTTCCGTTTCTCCAAGGGCAAGTCCCTGGAAGAAATGCCAGCGAACCTGTCATTCAGGCAACACACTTACACTCCACCACAGGGGAATGTACTGAACCTGTGAAAATCCGCAACAGCGACTATCTGCACTTCCTTTTTCTTTTTTGTTCAGTATGCTCAGGGTTTCAGGCTCATTTCCTTTGGTACAACCGCTACGTGCATTTACTGTGTTTTCAACGACTCTGATTGATCTGACTTTTATTCAACAGGTGCCTGCAGTATCGGACAGGATGTTCCTTTCAATAGTCTCTGTGGATACCGGGAAAACCATCGCCAAATCCAGTAAAGCGGCTGCCCGCAGTGGAATCTGCCAATGGCCCGATTCCATATCGGAACCGATATGGTTTTCTCGAGACGCAGTGTCGAAAGAGTTCGATGAGTGCCAATACAAGATTGTTGTTTCTGTGGTACGTATGGGTATTCATAGCGCACCACTGTGCTCTATATATCTAGCTACCTTTGTTTTTCAATCTCACCGATATGGATGTATGGATATTTGTGGGCTAGTATTTGTTTGCTGAACAACTCAATCCCATGTTGCAGGGATCAATAAGAACTGGTATTCTTGGCGAAATTTTCCTAAACCTGTCCAACTTTCTGAATTTGGCGGACCCAACTGCTATCTCTATGCCGTTGAAGAGATGCAACTCTGGAACAGTTTTGCAGGTAAGCGAGCTCCTTGCAACCGTTTCCTTTTTAAGGATTTTCTGGGTGCTCCTGTATATGATCCTGCAACCTGAAAATGGTGCCAACTCACTCAACTCTTAGTGTTTATGCTTTTCCATTTATTCTGCTTATGGTGACATTGGTTGCTTCTCGTTTGCAGCTTAAGGTTCAATCTCTTGGCACAAAGCCTAAGTTGGGGTAACTAATTCAACTTCACCTTTTCTCTTTTCCTACTTCCCATTTATAGCTCCAATGTGCACACTTCACACTGAAGACCCTGCAATCTCTTTAAATTGCTCTCCCATTGTTTTTGCTGTCTGCAAGTCTTGATACTCTATTATAACCTTGGCATATCTATACAGTGGTGTGAGATCTTCAAGGGACATGCCTCCTCGTATCAGTGACCATTGTCTAATAAATGACGACATGGATAACAAATCGGATGGCTCTGATAATACGGCCAACAGGAGTGTCCGTTCTTCGTCAGGAACTCCTTTAGGGGGCACTTACCAAGACGAACCTGGAAACAGGGTATGCTGATATTTAGAACAATTCTCTCCATCCTAAGTTCATTTTTTCAGAACAGTGTTTCCTTTTAACAGGCGTGCAATGCGTGCTTTGAGTTATGTTTCTATTAATTTATTTGCACCTTTTGAATTTTATTTTAGTAACCAATAACTTGATTCTTGATCATTTAGACACATCTTCCCAGAACTGATGATACCACTCTTCAGGAAACTTGAGCTAGCTTGTCATTTGACTGTTTCTGGTGCCTATAGATATCGAGAAATATGTCTTTTATTGTCAGTTAAACTGGTTAAATATCACAAGAATATTCAATTACAGATCTAGGTTCTTCTCTTTTCCATGCTTTTTTTCCATCTGTTTGCAGTCTAACTACTCTAGGATAGTTGGAAGTAAACACCCCATGTTCCAACAGCAGTTACATACTCTGAAATGAAATGAAAGAAAATTCCAGTCCATGAATATTTCTCTTTTCTGCAGCTAATAGTAGACTTCAAATGTTCATTTGCCTTTGTCCTCACATTATGTCTTAAGTTTATTTTTGATCTTTCTAGCATTGTTTATTTTAAGTACTCATTTGTCTTGCATCAAGCTGTGGCTCCACATGTATATAAATTGTAATTTATTTGTTATAAAATTCACAATCATGAAATATTTTTTTTATGTAATGCCCTGTCAGAGTATTATGTGTAAATGCTGGTTTGTTGTCTCCTTTTTTCCCTTCAGGAAATGAGTTTCTCAGCATCAGGGTCTCACCGGAGTTCCAATTCTGGAGATAGTACCCAAGATAGAACAAACTTGTCTCCGATAGACAACACTAATGGTGGATTGTATGTCGGAAGGCAGGATTCAGGTAGTTCCTATGTTAGCGCTGGCCGTGGTGATGAAGGATTGAGATCGAACAATTCATCTTTCAGTTCCCGGGCTTCAGGTCCAAACATGCTGCAAGGAAATACTCCAAAATCCTTTTCAAATGGGATTGCTCAGTCATCATTGGGGACAACTGATTCATCTAAAGATCTTCTTGAAGCTGCTGAAGAAACAATTGAAGAACTCCGTGATGAGGCAAAAATGTGGGAGCGACATTCTCGCAAATTGAAGGCTGATCTAGAGGCGCTGAAGAGGGAATGTTCTGAGAAATCGAAGCAACAGACTGAGCTAGCACTTGAACTGTCTGCTGCACATGCTGAGCGGGATTCCTACAGGCACGAAATTGAAGAATTGAAGTCATCACGGCAAGAGTCATCTCGGCAAGAGTCATTTCGGCCAGAGTTAAGCAGACGGCAAATAAAATCTGTAACCCCCAAACGTGGGGACTGGATCAACATGGAGAAGGAAGTAGAAGACGAGATGAAGTTTCTGAAAGAATCAAATGCAAGCTTACAGGTACAGCTGAAGAGCACTCAAGAGGCAAATATAGAGCTTGTTTCTATTCTTCAGGAACTGGAAGAGACCATAGAAGAACAGAGAGCGGAGATATCTAAGATTTCTGAGGCCAAGGATGTCACTAATACAGATGTATTGAAGAATGGGTTGTTAGTCAAAGAGGACACAGAATGGGCTAGGAAACTGTCAATGAAAGAAGATGAAATTAATACTTTGAGGCAGAAACTAGATCGCCTTCTCAGTATTGAAAATGCAGGTGCCGCAGGTTCTGATACCGTTTATCTTGAATTGGAGAAAGAAAATGAAACTTTAAGGGTAAAAATACAAGAACTTGAGAAAGATTGTTCTGAACTAACAGATGAAAATCTGGAGCTTATATATAAGCTGAAAGAAAGTGGTGTGGGAAAAGGGCAGGATTCTCGTGTTTCAAACAACAGTGAATTGCAAATTGAAAAGCTTACATCACAAATATATCAACTGGAAGAGGAACTTAGAGATAAGGAAATGATGCATGACGGCAGTTTTACCGAGTCATCAGTGTCTAATGCCAAAGAGTTACAGAGGAAGTGTGCTGACCTTGAGCTGAAGCTGCTACGTTTTAGGTCTCAAGGCTTTGAGCTAGAAGAGAAGTTCCGAAAAAGCCAGGAAGAACTAGAACAAAAAAATCTTGAGTTATCTAAGCTGAGAGAGGAGCTTGAAGGCTTGGAAGGTGGTGAAACTGGTGGTGCGAGAGGATACCAATTTAGAGAAGATCTAGAGGATAATGAATCTGAGACAGATATACTGAAGACTAGAGTCCATCTACAACAGCAGGAAAATGATGACTTGCGGCACTACAAACTCGAAACGGAAAATTTGATGTCTGAAATTCAGGCAGAGAAGAGTCTGTTAGAGGAACGCTTGGCAGCATCAGTTAAAGAAAGTAGCATCACTTCCAAATGCTTGGATGAATTGCAACAAGACATTTTGGTGCTTTCTAGCAGCATAGATTCCCATGTGTCTGCTAATAAGGTTCTTGAAAGAAAGATAAATGAACTCGAGAGCTGCAAAGCAGAACTAGAGTTACATATATCAGAGCTTGAACAGGAAAATATAGAGTTGTCAGAACGCATATCTGGACTGGAAGCCCAATTATCTTACATTACAAATGAAAAGGAGTCAAGTGAGCTGCAGATGCACGACTCAAAATCCCTTGTCATCAGTCTCAAAGATAAAGTAGAGCGACAACAAGTAGAGATGGATACTCAAAGGGTTGAGTTTAAACAAAAACATCAAGAAACACAAAGAAAACTGTCGGAAGCACAGGACGATTCAGAAGTTCTGAGAAGATCTAATTCTACTCTGCAAGCTACAGTTGAGAACCTTATTGAAGAGTGCAGTTCCCTTCAAAATCTGACTGCAGATCTCAAGAGGCAGAAGTTGGAATTGCATGGCCGTTTTATGCAACAAGAGCAGGAACTGGATAACTCGAAAAAAAGGATCCTTGATTTTTGTAAAACAGTGGAGTTCCTAGAAGCAAAGCTTTCTTCTCTTCAGAAGGACATATCTTCCAAAGAGCAATCATTGCTGTCAGAACTGGAGAGTATATTCCAGGAGCACACAGAGCAAGAAGAAAAGATAAATCGTGCTCATTTCATGTTAAATAAGATCGAGAAAGAAAAGACTCTTGAGGTAGAGAATCTTGAGAGGGAGGTCGTGAGCCTCACTGCACAGGTCTCCTCCACACACGAGGAGAGAGAAAATGCCACAGTAGATGCCATCCGGGAGGTCTCTGTCCTGCGAGCTGAAAAGGCCAAACTTGAGGCTAATTTCGAAAATGTCAGTGCACAGTTGAGACATTATGAGTCTCAACTGGAGGACCTTCGCAAGGAGTCCAAAAGCAAGATTAAAGGTTTGGTTGATTCTCTTAATGCATCCAAACAGAGCGAGGAAATGTTGACAGCAGATGCAGAACATATGAAGAAGTTGATGGAAACTGCTAAATCCAATGAAGACGAGTTACGGAAGTCTTCTGGTGAACTAGAGTTAAAGCTTAAAGCCAGTGACTATGAGAGACAGCAAATGATGGAAGAAATATCTGACCTGAAACTTCAGGTCCAGAAAATAACAAGTCTTCAAGATGAAGTTTCCAAACTTAGAAGCTCCCTTGACGAGGCTAAGTTTGAAAAGGGAAAATTAAAGGCGCTGCTAGAGTCTGTGACTGAGGAATGTGAAGAACTGAAGGCACAGAAAGCGATGCTAACAGATAAAGTTTCTGAGATGCTAGAGACTTTGGACAATGGTGAAGAAGAAAAACGAAGCAGAATATCTATGCAAGCAAAGCTTGTGAGATTGGAGAGTGATCGATCAGCATCGGGAGCATCACATGTACATGAAGCAGAGTTAAAGAACGAACTTAGTAGGATCAGAAGATCAAATAGCGAATACCAGAGGAAGATACAATCCCTTGAGCAGGAAATTGAGGATCTCACTAGAAAGCAGGTTAGCTATATACAGTACTTACTGTGATGATTTAAAAAAAAATCACCGCATTGATGTTCCTAATGTCTTGGTATCCCCTTGCATTTCCTTGTATTTTCAGGAGATTGGAGATTCTACAGATATTCAGTTGAAGATTCAAATACTGGAAACTAAGCTTGCAGAGGCTTTGGAGGAAAATAAGATGTACAGGGCTCAACAAAAGAGGTATCCCTTGCACTCTGAAGCCTGAACCTAAATGTTAGCATTATGCATAGAATGGTTATACGTGCTATTACACTTTTCTTTTGTTATGGGTAGTCAGTCTAAGCAAGCATTGACAAGTGGCAGCCCTCCCAAAAGTTCTTTTTTTCCTTGTAATGTAATACAAATATCCATGTAATTTTAAATAAAAAATTGACGATTTGCACTGCAGAATGCAATTGCTTATTAGTCGGGCGAGGAAATAGCTTCTACAATCTGTTACGTGTTGCAGTATATTATTAGCTCTTTCTCTATCTTAACTGCTCCTTCATATGAACTGGGACCATTTGAATACTAGGTATGATTTTATACACATCACTAGCTGGAGAACCGGTGTTTAAGCTTAATATCATGTCTTGAAGCTAGATTGTACACTGGTATTGACAGAACCTTGAAATCTGTTGATTACCACTGTTCGTGGAAAATCATTTCATTTTATTGGCTGGAGGGATTGTCCATACTGTAGATATATGATGGCAGAGTACACATCTCCTAGCAAATCTTTTTATAGGGAAAATTATAGAGGACTCCCGTACATCACAGCAAATCATCTTTTATTGCTGATTTGTTAATTTTCAGCTGTCTATATTCAGAAGATCAGAATATTCACATATTTTATAATTTTCTTACTTGTACAGTCCCGTTGCTGAGGAGCAATCTGCTGGTGGGGACAGGATTTTGCAGCTGGAAGGAGATCTAAGAGATATGAAGGAGCGGTTACTCAATATGAGCTTAGAGTACGCAGAAGTAGAGGCCCAGCGGGAGCGATTAGTGATGGAGCTGAAATCTGTCAAGAAAGGGGGGCGATGGTTCTAACATGATGGAGACCTTGCCTGCCATAAACATAAGACTGACAACACAGGTATATGGATGCTATTTTCTTGACAATAAATGATATGATAGTTTGGATGGGTAGAGCAACATCTCTCAGTAAACTGTTTTAGGTTTGTTATCAGTGGGATCCCATCATGTACTTTTTGGGTAGAAGATACTTTTTGTCCAGTTCTTATGGATACTCTAAAGCCTTCTGCTTTTGTAGATGACCCGTCATCAATCAGCGTCATGTCTGCGCCATGACAATACAAGCCATGACAATAGGGCTGCTGATGTCAGATTATCATGATGTGAGAACAAGCAAATGCAGAACCACAGGTCATGTGCCGCACTCACTAGTTGGTACCGGTGGATTGCGAGTCTCTGACTATTTTCCGGAAGAAAAGAAAAGGTCACCTCCAAGAGATGGTTTCCCTGAAGAGGCAAATATTGTGAGTCTGACCATTTCCTGGAAGAAAAAGCCACCTCACCTGTAAGCCTCACTATGATAATTCCGATTTAACCAATCGATTATGTGATGCCATGTGTTTCTTCATCCAGTATACCTGTTTCTCAGTTGACCGGGAGGGTGAACGTTATTTGTTCATATGGTTACTCAGATCACCCACCATTTACATGGGTATTTACATGATTACATGCAAAGTCCACTATAACTGTTGATAAATGTTGTTCTTCGTCTTGTTTGTGGAACCAACATGGAAGAGTTTAAGCTAGTAGTACAATAGCTATACTCTTACATTATTGTAATTCAATGTGTAAAATATGAAGGGTTCAACTGCTTAATTATTTTTATTTTCATCGCAAATCAGAAAATTACTTATTGCTTTTGTGGGATATCATCGAGTCTGGTATGAATATATTTTATCATGACATGATCTGGAGGATTACTACTGTTATTTACTTAATTAAAGAACTGAAGGATCCAGGACAAGCATCAGGTGTCAGCTTCATGATTGAGCTGGTGTATTCATTAGCTCAAGCTAGTAGCATGACCACCGAAGCGAAACTTCACCAGCGCAGCCAGTAAGTTGTAGTCGAGATGAGAGAGTTTGAGTGGAAGAAGATGAAGATATGGCAGTGATTGTTTGGGATGAGATTGGATGGAGACCATCAAGTGAAGGTTGCGCTGGACAAAGTTTTAGAAATCGAGGCCCCGCCTCGCCTAGGCAAAGCTGGAAGATGATGAAAAACTTGGCATGGAATTGGAGGTCTGGGGGTGGTGGGTGTTGTGCTGTCGGATAGGGTGCCGGAAGAGGGCGAGGAAGAAGAGCCGTGGGCTTCCATGGCGGCGCTGGAGGGTGCCACCCACGGAGGCTAGAGCTAGGCTTTCCACCCGGCAGTCTTCTAAGTGTTGGCATAGACATTAAAAGAAATCATAAGCATTATACTTGTATAGCAAATACAACTACAACTCCAAACATAAACGAATGCACATTAGTGTATTATTAGCATGGACCATAGTTGATTGTCACCAGTAGTACTTCTTACATTGACCAACACTGCAGTGATAAATAGAAGAATTGTACCACAGTCACCACTATCCCCGTGTCCTTTGCTTCTACCAGCCTCAGGCCACTTTTGCCCTTTCTACGAGGTCCATGAGAACAGAGGGGCAGCTCCTCTGTAAATGCTTGAAACCGCCATTTTCCAAGACGACTTTCATATTGTTCGGAGAGATGAGGAAGTCGATGCATGCCGCCTTGAGCCTCTGGGAGTGGTGCTGCTCCGCTAACACCAGCGTGGTTATCACTGTGCTTGTGGAAACACTTTCGCACAGAATGTCCTCGCAGATCATCTTCAGCCTCTCCATCTTGTACCTATCAGCCGCTTCAAGCAATCGGTGCGCCATTGCTGTCGCCGCCTCATCTCCCTTGTCCATCTCATCAGGCAATGTGTCGGTGTATATGTAGTGGAGCAAAGCCTTGAACACTTTTGCCTCCATGCCGTCGATCCTTATGGTGGCCATGGGCGTCTTCTTCTTCTCCCTTTCCGACATGCCAAGGAGCTCTGCTTCTGCTGCTGCCTTCAAGATCGGTGACCGGGCAGCCATCACCCATCGGTGGGCGGCGATTGTCTCGCCGCCCACATGGAAGGCCGCATCTGCCCCCTCCTTCTTCCACAGGAGATCGGTGAAATCACGATCCTCTGTTTCCTCGGCGCGCAGCTCTGTGACAGTGACGTCGCACCTGAGAGTGAAGCAGTCGTCCTTGAGGCAACCTGAGTTCTCCAATTCTGACCTTGTGAGGAATTCTTGCCAGCCCCACTGCCCTTCAGGGGCCGTGAAACTTCTGTCGAAGGTGAAGGTATATGATGGCACAGGCTTCCCAGCCCGGTCCAGTAAACCGAGCACACATTGAGCTGAGATGCCCTTGTCAGGCTTGAAGGGCAAGTCCATGCTAACACTGGCAAGCTGAATGAAGACAGATATGCAATTGGAATTATCTGAGCTTCGGCCGTTGGGGTAATACTTGATGCGCCAGGCGTGGCCTCCGACATGGAAGATGCAAGACTCGATGTGCCTACCATTGGTGACCACCTTGGTTTGCGAGTACCCGTCGATCTTGAGCAGGTGGTGCCCGCTCACCACCCTGGCGACAATGGCAGAGGTAGAGCGGGACGACATCTTGTATATACTAAACCCCGTGCGCCCACACGGTTTGATGGCTAGTGATAGTGGGTTATTAACTTATTGAGATTACAATGGGTATGCAAACTGCGGCAGCAGCAGCGATGATCCATGGTGGGAATATATACAAGCAAAGTTAGTTAATGAATGAGTACATTTTATGGATCCGCAGGTGGAAGGAAGGTAATATGTTCTGATAAGACTTGCAAGTTTCTGTGACGGATCCTTTGCTTTGCTTCGATTAAGCACATCTGGTATAAACTTGCTGGCTGCTAATCCCAGAGAAGATGCCAGGTTACGTGTCGTGGGTGGCTTGTGCCAAATTTTTTTGGGCTTTAGGGTGTGTTTGGTTAGAGCTCAAGTTTGTCCTGATAAAGAATTAGCTAGTTAAAATTGTTAAGCTTCAGTCAAGGTTTTACTTGTCCATGATTTGGCCAATGTTGGCAAGAAAATAAACTATAATAGCCAGGGATCCAAGTTTTGCTCACGACACGAAAAAATTGGTAGGGCGGCCTTTGGCCATAATCCAGACATAATTGGCAAGTTAAGAATATCATACCACAAACTAACGCTAGCTGCTTCCAGCCTTAATTAGCAAGCTGGCAGTATCATATATAGTTTTTGGCTTTAGCTTGTTCAATTGGCAAGCTAAGAATATCAAAGAACAATATCAAAGTTTATGGGCTTTATCTTGTTCCTTTGATGCTAGCTGCTTCCAGTCTTAATTGGCAAGCTAAGAATGTCTAAGTTTCTGGGTTTTAGCTTGTACCTTTGATGCTAGCTGCTTCCAGTGATCTTAATTGGCAAGCTAAGAATACCTTTGATGCTAGCTGCTTCCAGTCTTAATTGGCAAGCTAAGAATACCATTGCACAAACTAATGCAATTACTACCTTTGTTTCACAATGTAGGGCCATTTAGACAGAGAACGGATTTTGTGCATCAATCGTTTTTTGAAATAAAATAGAAAAGCATGTGTGTTGATATTTTGGGAAGTTCTGAATTATTTTTAGATACATTGTCCAATACTCCCTCCAAAATAGATGACTCAACTTTGTACTAACTTTAGTATAAAGTCGGGTCATCTATTTTGGAACGGAGGGAGTACATGTGAATTATTTTTACATACATTGTCCAATGAAGTGCCTCCTACAATGCATAGCTTCATTTGCCACAAACATGCCATTTTGAAAAGAACACGGGAGATGATGGTCTAAAATAGAAACCATAAGTGTGCACAGCCCACAATGGACATATTTTTTGATCAAATTTTATACCTTCATATTTCATTCCCACAATGTATCTCAATTTTCAAACCTCCTTGTTTTTTTTTCACCTAGGTGCACAATACATTTTCTCCATTTAGACATGGCCAAGGTACAGCACTGAAGGTACTCAAACAAAAAACACAAAGTGAAACCGGTTCCAGCAAAACCAAACAAAAATTGTAGCAAACAGTAAAAGTACAAGTCTTATTGCATAGGCAACACACAAGTGTATATAACAATCCCACACGGTACATGCATATCACAGTCCATAACAGAACGAGGAACACAATCATAGGTAGGAACACACAAGCATGCAACACACACTGAGATCAATAGAGCACACACATTGCAAACACTCACACAACACAATCGTCACTCACTCCAGAGCATGCAGGCTCGTACTGATCAGTTCCAGCAATGGCTAACTTCAGGCGTTGTGCTTGAAGACGGGATGGCTTGGGTGTGCTGCGACGGCCTGCTTCACCGGGTCTGGGTTGCAGCTGCCACTGAGCTCGAGCTCTTTCAGCCTTGGGAGATGGCCGATTCCGGAGATGAACTGCATGCTCTTGAAACCCCAAGCTATCTTCTCCAGCCCAGGCGCCGCTCCACTCTCGAAGATGATGTTGGTGATGTCAGAGCCTTCGATGATCAGACACTTGAGGCTTGGGAATCCTCCTTTCCCAAAAGTGATCTTCATTTCAGCGTAGGACATATGTCGGAGTCTAAGGCAGCGCAGGCCACCGAGTTCGCCGAGGAGCCGTATGTCATGATCCATCAGGGAGGTGTCACGCAGGGTTATCTTGCCAAGTTGATGGAGCTCTGTGATCCATGGAGGCAGCCCAACGCCTGTGAGGCCACTGATGTACAGGCTCTGGAGAAACTCGGGAGGTGAAAATGGATTCTCTTGATCCATGCTGAATGTAAGAGGATCGGTCACATCGCCAGCATGTCCGATTCGGATCGACAAAGAGCGAAGGCATCCGTTCAGCTTGCTGATTGCTTGGAGCAGATGCTTGAAGGAGTTGCCGACCTTCTTGCCATGGAGAACAACTCCTAGCTTCTGTACCTTGACTAGCTGCCCAACATCCATGAGCATCGACTCACTGCCACTCCCGGAGACCTGTACATGTGACAGTATCTCCAGGTTCCTCCTCATGGCCCCGATTCCTTGTGGCATGCGCGGCGTGGAAAATGATTCCTTGGAGTTGATGGTGTCCTTGACCGGGGAGGAGAAGTCTGTGCGCCCTGCGAGCAGATGCTTGAGCATCAGGAGCTTGGCGAAATCTGCGGGGAAGGCTTGTATCTTGGTTTGCCGAATGTCCAGCGTCTCCAGCTGCTGCAGCCTATGGATTTGCTTGGGCAGCGCAGAAACATCAGTGTTCCTGAGGCTCAAATACTTGAGCATGAACAGCTTGCAGATGTTGTTCAGATGGCGCCTCTCCAAGCCTTTGCAGCCTTCTAGATCGAGCACCTTCAGCAGCAGCAGTTGAGATGACACGTGCAGTGATCCCAGGCACCTCTTGATGTCACCAAGATGTGCATTGCAGATCGTGGACCCGACACTGACGACATTCTCTTCTTCTGCAACCTCAGTGATGAGGCGATGCACCGCAGGAGGCACCACACAAGTCTTGATCTTGCCCGCATCACCAATGTCAGCAGGGCAAATGAGGCCTCGGCTGACAAATGCACTGAAGCAGCGCTCGGCTGCCGCTTCTGCTGAACCATGACCGCCTTCCGCAGATATCAGGCCTTGGGCTGCCCATCTTCTCACTAGGGATGTCCTCCTGATGCTGTGATCTTGTGGGAGGAGAAGACATAGGTGCAGGAAGCACAACTGGCACTCTCTAGGCATGTCACTGTAGGAAAACATAACCATCTGCTTGAAGTTATAGCTGCTATCGTTGTGGTCGGCCTCTGAACACAGGCTTTCCTGCAGCTTCTCCAGCTCTTGTTTTGTCCTGTTAGGGTTGCCATACAAGGCATGGAGGAACATCTTCATGGAAGCGACATCCGGGTCGCATCTCTTGAGTATGCCGCGTATGGTGCCCCGCACATCGCCATCCTGAAAATTGCTGGCTACAAGGGCCACTGCTCTCTTGGAGAAGAAATCCACAAGGGAATATGTTACCACTTTATCCGGAGAAGATGACTTGACAAGCCCATCATCCTTTGTGGTCACCATGATGGCGCTGCCAGCAGGGAGGCTTATGAAGTTGAGAGCAATCCTGATCTGGTCCCACATGCCCGGGTAATCGTCGAGGTCGTCGAGAACAATCAGGACCCTTCTGCCTTCCAAGCGGCCTCGGATGCTCCACAGCAGCTTCATGTTGTCTGATGATGTGTCGTCCAGCACGTCCTGGTTTTGGTCAGGAAGGAGCTTGCAGAGCAGGTCATGGAATATCTGCCAGAGGATTGGAGGCCTCTGGATGGTGATCCATACGTTGATGTCGAAGCCGCCGGACACCGAAGGATCTTGGTACACTTGCTGAGCTAGGCCGGTACCTTCTGCATCATCTGGTGCTAGAATGACAGTGAGTCTCAACGGCCGCCCTCCGGCCTCGTCACCGTCTCCTTTCTTGCCTAGCCAGGTGATCAGCTCTGCTGCACCTTCCTCCAAGATGTTTGGCTCGGCATCGATCAGAGCTCGTCTGAAAGCACCTCTCTCGTCGTCGTCGTCTTCGTGGTCTTCTGATTCTTGGACATTGCGGAGTGGCGGCCATCTGCTGACCATCGCCATGGTAGTAGAAGTTTGCGTGATGGCAGGCGGTGGCGGCGGCACGGCGATGCCGTACCTCAGCCGTCTCTCGCCTGCCTCCTGCACCCGGACCTTGAGCTCCCGGATATGCTTGGCGATGGTGCTGCGGCTGCGAGGGATGGTGGCGCACCCTCCAAGGAACCATGGCATTCGCACGTAGCGCAGGAGCCCCTTTGCACGGCGGGGCCCTGTGTGCCGGTAGAGGTTGATGCAGTCCCGGGAGTCGCCGGCGAGGTCCCTGACCTGCCTAGCCCATGCCTGAACCTCGTCGTTGTCTTCGTCATCAGGGTGCCCAGCGCTAGGAGCCAGCTGCTGAGTCCTGGCAAGGTGGCGGAGGAAGCCGTTCATGACCTCCATCTCGTCCTTGATGAAGTTCGCGTCGCGTTGGACGCCGGCAGCCAGTGGTGGCTGCGTGTCGGTGCAGACGGCCGGCGAGATGTCACCTGAGGATGAGCCGCCGGCTCGCCGGGAAGCTTCAGCCATCTCTCTCTCTACTGTATATCTGAGTCGAGATGTTTCTTTCTCGGTTGTGGCAGGAAACGTAATGGTGATGGACGGAAACAACAGATGAGCAGGAGAGCGTACCTGATGTGTGTTTCTCTTCTTGTTTAATTTCCTTGTTCGTTTCGTGTTGTAGAGGGGTGCATATAGTACTGTGTCTCTAGTTTAGGGTGCATGCAGGGAAAGAGCATGTACCGTGATTGTGCAAAGGGGCCTAGCTACTTCTTTTGGTTAATTTTTTCTCTTTAATTTCCTTGTTCGTTTCGTGTACAAGTGTGCATATGTCTCTAGTTACGGTTTTAGGAAAGAAGCTTTCTTTGAGTAGGCGACCCGCTCCCGCGACCCGAACCCCGCCGCCGCCACCTTCCCCTGCCCATCTCCGGCGTGATCTGGCCGCCCTCGCCGGCGCGCGGCCCCGATCCGCCCCCCCTTCCCCCTCCCCTCCTTCCCCGCCCTCGCGCCGCCTCCCGGGAGGCGGCCGGGGCGGCCCCCGTGCTTAGGCTCTCGGCTTCGTCCCCTCTTCCTCTCCCCTGCCGTCGCCGGCGGGCGCCCCCGGCTCCGGCCCGGGGGGTGCCGGCGGCGGCATGATCTCCTCTCCCCCCGCGTGCGCCCTCCTGGCACGGGGCAGGGGAGCGGCGGCGGTGTCGCTTGGCTTGGCGGCGGTCCGGTGACCCGGCGGGGTGGCCGGCGGCGGACGTGGTGACGGCGCTGCTCCTTGGCGGCGGGGCGACGTGGTGGTGCTGGGTAGCCGACGTCGTGCCCCCGACCCAGATCTGGGCCCGGTGGGCCCTAGCGGGCTGGCCCCCCGACGTGGCCTAGGTGTCTGCGACGCAGTGAGGAGGAGGAGCGGCTCGGATTTGGGGCGTCGGCATCGATGGCGTGCCGGCAGCAGCGCGAAGGCGGGAGCTTTACGGGCCCATGAGGGCTCGGCCGGGCCTGTGGGCCCACGGGCCGGGTGTGCTCCTGCTATTGCGTCCGGACGGCTACCGTCGCTGACGGTGGAGGTGGGCCCTGTTGGGGAACGTAGTAATTTCTAAAATTTTCCTACGTACACGCAAGATCATGGTGATGGCATAGCAACGAGAGGGGAGAGTGTTGTCCACGTACCCTCGTAGACCGTAAGCGGAAGCGTTATGACAACGCGGTTGATGTAGTCGTACGTCTTCACGATCCGACCGATCCAAGTACCGAACGTACGGCACCTCCGAGTTCAGCACACGTTCAGCTCGATGACGATCCCCGGGCTCCGATCTAGCAAAGCTTCGGGGATGAGTTCCGTCAGCACGACGGCGTGGTGACGATGATGATGCTCTACCGGCGCAGGGCTTCGCCTAAACTCCGTGACGATATGACCGAGGTGGAATATGGTGGAGGGGGGCATCGCACACGGCTAAGGAACAATCCGTAGATCAACTTGTGTTCTATGGGGTGCCCCCCTGCCCCCGTATATAAAGGAGCAAGGGGAGGAGGCGGCCGGCCAGGGAGAGGCGCGCCAAGGGGAGTCCCCCTCCTTCCTTGTTGGAGTAGGAGAAGGGGGAAAGAGGGGGAGAGGAGGAAGGAAAGAGGGGCTGCACCCCTTGTCCAATTCGGACCAGAGGGGGGCTGCGCGCCTCCTTCCTTTCGGCCTCTCTCCTCAATTCCCGTATGGCCCAATAAGGCCCATATACTCCCCGGCGAATTCCCGTAACTCTCCGGTACTCCGAAAAATACCCGAATCATTCGGAACCTTTCCGAACTCCGAATATAGTCGTCCAATATATCGATCTTTACGTCTCGACCATTTCGAGACTCCTCGTCGTGTCCCCGATCTCATCCGGGACTCCGAACTCCTTCGGTACATCAAAACTCATAAACTCATAATATAACTGTCATCGAAATCTTAAGCGTGCGGACCCTACGGGTTCGAAAACTATGTAGACATGACCTAGAACCATTCTTGGTCAATAACCAATAGCGGAACCTGGATGCCCATATTGGCTCCTACATATTCTACGAAGATCTTTATCGGTCAAACCGCATAACAACATACTTTGTTCCCTTTGTCATCGGTATGTTACTTGCCCGAGATTCGATCGTCGGTATTCAATACCTAGTTCAATCTCGTTACTGGCAAGTCTCTTTACTCGTTACGTAATGCATCATTCCGTAACTAACTCATTAGCTACATTGCTTGCAAGGCTTATAGCGATGTGCATTACCGAGAGGGCCCAGAGATACCTCTCCAACAATCGGAGTGACAAAACCTAATCTCGAAATACGCCAACCCAACATGTACCTTCGGAGACACCTGTAGTACTCCTTTATAATTACCCAGTTACGTTGTGACGTTTGGTAGCACCCAAAGTGTTCCTCCGGTAAACGGGAGTTGCATAATCTCATAGTTATAGGAACATGTATAAGTCATGAAGAAAGCAATAGCAACATACTAAATGATCAAGTGCTAGGCTAACGGAATGGGTCATGTCAGTCACATCATTCTCCTAATGATGCGATCCCATTAATCAAATGACAACACATGTCTATGGTTAGGAAACATAACCATCTTTGATTAATGAGCTAGTCAAGTAGAGGCATACTAGTGACTATATGTTTGTCTATGTATTCACACATGTATCATGTTTCCGGTTAATACAATTCTAGCATGAATAATAAACATTTATCATGAAATAAGGAAATAAATAATAACTTTATTATTGCCTCTAGGGCATATTTCCTTCAGTCTCCCACTTGCACTAGAGTCAATAATCTAGTTCACATCGCTATGTGATTTAACACCAATATTCACATCTGCATGTGATTAATACCCATAGTTCACATCATCATGTGATCAACACCCAAAGGGTTTACTAGAGTCAATAATCTAGTTCACATCGCTATGTGATTAACACCCAAAAGAGTACTAAGGTATGATCATGTTTTGCTCGTGAGAGAAGCTTAGTCAACGAGTCTGTCATATTCAGAGCCGTATGTATTTCGCAAATATTCTATGTCCACAATGCTCTGCACGGAGCTACTCTAGCTAATTGCTCCCACTTTTAATATGTATCCAGATTGAGACTTAGAGTCATCTGGATTGGTGTAAAAGCTTGCATCGTTGTAACTTTTACGACGGGCTCTTTTATCACCTCTATAATCGAGAAACATCTTCTTAGTCCTCACTAAGGATATTCTTGACCCATGTCCAGTGATCTACTCTTAGATCACTATTGTACTCCCTTGCAAAACCAGGGCAGAGTATACAATAGTTCTGGTCCATAGCATGGCATACTTTTATAGAATCTATGACTGATGCATAGGGAATGACTTTCATTCTCTTTCTATTTTCTACTGTGGTCGGGATTTGAGTCTTACTCAATTTCATACCTTGCAACACAGGCAAGAACTCTTTCTTTGACTGTTTCATTTTGAACTACTTTAAAAAATTTATCAAGGTATGTACTCATTGAAAAACTTATCAAGCGTCTTGATCTATCTATATAGATCTTGATGCTCAATGTGTAAGCAGCTTCACCAAGGTCTTTCTTTGAAAGAAATCCTTTCAAACACTCCTTTATGCTTTGCAGAATAATTCTACATTATTTCCGATCAACAATATGTCATTCACATATACTTATCAGAAATGCTGTAGTGCTCCCACTCACTTTCTTGTAAATACAGGCTTCACCGTAAGTCTGTACAAAACTATATGCTTTGATCAACTTATCAGAACGTATATTCCAACTCTGAGATGCCTGCACCGGTTCATTGATGAATGGCTGGAGCTTGCACATTTTGTTAGCACCTTTTGGATCGACAAAAACTTCTGGTTGTATCATATACAACTCTCTTTTAAGAAAACCATTAAGGAATGCAGTTTTGACATCCATTTGCCAGATTTCATAAAATGTGGCAATTGCTAACATGATTCAGACAGACTTAAGCATCGATACGAGTGAGAAAATCTCATCGTATTCAACACCTTGAACTTGTCGAAAATCTTTTGCGACAATTCTAGCTTTGTAGATAGTAACATTATCAGCGTCCGTCTTCCTCTTGAAGATCCATTTAATCTTAATGTCTCGCCGATCATTGGGCAAGTCAATCAAAGTCCATACTTTGTTTTCATACATGGATCTCATCTCAGATCTCATGGCCTCAAGCCATTTTGCGGAATCTGGGCTCACCATCGCTTCTTCATAGTTCGTAGGTTCGTCATGGTCTAGTAACATAACTTCCAGAACAGGATTACCGTACCACTCTGGTGCGGATCTTACTCTGTAAGACCTACGAGGTTCTGTAGTAACTTAATCTGAAGTTTCATGATCATCATCATTAACTTTCTCACTAATTGGTGTAGTAGTCACAGGAACAAATTTCTGTGATGAACTAATTTCCAATAAGGGAGCAGGTACAGTTACCTCATCAAGTTCTACTTTCCTCCCACTCACTTCTTTCGAGAGAAACTTCTTCTCTAGAAAGGATCCATTCTTGGCAACGAATGTTTTGCCTTCGGATCTGTGATAGAAGGTGTACCCAACAGTTTCCTTTGGGTATTCTATGAAGACGCACTTCTCCGATTTGGGTTCGAGCTTATCAAGTTGAAAACCTTTTTCATATAAGCATCGCAACTCCAAACTTTAAGAACCGACAGCTTAGGTTTACTGCTAAACCATAGTTCATACGGTGTCGTCTCAACGGATTTAGATGGTGCCCTATTAAACGTGAATGCAGCTGTCTCTAATGCATAACCCCAAAACGATAGTGGTAAACTGATAAGAGATATCATAGATCGCACCATATCTAGTAAAGTACGATTACGACTTTCGGACACACCATTACATTGTGGTGTTCCAGGTGGCATGAGTTTGTGAAACTATTCCACATTGTTTTAATTGAAGACCAAACTCGTAACTCAAATATTCGTCTCCGCGATCAGATCGCAGAAACTTTATTTTCTTGTTAGATGATTTTTCCACTTCACTCTGAAATTCTTTGAACCTTTCAACTATTTCAGACTTATGTTTCATCAAGTAGATATACCCATATCTGCTCAAATCATCTTGTGAAGGTCAGAAAATAACGATACTTGCCACGAGCATCAACACTCATTGGACCGCATACATCGGTATGTATTGTTTCCAATAAGTCAGTAGCTCGTTCCATTGTTCCGGAGAACGGAGTTTTAGTCATCTTGCCCAAAAGGCACGGTCCGCAAGCATCAAATGATTCATAACCAAGTGATTCCGAAAGTCCATCTTTATGGAGTTTCTTCATGCGCTTTACACCGATATGACCCAAACGGCAGTGCCACAAATAAGTTGCACTATTATTATCAACTTTGCATCTTTTGGCATCAATATTACGAATATGTGTATCACTACGATCGAGATCCAACAAACTATTTTTATTGGGTGTATGACCATCAAAGGTTTTATTCATTTAAACAGAACAACAATTATTCTCTGATTTTAAATGAATAACCGTATTGCAATAAACATGATCAAATCATATTCATGCTCAACGCAAACGCCAAATAACATTTATTTAGGTTCAACACTAATCCCGAAAGTATAGGGAGTGTGCGATGATGATCATATCAATCTTGGAACCACTTCCAACACACATCGTCACTTCACCCTCAACTAGTTTTTGTTTATTCTGTAACTCCTGTTTCGAGTTACTAATCTTAGCAACCGAACACGTATCAAAATACTCAGGGGCTACTATAAACACTAGTAAGGCACACATCAAACACCTGTATATCAAATATACCTTTGTTCACTTTGCCATCCTTCTTATCCACCAAATATTTAGGGCATTTCCGCTTCCAGTGACCATTTCCTTTGCAGTGTAAGCACTCAATTTTAAGCTTTGGTCCAGCTTTGGTCTTCTTCACGGGAGTGACAACTTGCTTGCCATTCTGCTTGAAGTTCCCTTTCTTTTCTTTGCCCTTTTCTTAAAACTAGTGGTCTTGTCAATCATCAACACTTGATGCTCTTTCTTGATTTCTACCTTCGTCGATTTCAACATCACGAAGAGCTCGGGAATCGTTTTCGTCATCCCTTGCATACTATAGTTCATCACAAAGTTCTACTAACTTGGTGATGGTGACTAGAGAATTCTGTCCATCACTATCTTATCTCGAAGATTAACTCCCACTTGATTCAAGCGATTGTAGTATCCAGACAATCTGAGCACATGCTCACTAGTTGAGCGATTCTCCTCCATCTTTTAGCTATAGAACTTGTTGGAGACTTCATATCTCTCAACTCGGGTATTTGCTTGAAATATTAACTTCAATTCCTGGAACATCTCATATGGTCCATGACGTTCAAAACGTCTTTGAAGTCCCGATTCTAAGCCATAAAGCATGGTGCACAAAACTATCAAGTAGTCATCATATTGAGCTAGCCAAACGTTCATAACGTCTGCATCTGCTCCTGCAATAGGTCTGTCACCTAGCGGTGCATTAAGGACATAATTCTTCTGTGCAGCAATGAGGATAAACCTCAGATCACGGATCCAATCCGCATCATTGCTACTAACATCTTTCAACACAATTTTCTCTAGGAACATATCAAAATAAACATATGAAAGCAACAACGCAAGCTATTGATCTACAACATAATTTGTAAAATACTACCAGGACTAAGTTCATGATAAATTAAAGTTCAATTAATCATATTACTTAAGAACTCCCACTTAGACAGACATCTCTCGAGTCATCTAAGTGATCACGTGATCCAAATCAACTAAACCATAACCGATCATCACGTGAGATGGAGTAGTTTTCAATGGTGAACATCACTATGTTGATCATATCTACTATATGATTCACGCTCGACCTTTCGGTCTCCGTGTTCCGAGGCCATATCTGCATATGCTAGGCTCGTCAAGTTTAACCTGAGTATTCCGCGTGTGCAAAACTGTCTTGCACCCGTCGTAGATGGACGTAGAGCTTATCACACCCGATCATCACGTGGTGTCTGGGCACGACGAACTTTGGCAACGGTGCATACTCAGGGAGAACACTTCTTGATAATTTTAGTGAGAGATCATCTTAAAATACTACCGTCAATCAAAGCAAGATAAGATGCATAAAGGATAAACATCACATGCAATCAATATAAGTGATATGATATGGCCAGCATCATCTTGTGCTTGTGATCTCCATCTTCGAAGCACCGTCGTGATCACCATCGTCACCGGCGCGACACCATGATTTCCATCGTAGCATCGTTGTCGTTACGCCATCTATTGCTTCTACGACTATCGCTACCGCTTAGTGATAAAGTAAAGCAATTACAGGGTGTTTGCATTTCATACAATAAAGCGACAACCATATGGCTCCTGCCAGTTGCCGATAACTTCGGTTACAAAACATGATCATCTCATACAATAAAGCATCACGTCTTGACCATATCACATCACAACATGCCCTGCAAAAACAAGTTAGACGTCCTCTACTTTGTTGTTGCAAATTTTACGTGGCTGCTACGGGCTTAGCAAGAACCGTTCTTACCTACGCATCAAAAACCACAACGATAGTTCGTTAAGTTGGTGCTGTTTTAACCTTCGCAAGGACCGGGCGTAGTCACACTCGATTCAGCTAAAGTGAGAGAGACAGACACCCGCCAGCCACCTTTAAGCACGAGTGCTCGTAGCGGTGAAACCAGTCTCGCGTAAGCGTACGCGTAATGTCGGTCAGGGCCGCTTCATCTCACAATACCGCCGAACCAAAGTATGACATGCTGGTAAGCAGTATGACTTGTATCGCCCATAACTCACTTGTGTTCTACTCGTGCATATAACATCAACGCATAAAACCTGGCTCTGATACCACTGTTGGGGAACGTAGTAATTTCAAAATTTTTCCTACGTACACGCAAGATCATGGTGATGGCATAGCAACGAGAGGGGAGAGTGTTTTCCACGTACCCTCGTAGACCGTAAGCGGAAGCGTTATGACAACGCAGTTGATGTAGTCGTACGTCTTCACGATCTGACCGATCCAAGTACCGAACGTACGGCACCTTCGAGTTCAGCACACGTTCAGCTCGATGACGATCCCCGAGATCCGATCCAGCAAAGCTTCGGGGATGAGTTCCGTCAGCACGACGGCGTGGTGACGATGATGATGCTCTACCGGCGCAGGGCTTCGCCTAAACTCCGCGATGATATGACCGAGGTGGAATATGGTGGAGGGGGGCACCGCACACGGTTAAGGAACGATCCGTAGATCAACTTGTGTTCTATGGGGTGCCCCTGCCCCCGTATATAAAGGAGCAAGGGGAGGAGGCGGCCGGCCAGGGAGAGGCGCGCCAAGGGGAGTCTTACTCCCACCGGGAGTAGGACTCCCTCCTTCCTTGTTGGAGTAGGAGAAGGGGGAAAGAGGGGGAGAGGAGGAAGGAAAGAGGGGCTGCACCCCTTGTCCAATTCGGACCAGAGGGGGGCTGCGCGCCTCCTTCCTTTCGGCCTCTCTCCTCAATTCCCGTATGGCCCAATAAGGCCCATATACTCCCCGGCGAATTCCCGCAACTCTCCGGTACTCCGAAAAATATCCGAATCATTCGGAACCTTTCCGAACTCCGAATATAGTCGTCCAATATATCGATCTTTACGTCTCGACCATTTCGAGACTCCTCGTCGTGTCCCCGATCTCATCTGGGACTCCGAACTCCTTCGGTACATCAAAACTCATAAACTCATAATATAACTGTCATCGAAACCTTAAGCGTGCGGACCCTACGGGTTCGAGAACTATGTAGACATGACCTAGAACCGTTCTTGGTCAATAACCAATAGCGGAACCTGGATGCCCATATTGGCTCCTACATATTCTACGAAGATCTTTATCGGTCAAACCGCATAACAACATACTTTGTTCCCTTTGTCATCGGTATGTTACTTGCCCGAGATTCGATCGTCGGTATCCAATACCTAGTTCAATCTCGTTACCGGCAAGTCTCTTTACTCGTTACGTAATGCATCATTCCGTAACTAACTCATTAGCTACATTGCTTGCAAGGCTTATAGTGATGTGCATTACCGAGAGGGCCCAGAGATACCTCTCCGACAATCGGAGTGACAAAACCTAATCTCGAAATACGCCAACCCAACATGTACCTTCGGAGACACCTGTAGTACTCCTTTATAATCATCTAGTTACGTTGTGACGTTTGGTAGCACCCAAAGTGTTCCTCCGGTAAACGGGAGTTGCATAATCTCATAGTTACAGGAACATGTATAAGTCATGAAGAAAGCAATAGCAACATACTAAACGATCAAGTGCTAGGCTAACGGAATGGGTCATGTCAATCACATCATTCTCCTAATGATGCGATCTCATTAATCAAATGACAACACATGTCTATGGTTAGGAAACATAACCATCTTTGATTAATGAGCTAGTCAAGTAGAGGCATACTAGTGACTATATGTTTGTCTATGTATTCACACATGTATCATGTTTCCGGTTAATACAATTCTAGCATGAATAATAAGCATTTATCATGAAATAAGGAAATAAATAATAACTTTATTATTGCCTCTAGGGCATATT
>NC_041387.1:662107384-662114094 GCF_002162155.2 Triticum dicoccoides | reverse complement strand
TGATGCCCTAGGGTGTGCTCCTGCTATTGCGTCCGGACGGCTACCGTCGCTGACGGTGGAGGTGGGCCCCCCCGCGTGCCGACGGTGTTGATGCCCTAGTCTCGACTCTGATCCTTCGCCGCGCTGTCCTCACTTCACGGTGCCGTGGTGAGACAGCGTGGAGGCCTCATGACCGCGTTGGCGCAGGGTGGTGGTTGGTTTGGTGGCTGGATCCGGAGCGCCCGAGGTGCGGGTTGGGATTAGGGGAAACCCCTGTCGGCGTCGCCGACACCGGCGCGGTGGCGCCTGTGGGTGCCACTTGACCTTCCAGGAGGGCGTTGGGGTCTACCCATCCTCTCGCCTCGTCGTGTACCTGGGGAAACCCTTGGCAACAACGTCATCCTCGTCGCGATCCTTCCTAGAGGTGTTGATAGGTGCCGGTGCTTCGGAGTCTTGGATCCTAGTGGAAGATCTCGGTGGGCGCAGTGATCGCGAGGCTTCTCCGTTTTTGTTGATCCGCCGTTGTCGGCATTTGTTTCTTTTGCTCTTTGTCATTTCTTTTGGGCGTGACTGTGCTGCTTGCCCCAGCACCTATCCTTGTATGGTTCGGCTGGTTGCTTTGTATACAAAGCGAGGGGAATGTTGGGGAACGTAGCAGAAATTCAAAATTTTCCTACGAGTCACCAAGATCCCTCTATGGAGAAAAACTAGCAACGAGGGGAAGGAGAGTGCATCTACGTACCCTTGTAGATCGCTAAGCGGAAGCGTTCAAGAGAACGGGGTTGAAGGAGTCGTACTCGTCGTGATCCAAATCACCGGAGATCCTAGTGCCGAACGGACGACACCTCCGCGTTCAACACACGTACAGCCCGGTGACGTCTCCCATGCCTTGATCCAGCAAGGAGAGAGGGAGAGGTTGAGGAAGACTCCATCCAACAGCAGCACAACAGCGTGGTGGTGATGGAGGAGCGTGGCAATCCTGCAGGGCTTCGCCAAGCACCGCGGGAGAGGAGGAGGGAGAGAGGTAGGGCTGCGCCAGGGAGAGGTGAAACTCATGTGTTGGCAGCCCCAAAGTCCTCAATTATATATAGGGGAGAGGGAAGGGGGTGCGCCCCTCTAGGGTTTCCTCCCTAGGGGTGGAGGCAGCCCAAATCCCGTCCAGGGTGCGGCCAAAGGGGGGAAGAGGGGAAACTTGCCCCCCAAGTTAGGTGGGTGCGCTCCCTCCCCAAACCCTAGGCGCCTTGGGCCCTTGTGGGGGGGCGCACCAGCCCACCTAGGGCTGGTCCCCTCCCACACTTGGCCCATGCAGCCCTCCGGGGCCGGTGGCCCCACTTGGTGGACCCCCGGGACCCTCCCGGTGGTCCCGGTACGTTACCGATAAAACCCAAAACTTTTTCGGTGACCAAAACAGGACTTCCCCTATATAAATCTTTACCTTCAGAACTCCTCATGATGTCCGGGATCTCATACGGGACTCCGAACAACATTCGGTAACCACATATAAACTTCCTTTATAACCCTAGCGTCATCAAACCTTAAGTGTGTAGACCGTACGGGTTCGGGAACCATGCAGACATGACCGAGACGTTCTCCGGTCAATAACCAACAGCGGGATCTGGATACCCATGTTGGCTCCCACATGTTCCACGATGATCTCATCGGATGAACCATGATGTCGAGGATTCGATCAATCCCGTATACAATTCCCTTTGTCTAGCGATATTGTACTTGCCCGAGATTCGATCGTCGGTATCTCGATACCTTGTTCAATCTCGTTACCGGCAAGTCTCTTTACTCGTTCCGTAACACATCATCCCGTGATCAACCACTTGGTCACATTGTGCACATTATGATGATGTCCTACCGAGTGGGCCCAGAGATACCTCTCCGTCACACGGAGTGACAAATCCCAGTCTCGATTCGTGCCAACCCAACAGACACTTTCGGAGATACCTGTAGTGCACCTTTATAGCCACCCAGTTACGTTGTGACGTTTGGTACACCCAAAGCATTCCTATGGTATCCGGGAGTTGCACAATCTCATGGTCTAAGGAAATGATACTTGACATTAAAAAAACTTTATCATGCGAACTACACGATCTTTGTGCTAGGCTTAGGAGTGGATCTTGTCCATCACATCATTCTCCTAATGATGTGATCCCGTTATCAACGACATCCAATGTCCATGGTCAGGAAACCGTAACCATCTATTGATCAACGAGCTAGTCAACTAGAGGCTTACTAGGGACATGGTGTTGTCTATGTACCCATACATGTATCTGAGTTTCCTATCAATACAATTATAGCATGGATAATAAAATATTATCATGAACAAGGAAATATAATAATAATAACTAATTTATTATTGCCTCTAGGGCACATTTCCAACAGTCTCCCACTTGCACTAGAGTCAATAATCTAGTTCACATCGCCATGTGATTAACACTGATAGGTCACATCGTCATGTGACCAACATCCAAAGAGTTTACTAGTGTCATTAAACTAGTTCACATCACCATGTGATTAAGACTCAATGAGTTCTGGGGTTTGATCATGTTTTGCTTGTGAGAGAGGTTTTAGTCAACGGGTCTGCAACATTCAGATCCGTGTGTACTTCGCAAATTTCTAGGTCATATTGTAAATGCTGCTTCCACGCTCCACTTGGAGCTATTCCAAATGGTTGCTCCACTATACGTATCCGGTTTGCTACTCAGAGTCATTCGGATAGGTGTTAAAGCTTGCATCGAAGTAACCCTTTACGCCGAACTCTTTATCACCTCCATAATCGAGAAACATTTCCTTATTCCTCTAAGGACAATTTTGACCGCTGTCCAATGATCCATTCCTGGATCATTCTTGTACCCCTTGACTGACTCATGGCAAGGCACACTTCCGGTGCGGTACACGGCATAGCATACTATAGAGCCTACGTCTGAAGTATAGGGGATGACCTTCGTCCTTTCTCTCTCTTCTGCCATGGTCGAGCTTTAACTCTTAACTTCATACCTTACAACTCAGGCAAGAACTCCTTCTTTGACTGATCCATCTTGAACACCTTCAAGATCATGTCAAGGTATGTGCTCATTTGAAAGTACCATTGAGCGGCTTTTGATCTATCCTCATAGATCTTGATGCTCAATGTTCAAGCAGCTTAATCCAGGTTTTCTATTTAAAAACACTTTTCAAATAACCCTATATGCTTTCCAGAAATTCTACATCATTTCTGATCAACAATATGTCAACAACATATACTCATCAGAAATTCTATAGTGCTCCCACTCACTTCTTTGGAAATACAAGTTTCTCATAAACTTTGTATAAACCCAAATCTTTGATCATCTCATCAAAGCGTACATTCCAACTCCGAGATGCTTATTCCAGTCCTTAGAAGGATTGCTGGAGCCAACATACCTTTTAGCATCCTTAGGATCGACAAAACCTTTCTGATTGTATCACATACAACCTTTCCTTACGAAGATTGGTAAGGAAACTCGTTTTGACATCCATCTGCCAGATTTCATTAATGCAGCTAATGCTAACATGATTCCGACGGACTTAAGCATCGCTACGGATGAGAAAATCTCATCGTAGTCAACTCCTTGAACTTGTGAAAAACTCTTCGCCACAAGTCGAGCTTCATAGACGGTGACATTACCGTCCACGTCCGTCTTCTGCTTAAAGATCCATTTATCTCAATGGCTTGCCGATCATCGGGCAAGTCCACCAAAGTCCATGCTTTGTTCTGATACATGGATCCTATCTCGGATTTCATGGCTTTTAACCATTTGTCGGAATATGGGCCCACCATCGCTTCTCCATAGCTCGTAGGTTCATTGTTGTCTAGCAACATGACCTTCAAGACAGGATTACTGTACCACTCTGAAGTAGTATGCATCCTTGTCACCCTACGAGGTACAGTAGTGACTTGATCCGAAACTTCATGATCACTATCATAAGCTTCTACTTCAATTGGCGTAGGCGCCACAGGAACAACTTCCTGTGCCCTGCTACACACTAGTTGAAGTGACGGTTCAATAACCTCATCAAGTCTCCACCATCCTCCCACTCAATTCTTTAGAGAGAAACTTTTCCTCGAGAAAGGACCCGTTTCTAGAAACAATCCCTATTGCTTTCGGATCTGAATTAGGAGGTATACCCCAACTGTTTTGGGTGTCCTATGAAGATGCATTTTATCTGCTTTGGGTTCGAGCTTATCAACCTGAAACTTTTTCACATAAGCGTCGCAGCCCCAAACTTTTAAGAAACGACAACTTAGGTTTCTCCAAACCATAGTTCAAACGGTGTCGTCTCAACGGAATTACGTGGTGCCCTATTAAAGTGAGTGCGGTTGTCTCTAATGCCTAACCCATGAACAATAGTGGTAATTCGATAAGAGACATCATGGTACGCACCATATATATATCCAATAGGGTGCAACTATGATGTTCGGACACACCATCACACTATGGTGTTCCAGGTGGTATTAATTGTGAAACAATTTCCACAATGTCTTAATTGCGTGCCAAAGCTCGTAACTCAGACACTCATCTCTATGATCATATCATAGACATTTTATCCTCTTGTCACGATGACCTTCAACTTCACTCTGAAATTACTTGAACCATTCAATAATTCAGACTTGTGTTTCATCAAGTAAATATTCTCAGTATCTACTCAAATCATCTGTGAAGTAAGAACATAACAATATCCACTGCGTGCCTCAACACTCATTGGACTGCACACATTAAAATGTATTACTTCCAACAAGTTGCTTTCTTGTTCTATTTTACTGAAAATGAGGCTTTCAGTCATCTTGCCCATGTGGTATGATTTGCATGTCTCAAGTGATTCAAAATCAAGTGAGTCCAAACGGTCCATTTGCATGGAGTTTCTTCATGCGTATACACCAATAGACATGGTTCGCATGTCTCAAACTTTTCAAAAACGAGTGAGTCCAAAGATCTATCAACATGGAGCTTCTTCATGCGTTTTACACCAATATGACTTACATGGCAGTGCCACAAGTAAGTGGTACTATCATTACTATCTTATATCTTTTGGCACGAAAATGTGTATCCATTGAAGGTACTATTCAAATAAACAGACTAACCATTTTTCTCCTTAAATGAATAACCGTATTGCGATAGACATAATCCAATCATGTCTATGCTCAACGCAAACACCTAATAAAAATTATTTTAATACCAATCTCGATGGTAGAGGGAGCGTGCGATGCTTGATCACATCAACCTTGGAAACACTTCCAACACATATCGTCAGCTCACCTTTAGCTAGTCTCCGTTTATTCCGTAGCTTTTATTTCGAGTTACTAACACTTAGCAACCGAATCGGTATCTAATACCCTGGTGCTACTAGGAGTACTAGTAAAGTACACATTAACATTATGTATATCCAATATACTTCTATCGACCTTGCCAGCCTTCTTATCTACCAAGTATCTAGGGTAATCCTGCTCCAGTGGCTGTTCCCCTTATTACAGAAGCACTTAGTCTCGGGTTTAGGTTCAACCTTGGGTTTCTTCACTGGAGCAGCAGCTGATTTGCCGTTTCATGAAGTATCCCTTCTTGCCCTTGCCCTTCTTGAAACTAGTGGTTTCACCAACCATCAATAATTGATGCTCCTTCTTGATTTCTACTTTCGCGGTGTCAAACATCGTGAATACCTCAAGGATCATCATATCTATCCCTGATATGTTATAGTTCATCACGAAGCTCTAGCAGCTTGGTGGCAATGACTTTGGAGAAACCACTACAGGAAACAGATAATTTGCCGTCTGTGAATCACAAACGGCGAAGACCTAAATCCAGACGGCAAAGACTTTGCCGTCAAGAAACAGACGGCAAACTCAGACGGCAAAGATAAGTCGGCAAAGAATACTTTGCCGTCAGCTTTTCATCGGGAAGACGGCAAAGACTTTGCCGTCACCCAAATCCCAGTAACAGACGGCAAAGAAACTTCTTTGCCGTCAGCCAAAACACAATCTTTGCCATCAGCCGATCTACTTTACAGACATCAAATATTTTTTTTAAAATATAAAAAAATTCACAGGACCACAACATCAAAACATTTCCCCTGGCATTCTTTATAGGTCGTTTTACTCAACAAAACTACCACAATCGGTTCTCATGACACAATATATATAATTTTTTGACGGTGAAATACAATTCCATTGACCATTGGGCTCAGCAACATCGCTGGCTTATCTAAAAAAAGCAACATCGCTGGCTTATCTAAAAACATCGCTGGCTCCCTCCGTTGGCAACCACTAGGCGTCATCTAGCCGATGTGGACGAGCTGCAGTGACCCTCGGCGTCATCTAGCCGATGTGGACGAGCGGCAGAAACCCTCGGTGTCCGGCGCTGCTCCGTGCGATGGCCGGTGGGCTAAACGAGGCGGGCTCCAGTGGTCGGACGGCATGGGCGGAGGCAGGCACACGCGAGCCGAGGCAGGAAGCGAGCAGGGGCGCATGGACGCGGGCTCCAGCGGGCGGCGTCTCCAGCTCGGATGGCCGCAGGAGGTTGATGTCGGTGGCGTGCGGAGCAGGGTGGAGGCCGGCAGAGGCGGGGGAACGGGAGGAGGCCGGCGGCGTGAGGAGCAGGGCGGAGGCGGGGGGCCGGGAGGAGGCCGGCAGAGGCGGGGGGCCGGGAGGCAGGCGGCCAGGCGCAGGCCAGCGGAGGCCGGCAGAGCCACGCGGAGGCGGGCTGAGGCGG
>NC_041387.1:662015460-662106922 GCF_002162155.2 Triticum dicoccoides | reverse complement strand
TAGAGACGGCAAAGATTCTTTGCCGTCTCTAATAAAAAACGCAGACGGCAAATATACTTTGCCATATGTATTTGTTCTTGTAGATGGCAAAGTGAGCTTTTTGCCGTCTGTATTTTTTTTTTGCAGACGGCAAAGTATATTTTGCCGTTAGCTTTTTTTTGCCGTCTGCTGATGACGGCAAACCATCTCTTTGCCGTCTGCCCGATGAAAAGCTGACGGCAAAGACGCCTCCTGATGGCAAATTAGCTGTTTCCCGTAGTGAACATCACTATCTCATCTGGAAGATCAATGATTGAGCTTTTCTCCCTTAGTTTGCAGGCTAAGAAAATCATCGGAGGTCTTATACCTCTTGACGTGGGCACGAGCCTGAAATCCCAATTTCAGCCCTCGAAACATCTCATATGTTCCGTGATGTTTCGAAAACGTCTTTGGTGCCTCAACTCTAAACCGTTTAACCGAACTATCACGTAGTTATCAAAACATGTATGTCCGATGTTCGCAACATCCACAGACGACGTTTGGGGTTCTGCACACTGAGCGATGCATTAAGGACATAAGCTTTCTACTGATCGCATAATCGCTACTGTCAACTTTCAACTATATTTTCTCTAGGAACATATCTAAAACAGTAGAACTAAAGCGCGAGCTATGACATAATTTGCAAAGGGCTTTTGACTATGTTCAGGATAATTAAGTTCATCTAATGAACTCCCACTCAGATAGACATCCCTCTAGTCATCTAAGTGATTACATGATCCGAGTCAACTAGGCCGTGTCCGATCATCACGTGAGACGGACTAGTCATCATCGGTGAACATCTTCATGTTGATCGTATCCTCCATACGACTCATGCTCGACCTTTCGGTCTCTTGTGTTCCGAGGCCATGTCTGTACATGCTAGGCTCGTCAAGTTAACCTAAGTGTTTCGCGTGTGTAAATCTGGCTTACACCCGTTGTATGTGAACGTTAGAATCTATCACACCCGATCATCACGTGGTGCTTCGAAACGACAAACTTTCGCAACGGTGCACAGTTAGGGGGAACACTTTCTTGAAATTTTAATGAGGGATCATCTTATTTACTACCGTCGTTCTAAGCAAATAAGATGTATAAACATGATAAACATCACATGCAATCAAATAGTGACATGATATGGCCATTATCATTTTGCTCCTTTTGATCTCCATCTTCGGGGCTCCATGATCATCATCGTCACCGGCATGACACCATGATCTCCATCATCATGATCTCCATCATCGTGTCTCCATGAAGTTGTCTCGCCAACTTATCACTTCTACTACTATGGCTCCCGGTTAGCAATAAAGTAAAGTAATTACATGGCGTTTGTTCAATGACACGCAGGTCATACAATAAATTAATACAACTCCTATGGCTCCTGCTGGTTGTCATACTCATCGACATGCAAGTCGTGATTCCTTTTACAAGAACATGATCAATCTCATACATCACATATCATTCATCACATTCTTCTTGGCCATATCACATCACATAGCATACCCTGCAAAAACAAGTTAGACGTCCTCTAATTGTTGTTTGCATGTTTTACGTGGCTGCTATGGGTTTCTAGCAAGAACGTTTCTTACCTACGCAAAACCACAACGTGATATGCCAATTGCTATTTACCCTTCATAAGGACCCTTTTCACCGAATCCGTTCCGACTAAAGTGGGAGAGACTGGCACCCGCTAGCCACCTTATGCACCAAGTGCATGTCAGTCGGTGGAACCTGTCTCACGTAAGTGTACGTGTAAGGTCGGTCCGGGCCGCTTCATCCCACAATACCGTCGAAACAAGATTGGACTAGTAACGGTAAGCATATTGAACAAAGTCAATGCCCACAACTATTTTGTGTTCTACTCGTGCAAAGAATCTACGCAATAGACCTAGCTCATGATGCCACTGTTGGGGAACGTAGCAGAAATTCAAAATTTTCCTACGAGTCACCAAGATCCATCTATGGAGAAACTAGCAACGAGGGGAAGGAGAGTGCATCTACATACCATTGTAGATCGCTAAGCGGAAGCGTTCAAGAGAACAGGGTTGAAGGAGTCGTACTCGTCGTGATCCAAATCACCGGAGATCCTAGTGCCGAACGGACGGCACCTCCGCGTTCAACACACGTACAGCCCGGTGACGTCTCCCATGCCTTGATCCAGCAAGGAGAGAGGGAGAGGTTGAGGAAGACTCCATCCAGCAGCAGCACAACGGCGTGGTGGTGATGGAGGAGCGTGGCAATCCCGCAGGGCTTCGCCAAGCACCGCGGGAGAGGAGGAGGGAGAGGTAGGGCTGCGCCAGGGAGAGGTGAAACTCATGCGTTGGCAGCCCCAAAGTCCTCAAGTATATATAGGGAGAGGGAAGGGGGTGCGCCCCCTCTAGGGTTTCCTCCCTAGGGGTGGCGGCAGCCCAAAACCCATCTAGGGTGCGGCCAAAGGGGGGAAGAGGGGAAACTTGCCCCCCAAGTTTGGTGGGTGCGCTCCCTCCCCAAACCCTAGGCGCCTTGGGCCCTTGTGGGGGGGGGGGGCGCACCAGCCCACCTGGGGCTGGTCCCTTCCCGGTGGCCCCACTTGGTGGACCCCCGGGACCCTCCCGGTGGTCCCGGTACGTTACCGATAAAACCCGAAACATTTTCGGTGACCAAAACAGGACTTCCCATACATAAATCTTTACCTCCGGACTATTCCGGAACTCCTCGTGACATCCGGGATCTCATCCGGGACTCCGAACAACATTCGGTAACCACATATAAACTTCCTTTATAACCCTAGCGTCATCGAACCTTAAGTGTGTAGACCCTACGGGTTCGGGAACCATGCAGACATGACCGAGACGTTCTCCGGTCAATAACCAACAACGGGATCTGGATACCCATGTTGGCTCCCACATGTTCCACGATGATCTCATCGGATGAACCACGATGTCGAGGATTCGATCAATCCCGTATACAATTCCCTTTGTCTAGCGGTATTGTACTTGCCCGAGATTCGATCGTCGGTATCCCGATACCTTGTTCAATCTCGTTACCGGCAAGTCTCTTTACTCGTTCCGTAACACATCATCCCGTGATCAACCCCTTGGTCACATTGTGCACATTATGATGATGTCCTACCGAGTGGGCCCAGAGATACCTCTCCGTCACACGGAGTGACAAATCCCAGTCTCGATTCGTGCCAACCCAACAGACACTTTCGGAGATACCTGTAGTGCACCTTTATAGCCACCCAGTTACATTGTGACGTTTGGTACACCCAAAGCATTCCTACTGTATGCGAGAGTTGCACAATCTCATGGTCTAAGGAAATGATACTTGACATTAAAAAACTTTAGCATGTGAACTACACGATCTTTGTGCTAGGCTTAGGAGTGGGTCTTGTCCATCACATCATTCTCCTAATGATGTGATCCCGTTATCAACGACATCCAATATCCATGGTCAGGAAACCGTAACCATCTATTGATCAACGAGCTAGTCAACTAGAGGCTTACTAGGGACATGGTGTTGTCTATGTACCCACACATGTATCTGAGTTTCCTATCAATACAATTATAGCATGGATAATAAACGATTATCATGAACAAGGAAATATAATAATAATAACTAATTTATTATTGCCTCTAGGGCATATTTCCAACAGGGAAACCCTTTTTCGGTAATATGTCTCTAGTTTCAGTGGCCTTTGCAAGCTAGGGCAGGGTGATAGTGATGCAATGGGGCTATATTCAAATTTTGGGTTTACTTAAGTGTATCTATATGTATAGATTAAGAATATGTGAAATTTGAGGTTAAACCGAAAGAAAATTGCAAACACCTATGAACTATAAAAGGAAAATGATTCAAACAATTGACTGGTAGAGGGACCCGCACGCCGCACGAGCTCGGCTCCCCTCACACTTGTCTTTCTCCTCTTGCCTCAAGTACATGTGTCGCCTCTCTCGATATCTCTACGGCGAGTCCTCATCCAAGCCTGCCATCCTTCTCCCCTAGTACCACTCCATTCTTCCTCCTTGGAGAATCCATATCCTGCCATGTATGTTACTGACGACATTTTGCGCCATGGATCATGGGTGACTCCATTCTGGACCTCTCAAGGTCATGTCACTGAGCTTTTCGGGAATGCGGAGGAATGGAACCAAGGTTGCTTGATTCGGCGCTGACAGGGCTCTGGCGAGCCTGAATTAGCGAACTCGTTGCCTCCATTGTGTATGGTCAGAGGTTAGCGATCTTGGGGATCTTTCGGGTGTAGGCTTCAACATGATTTTCTCATGCTGCGAATGTGTTTGTTTGTTGCTGCGCGCATTGTCACACATGATGCTTGCGTCAGTTTTCATGTTGTGAATATTGACACACTTTTTCTGCGTTTTTGCTACAACGAATGAGGATTTATTGCATACAAAGAATTTATGATAACACTAGATAAATGTTACGTACCCCCAGGGGAAATGCTATGTTGGAAGATACCTTAAACATATAAGGTTCAACTAATGTTTCAAACTGTTATGAAGTTGGGGTCTAGAGTATCATTTTTTTAATGAAATGGAAGCTCTTTTATTGAATATTTGCCATGTATGTAGATGATACAAAAAAAGAAAACACTCTTGTCCGTTTATTTTGTTTGCCACAACTAGTGTACGTCATCTTCACATCCCGGCTGCTCCACCAGTCGTCGGACATATTGTGCCGGCTCTTGTGTGTGCCGCCAATTCTCCCTCCTCATCCTACATTTGGTTACACTTTTTGTGTGTGTGCATTAATCATCGCAGAGGCCGGAAAGAAATAGAGCTTCTACTTCATTTATTTTTTGTGAGGGGAACTCAAGTAGAGAGCCGAAGGAACCAAGGCAGGCAGCTTCCATGACAACTTTTGTCATGTCATGTAAATGCTTGGAACCGCCAATTTCAGTGATGACTTTCATACTCTTGGGAGAGATGAGGAACTTGATGCACGCTGGCAGTGCTATCACCATAGCCAGAAGTTATCGCGTCGCGGTGCCGTGCTGGTGGAGACACGTTTGCAACAGCATGCATCTCTGCTTGCACATCAGCTTGAGCCTTTCCATGCTCCAAGTAATCCGGGTGCGCCATTGTGGTCGCAGCTTCGTCACCCTTGTTCATCTCACCAGGCACCGTTTCTATTTTTCTTTTCTTTTCAAAATGGAGGTATAAGAGAAGAAGTTTCTACTTTTGTAGAGCAAAAGGGCCTGGCCCCGATTCCACTGAAGAAATCAACCATGCATACATTAGAGTTATTATTATACCTGTAGCAATTCCCGCAAAAAATAGTAATTATACGTGTAGCAAGGCTGTCTGGTGAGATGAACAGCAAAAGGCTGCTGAATTTACAAGGCCCCGCAAAGGTCATGCCGCAAGAGATTTATATACAAATATACCTGTATAGGGCAAATCCAAACCTAAGCACGACTCCTCATCTCCAGTAGGAAGAAGAAGAAGATTGGACAAGACTCTTTTTTTTTCCTTTTTTTAAATTTTTTTTAAGAAGAAATCACCTACGGTAAAGAGACGGATATAGCTGTTGGTCCTTTACTTTTAATAAGGAAATAAGGAAACACCTCCGAATTATGTCGGAGACATTTCTGAAGTACCGGCACCAAAAACGCAGGCGCTGGCGCTTTGACGGTGGCGTGAAGAACTCTGACATGCCCTTCTTAAACCAGGGCTCATCACAGTACTGGAGATTGAACATGGCAGTGGACACAAGCCAGACGACGGTGATGAACTCTCCGCCACTGTTGAGCTGCCTGGCATGGGAATCCCTATTGCAGTGGTGCGCAGCATAGCACAACATCTCCACCCACACCCCAAGTACCACCCGCCGCACCTCCGGCGGTGGCCGCCGCAACTCCACCTCTAGCAGCCTAAGAGCAAGGTCCGCTCCACGGGCCAAGGCAGGTGAAGGAACAGGCCCCATACGCAGCTCCTCGCTTCTTTTGTCTAGGTACACCACATCTGTCATTATTCTCTTCAGCTGCTCCATGTTCTCCCTTGCCTCAGAACTTCTTTTCTCCAGCTCCTCCCTTTCTCTGTCCAGATACTTACATCTATCGGCCAGCCATCTATCGCCCAACTGCTCCTCCCTTGTTATGTCCAGATCCTCCCTTATTATGTCCAACTTCCCCCGTGCCCCTCTGTACAGCTCGGCCCCATCCCTTCTTGTGTCCAGATCCCACATTCTTCTTCTTCTGTCCAGCTCCCACCTTCTGCTGATGCATTTCACGCGAGGAAGATCAAGCCGCCCAATATATGCTGCTTCAATATTGGCATACAATCCAGGCCGAACAGGGCTAGGCAGCATGTATGGACGTTCAAAAAGGAGGAATATCATGTAGTTAGAGACTGCCTTGATTGCCTCCCCGACATAACCGCACTCCTCCCCTTGAGGCGATAATGAGAAGAACATTTTGGTGGCAAAGTACCAGGAAAGGATTTTGTCATCAAAATCAATTCCAGCATGCGAGGTGGGATCCTCAAAGAATTCGCTCCATGGATTCAGCGCACACTGACCGCTGTAACTCCTCATCATCTCCTCATTGCCTTGACATGCCCCCACCATTCTGCTTACCTCTCCCAACACCGACTTCTTAGTACCATCTGAAATGACAGCCAAGGAGTGGTGCAGCTTCTTCCACAAATCTTTGCATCCCATTCCCAGGCACTGCACAGACACGCAACCTCCACTGCCATGGGGTGAGTTCACCAACTCGGGTTGTCCAATGGAACCTGACCATCTTCTATTTCTTTCTGCAGCCTTGACAAATCGCCGGACAGATACAACTATGTTGTGAAGCCGGTGCCATCTTCTAGCACACAACAATGCACATGTCCATGTTGATCCGATTAGCTTCAATAATGCCATCATTTCCAGGAAGACAGCCCCAACTAGTAAGATGTATGTGACAATGACATCAACTCTGTTGAAGTCATTTTTGCCAATGCTTGATTGAAATAGGAAGAAGGCGGTGATGGTGGCAACTGATGAAATGGCACGGATGAAGCATCCATACCATGTGAAGACCACCGCTGCCTTTGTATACAGGAAATCATACATCAAGGAGAGCTGCATCTCAACCAACTCGAACATTTGGCCCTTGTTAGCAAATAGCTCTAAGGTTTGACTCTGCAATGTAGATGGCCAGAACTTATAGTCCACCAACTGAGCCATGCAAATGGGGAGCAGGTCATGAGCTCCCTGTAGAACCTTTTCAAGATCCAACTTCTCCCCTTGGTCAAGACCTCCCTGCAGAGTCTCTTCAAGATCCAACCCCTCCCCTTGGGTCCATGGTGCACGCCATTTTCGTTTAGCCTCACTCAACTTCCTACTGTCGAGGAATCTACTCATGTTGTCCAGGCTGGAGGACTTGAGCGCCCATACTCTCTCCCCATATTTGAGAAAACCACTGACAAATATCATCGCCGAGACTTTGACCAAGATCGAGCTGCCAGCGACATACTTGTATAGGACATAGGCCACTCCCGCTGTCTGCATAACAAATGAGAGCAGGTGGCGCGGCCAGAGCTTGTTGTCTTCTATGGAGTAGGCTGTGATGTTGTCCTGGCCACCAAGATGCACCAGCAAGAACGGCGCCCAGAACGCCATGAGCTGTTGGTGTCCGTGGGACTTGCCAAAGAAGGTCATGTGGCCAAGGATGTATACCGCTATGTAGTCTGCCAGCAGGTATGCTAGCCAGAGGAGGTTCCTTGGGACAATGGAGATGTTCCGCCGTCGCATCCCGGCGAACATGAGCAGGAACACTTGCAGCATGAAGCTAACAAGCACTAGGATCTGGACCCCCCAACCATTCCATAGGCGCATCACTCCAGCCATCAGTGACCACTGAATACACAGGAGAATCATCATATTACAAACAAATTAGTTGAAGTACATACATACATTTCCTTCAAAAGAAGTACACACGAAACCACAGAGACAATATTACAGCCACTATGACAGTCAAATTAAACTATTAAATTTTGCATATACTAATGCAATGTACATGTAGTGCAAGCATGAGAACATAACCAGAACATACTAAGAACTATTGGCTCACATGTAACTTCTTTATGTAAATTCGCAAAAAAAAAAAAACTTCTTTATGTAGCTCACAGCGGAGCATCTTTTAATTAGTAGAGACTAGAGAGGGTACTCAAAAGTCATAGGAGTTTATGAAATTCATTTCCAAATATACATTGTATTTCTTATATACTTGTAATAATTCTATGACAATCTAGAGATCTAGACCAACCTAGTAGCACTATTTCAATCTTGACCTGCCAAACAAATGATCTAGACACTTTCTTTTTGATATTTTAAATTTCTATTAAAGGTAGGTGGAAATGACGACACTTGGACGGGTGCCATATCGCTAGAACCTACTACTATACATATTTCTTAGGAACAAAGAACCAACTAATCATGCAAGTCACTTGTGCTCGACTGATGTGCTGAGCTAGTAATCCTCCTACAACGCTTGAACCAAATATTTCGTACTGATAAGGGCTCAACTTATAAAATATAATACATTTCCCCAAGACGAAATTTCAGGAAGATATGAGCCACACCCTACAATTTTTGTATCATTTGCAGAGATCGATGCAGAGAAAACGGTACTAGTAGTAAATTTCATGTACAGTTTGTTGTTTTGTAGAGCACCTAATATAATTTGCAGTTGATCTAGATCTTAAGACATGTAAAAGAGATTCACCTCGATGGCAGAAGCAGGCACGAGGGAGGGAGGGAGGTTTGTTGCAGAAGAGCAGCAGGACTCCCAATCCTAATTAGCTCGCTAAGTATCCATGGGACATTACAAAGATGCAGCACTAGTTGATTTGGGTTGGTATTATGGTTGATGAGCAAGCCAATCACTACTTGTCCCCCAGCTAGGACCATTATATCTATATCGAAGGCTGCTGAAGAACCGTCTTTCCTGACCAGCCCACTAGTCTCTTGTAAGCTTTTCCTCTTGGATGGAGAAGGCACCGACCCTGCCAAGCAAAGTAAGTAGTATTAAAGCTCGATGGGAAGATAAACTAGTCGTTAGCAAAAACTGCACGGTAGTGAACATTGCGCTTTGGATGATTTTTGCTTTTGCTGGTGCAGAAGCTTGGAAAGACAAGAATCCAAGAATCCGTCCTGCTCGAAGCAAGGCATGATTTTTACTAGCTTGGAACAAGAAAGGTATTACCCCTTTTTTCGAAATAACAAAGGTACGTACAATCTATATCTATACCTATATATATACCTACTATTAAAGGAAATAGGTATTCTTGGTTTGGTTTAGTCCTTTTCGTTTAGTTTATACACGCTAAGCAATCTGGCCCAGGTATTTGTATATCGATGGGCCTTTTATGGGCTTTTGTTTGGTTAAACACGTGACCTCCTGTCTAGCTCTTTGATGTAACAACCAACGACCTATGCGCCTTTCACATTTACTAATCCCAACTCCCTCTAAATATAAGAGTGGCAGTCATCATGTTTAGGGCGAGCTAATTAGGCGAATGAGCTAATAAAAGAAGGATTGTGGGCTTAAATAGAAAATTCAAACGGATGTGGTTAATTAAAGGAAGGATATGGGTAAACCGGTGGAATAACTAAAAGAAAGATTGTGGTCTTAATAAATTCTACATGAAGGATTTGAGGTAAAAAGGTAGGATAATTAAAAAGAAGGATCTGGAGGCTTTAATGTGTTGGGCCTACTAAATTAGAAAATGAAGGATTTGATTCCCGACTAAAACGGTGAGGACATCATGGTAATTAATGAAATGATTATAATTAAATGCCATTAAAAAGGATTTTACTTAAATGAAATCAATGTGGTAGTTACAATGGTAGGTTTCTGACTTGTCCAGACCAATGTTGCGAGACAAGGTCAAACAAGATGGGAATTGCCCCTCGGAACTGTTGAGATATACTTTAGCCCCCTCGTGTGATCCGACCTGGATATGTATGGCCATGCAACGAGGATTATGAGATAATCTGAGGGTTGGTCAGATTCACTTGATTGAGAAAGAGGTCGGGCTGCAACAAGGTTGACCACCTCGCTTTTAGCTCGACAACATATCAAAGGGAAAGGAAGTATGATGTACATGTTCGTCAACCAGCCTCATAGTCTGCTTGCTTATTGGCACGCTTTGCTAGAGGCCGCTACCAACCGAGCATGTCTGATGCGGAGCATCCCTCGCTCATCCCCATGGACACATCTACATCTTCCTCAACACCGCTTGGACCCATGACACGAGCCCGAGCTAAGGCTATTGAAGATAAGGTGAACTCGCTCCTCTCCGAACTTCCTTTTCCTACTCACGAGACATGGCTACTACCTCATCCAGAAACTCTGTGCGTGATCAGGTGCTTGGAAGCGAGCCACGGAACAGCTACGTACAAGAGCCAAGACGGCGAGGACCCCAAGCATGATGGACAAGAAGAAGAGCTGCCATGGAAGCTACAGGCGTCGGACGACCGACCCAGTCCGGACGTCCGGCGAATGCCAGGACATGGACGTCCGGTACTTCGCCACCCGAACCGAATCTACGGACGTCCGAGGCGGACCGGACGACCGGACGACAAGCATCCGAGCTGAATCTATGGACGACCGCCGAACTCCGGACGCCCGGACCGTCCCGAAGCTCCGGACGACCGACCCTCTCCGGACGTCCGACGCGCACACGACAGAGCCGAATCTACGGACGTCCGAGTCCGTCCGGACGACCGGACCGTCCCAAGCCTCCAGACGTCCGACCCCTTCGGACGTCCGGCACCTGAGTGACCTCGCCCGCGGGCTGGAGCCCATGCACCCGTTCACTTTGACTTCTATTTGCACTAAGACTATAAATAGGTCTCTCCCACCTCCTATCTAGGGTTAGCATAGGTTTAGCTCATATTTTGTGTGAGAGCCTTGCTCATCCACTTGGTTACTTCTCCTCGGAGCTCACGACCTCTTCGGAGAAGATCCCCCAAGCGGATTCAAGACCCCTTTCTAGGGAAGACCATCAAGACCTTCGTACGGAGAAGAACGGTTCCTTTGTATCCTTACCTTTGTTGAATATGGATCATGTGTTACTATTTGCTCTTGGTGATCTAGCACTCGTGTGATTGATTCTATGTCGGTTTAGAGTTTCTCTCTCGTTTTCCCCGTGTTTCCCCTTTGTGCTTCCGCATGTTCTTTGTGATTCCCCGTAGGATCCCCTTCAAACGTGAAAGATCGTCCACATAGGGTTCCGCCCTACATCATCTTGGTATCATGAGCCACGTTGATCACATTTTTGGAGCCCCTACCCCGTGTTTCCTAGCTTGATTTTGTTGTTTTCGTCCTAAATCCGAAAATTCCCCACCAAAAATAGCCCCGAATTTTTTGTGATTTGTTGGTGAGTTGAGATTTTGTTGGATTTGGTCCATGGATTTGTGTTGCTGCGTGTGGATCTAGCTTCCCCCACCCTCCCCACCCCTTTCCATCCGCCAATCTGCTCGATTTCAACCTCACCATCTTCTTCTTCCCCGGAATTCTCGCAGTTCATCTTCCCGTGCCAGATTTTTGCCCAGGCTCCGGACGACCGGAAAAGGCCGGACGTCCGACGATCTCCGGACGACCGTAAAAACCCGGACGTCCGTGAAACCCTGACGAAACTGAATTTTGCCAGTTCAGCCACTCCTCAACCCCACTTTCCACCACATCTTCCAAAACCACATACACTAACATATTCCCCGATACCTCCTATGACGATTTTGCCACATTTTGGTCCTTGAGATTTCGAGTTGTGACTCCCGTGTCCTATTGTGTTTCGGCTATCTAGGTACGGTTCGATTTCATCATCACCACGGCTCAACTTCTCAAGGGTCTCATCATCGCCAAGGACGGTAACTTCGACGACATCTTTGTCAAACATTGCAATTGCATTGATACCCACATTGTCCCTATTTTTGCGTAGCTTACCCATCGAGACTAGCCGTTGAGTATTGCACGCAACGTGACTTGTGCACATTAGTGATCATACTCCATAGCATACATACCATACATTAGTGGTGCATATCTTGAGATCAACTTGTGTGTCACAAAGTTGTCATCGCATACACAATTGCCATCTTGGTTCGTGAGATTTTGCATGAGAAAAGAGCTCAAAAGTGAAAGAGCCACCCAAGCTTTTAAGCAAAGTGGAAAGATAAGCAAAGAGCTTATAAGCAAGAACCATAGCATCAAACAACATTAATATTGTCATATCCGATCATCTTGGATCATGCCACCGAAATATCATACATATAGCATACGTGGGATAGAGATAGTTGCATTTTTGCCTTCTAGGTTGTGCACAAGTTTGCGTATCCGCCTATTATGCAATCGTGCTAGCGTCTCTCTAGTATTGTGCAACAAGAGCATTTTTGTGGTTTCCACATTTTGGCTCACTTTTGGATTGCACAATCCCATTTATCTATTTGCGTGTGTGTTTCCGTGTACCTATACTTGCTTGGTCTACTTGTTGCAGTTGCAAATTTGTGAATCTTTTCCAACATTATTGAAGCTCACTTGCAATTGCATCAAATTTTGTGCCACTATCCTAACCAAGCTCCACCATAAGCTTTTACGTGTATAGGTGTGAGAACCGACAAGAATTGGTACCAACAGTGCTATTTCATTGTCCGCATTTGAGTGAACTTGATTCATCTTCAACTTCGGTCAAGGTACATTTGGTACACGTTCTTTTCCTTCTACCACTTACATTTTGCTTGGAATGATGGATAGGCCAAGTTCTTCTACCACTCCACCTCTCATCGAGAACGACAACGACATGACATCATTTGTCACCAAGAACCACCTATTTGGAGCTCAAAAAGCATTGCACCAAGAGCAACAAGCAATGAGGGACTACTTCGACAACAAATTCGACGCTCAAAAGCAAGAGAATGATGCAAGAATGGATGAGATCCGTGCCTTCATGAGGAACCGACGTCCTTCCACTTCTTCGTCCTCAAGACGGAGCCGCTCGAGTCGACACTCCGAAGACACCTACTCCGACTCAAGTACACCGTCATCAAACACTCTTCGACGAGCAGCACGTCAAGACCGGCATGCATCTCGCAACCCGCTACATGACAAGCATTCAGATGAGCAAGTCGACGAACACCTACTTCGTCATAAATCAAACCAAGTTGCTTTTGCACAAGCTCAAGAACGACAACGACTACGGAGCCAAGAAGAAGAACGAGCGCGTCTACACCAAGAGGAACAAGACACCGAGGCTCAACATCTTCAACAACAACAACGTGAAGCGCAAGCTCTTGAGGCGCAACGTGCCCTTCAAGAATCAAGTCGAGCCATCGCCAACCGCAATCGCGAACGGCGCAATCAAGAGGAAGCCCTTCGAGAAGAAATCCAAGAGAGGAACTCCACCCGCGAGTACAACGTCAAGTTCCACAAGCTCCTCCACAAGTTCGTCAAGCTCCACTTCAACCTCAAGTTCAACAAGAGCAAGTTGATCATGGACTTCCTCCACGCTAATAGCAACATGAGGATGATTACCCTCCACGTCAGGGGCGTCATCATCACCATCGCCAACAACACAATGAAGAGCAACGCTATGACAAGCTCAAGTTCATAATGCCCAAGTTCAATGAAAGCAATGATCCGGAAGAGTACCTCTCATGGGCATTGAAGGTCAACAAAATCTTTCGTTTGCATAACTATGAGGAAGAGAAGAAGATCGCTATGGCATCACTTGAGTTCCAAGACTATGTGCTCATATGGTGGGAACAAGTCCTTGAACGCCGTCAAGCAAGAGGTGAACCACCAATCACCACATGGGCTCAAATGAAGGATGTCATGCGAGCACGCTTTGTGCCAACCTACTACAACCGCGATCTTTTCAAGAAGCTACAACTCCTCAAGCAAGGAACAAAGAGTGTTGAAGAATACTACAAGGAAATGGAGATAGCCATGATTCGAGCCAATGTCACGGAAGATGATGAGCAAACAATGGCACGTTTCTTGAATGGACTCAATCATCCAATCAAGAAGATTGCCGACTTCCAACCATACTCCAACCTCATTGAGCTCGTACATCAAGCTACCAAGGCCGAACGTCAAGTGCAAGATGACTTCAAGTACGCCAAGTACTCATCCAAGACCTACGGTTTCTCCAACAACCAAGCTTCAACGACTCCTCCAACATCTACATCAACCAAGCCTTCTCCAAGCAACGACGACAAGTCAAGTTACAAGAAAACTTCGGCAAGTTCAAGTCGTCTTCCTCCTACTACAAGCAACTTCAAGCCGCGTGCTTCATCATCTACTCCGACCGATGAGACCGTCAAAACAAGCTCATTCAAGTGTTTCACTTGCGGCGGCCGAGGCCACAAGTCCTATCAATGCATGAACAAGTGCACCATGATCCTCAACGACGACGGTAAATATGACTCCATGAGTGAAGAGGAGATGGAATCCCTTGAGAAAGTGGCCATGCACCGGCGCGTGAATGAGGATGAAGATGATCAAGTCTTTTGTGATGAGGATTCGAGCCCCGCTCTCATTGTCTCCAAAGTCTTGACTCTTCAACATCAACAAGAAGAAGACCAACGATGCCACATCTTCCACACAAAGGCCAGCATCAATGGAAGGTCCGTCAAGGTCATCATCGATGGAGGTAGTTGTCACAACTTGGCAAGTGAAGAACTATGCTCCAAGCTTCAATTGGTCAAGAGGAAGCACCCGCACCCCTACAAGGTTCAATGGCTAAGTGAATCCGACACTATACGAGTTGAGCATACGATCCAAGTATCCTTCAAAATTGGTGCTTATGAAGACACTTTGGAGTGTGATGTGGTCCCAATGACCGTTTGCCACCTCCTTCTTGGTCGACCATCGCAATTCGACCGTGGTGTCATCCACAATGGGCGCACCAACCACTATAGCTTCAAAATGAAAGGGAAGGAATATGTGCTACGACCTATGTCTCCTAGTCAAGTGATAGCCGACAAGCAAGCCACCAATCATGGAGAGAAGTGTGAGAAAGTGACCCACCCAAAAGTGAGTGAGAGCCACAAGCCAAATTTGAGCGACTCTTCGCCTAGAGAGAAAAACCTCATCCTATTTGCCACCAAAAGTGAGATAAGAGAAGTGTGTGAGAACCCATCAAATGTGATGCACTTTGTCCTTGTGTGCAAGGATGGAGAACCAAAAACTAACACCTCTCACGAACTACCTTTAGTGTTTCAATCTCTTTTGCAGGAATTCCAAGATGTTTTCCCCGATGAACTACCTCCGGGTCTACCTCCACTACGAGGCATTGAGCATCGAATCGACCTCATCTCCGGAGCGCCACTTCCAAACAAAGCTCCATACCGTGTCAATCCCGAAGAAACCAAGGAAATTCAACGGCAAGTACAACAACTCATCGACAATGGTCATGTACGTGAAAGCTTAAGCCCTTGTGCCGTTCCCGTTATACTTGTGCCTAAACCCGATGGAAGTTTCCGCTTGTGTTCCGATTTTAGACCTATAAATGCTATTACCGTTCGATATAGGCATCCCATTCCTCGCTTAGATGATATGCTTGATGAGCTTAGCGGAGCCAACTTTTTCTCCAAAATTGATCTTAAAAGTGGCTATTATCAAATCCGCATACAAGAGGGTGATGAATGGAAAACTGCTTTCAAAACAAAATTTGGCTTATATGAGTGGTTAGTCATGCCTATGGGTTTATCGGAAGCTCCCGGTAATTTCGTGTGTCTTATGCATCATGTGCTTCGTCCTTATATTGGAGTCTTTGTTGTGGTTTACTTCGATGATATTCTTGTGTTTAGCAAAACAATGAAAGAACATATTAATCATGTTAAATCTGTTTTGCAAACCCTTCGCAAGGAACGTTTATATGCAAACTTGAAAAAATGCACATTTGGTGTTGACAAAGTGGTTTTCTTGGGTTTTGTTGTCTCTTTCAAGGGTGTCCATGTTGATGAAACTAAGATTGAGGCAATTAAAACTTGGCCCCAACCCATCAATTTACAACAAGTGCGTAGTTACGCTTTGTGAAAAACTTTAGCACAATTGCCGCTCCTTTGCATGCCTTGAGTAAGAAGAATACTCCTTTTGTTTGGGGATCTTTGCAATCCACCGCTTTTGATGAGCTCAAGTCCTTGCTTACTCATGCTCCGATTCTTTCTTTGCCCAACTTTGACAAAACTTTTGAGGTTCATTGTGATGCAAGTGGTACCGGAATTGGCGGAGTTTTGATGTAAGAAAAACAAGCCATTGCATATTTTAGTGAAAAACTCTCTGGTGCTCAACTTAACTATCCCATCTATGACAAAGAATTATATGCTTTAGTGCATGTGCTACATGTTTGGGAACATTACCTTAGACCTCATGAGTTCGTCATCCATACCGATCATGAAACGCTTAAGTACCTAAAGGTCAAACTAAATTGAACAAGTGTCATGCCAAATGGAGTGAATTCATTGAATCTTTTCCTTATGTGATCAAGTACATTAAGGGTAAAGAAAATGTAGTTGCGGATGCACTTTCACGCATATGCACGCTTGTCACTCAACTTGAGTTGAATGTTATTGGTTTCGAGCATATAAAAGACTTGTATGAGCATGATCCTTCTTTTGCTACTCCTTATGCTAAGTGTTTGACGCACACGTCTTGGGAACGATACTACATAAAGGGTAATTATCTTATGAGAGCTAACAAACTTTGCATTCCTGAGTCTTCTCTTCGTTTGGTCCTTTTGCAAGAGGCTCATGGAGGCGGACTCATGGGACACTTTGGACGCGACAAGACTTTCGCCACGCTCTCCAAGAACTACTTTTGGCCCAAGATGTTCCGTGACGTCTCACGCTTCACCAACCGTTGCTCTACATGTCGCAAAGCTAAGTCTAAAGCTCAATCCCATGGTCTTTACATGCCCCTTCCTATTCCTTATCAACCTTCGGAAGACATTAGTATGGATTTTGTACTTGGTTTGCCTAGAACTAAAAATGGCAAGGATTCCATCTTTGTTGTTGTGGACCGATTTTCTAAGATGGCACATTTCATTCCTTGCAACAAGATAGACGATGCTTCACATATTGCCAATCTCTTTAGTAGGGAAATCTTGCGACTTCATGGAGTGCCAAAGACGATTGTATCAGACCGCGACGTCAAGTTCTTGAGTTACTTTTGGAAGACGCTATGCGCCAAGTTAGTAATCAAGCTCTTGTTCTCTTCGGCATACCATCCACAAACCGACGGCCAAACGGAGGTGACAAACCGTACACTCTCCACTCTACTTCGCGTGTTGATCAAGAATAACATCAAGGAGTGGGAGGCGTGCCTACCCATCACCGAGTACGCCTACAACCGTGCAAGACATTTGACGACCGGCAAGTCCCCCTTCGAGGTCGTCTACGGCTTCAACCCATTGTCCCCATTGGACATTCTACCTCTTCCTCTACAAGAGCGCACCAACCTCGACGCAAGTGCCCGTGCAAGCTACATCAAGAAGATGCATGAAGATACAAGGCACACCATCGAGCGACAACTACAACGACTAGCAACCAAGCTCAACGACAACAAGCAACCCATGGTCTTCAACATTGGTGATCTTGTGTGGCTACACCTTCGCAAAGACCGCTTCCCCAACGAACGCAAGTCCAAGCTTCTCCCTCGAGCCGATGGACCTTTCAAGGTGCTAGCACGCTACAACGACAACGCCTACAAGATCGACCTACCACGAGGCAAGTACAAATGAGCGACATCTTCAACGTCAAAGACCTCGCGCCATACCATGGAGATGAAGATTTTGATCCGAGGTCGGATCTCTCCCAAGGGGGGGGGGGAGATGATGCAGAGCATCCCTCGCTCACCCCCATGGACACATCTACATCTCCCTCAACACCACTTGGACCCATGACACGAGCCCGAGCTAAGGCTATTGAAGATAAGGTGAACTCGCTCCTCTCCGAACTTCCTTTTCCTACTCACGAGACATGGCTACTACCTCATTCAGAAACTCTGTGCGTGATCAGGTGCTTGGAAGCGAGCCACGGAACAGCTACATACAAGAGCCAAGACGGCGAGGACCCCAAGCATGATGGACAAGAAGAAGAGCTGCCGTGGAAGCTACAGGCGTCGGACGACCGACCCAGTCCGGACGTCCGACGAATGCCAGGACACGGACGACCGAGCTTTCCGGACGTCCGGTACTTCGCCACCCGAACCGAATCTACGGACGTCCGAGGCGGACCGGACGACCGGACGACAAGCATCCGAGCCGAATCTACGGACGACCGCCGAACTCCGGATGTCCGGACCGTCCCGAAGCTCCGGACGACCAACCCTCTCCGGACGTCCGACGCGCACACGACAAAGCCGAATCTACGGACGTCCGAGCCCGTCCGGACGACCGGACCGTCCCGAGCCTCCGGACGTCCGACCCCTTCCGGACGTCCGGCACCTGAGTGACCTCGCCCGCGGGCTGGAGCCCATGTACCCGTTCACTTTGACTTCTATTTGCACTAAGACTATAAATAGGTCTCTCCCACCTCCTATCTAGGGTTAGCATAGGTTTAGCTCATATTTTGTGTGAGAGCCTTGCCCATCCACTTGGTTACTTCTCCTCGGAGCTCACGACCTCTTCGGAGAAGATCCCCCAAGCGGATTCAAGACCCCTTTCTAGGGAAGACCATCAAGACCTCCGTACGGAGAAGAACGGTTCCTTTGTATCCTTACCTTTGTTGAATTTGGATCATGTGTTACTATTTGCTCTCGGTGATCTAGCACTCGTGTGATTGATTCTATGTCGGTTTAGAGTTTCTCTCTCGTTTTCCCCGTGTTTCCCCTTTGTGCTTCCGCGTGTTCTTCGTGATTCCCCGTAGGATCCCCTCCAAACGTGAAAGATCGTCCACATAGGGTTCCGCCCTACATCAATGTCGGATGTGGTCTGGCTTGCAGCCAAGCCGACTTGAACCTAAGGGGTCACACGCTTAAGGGAAGGAGCCGATGAGGTTGGATCTGAGGACACCGCTCGAATGTGATCCAAGCTGTACTAGGATCTTGGCGATGTTGACTTGTGGGCTTTAGGTTTCATGCGGGTCCCACGTGTGAGGCTCGTGATGGATGCCTGTATATAGTGGGGGTACGACAAACATATTGAGATTGATCGATTTGCCATTTGTCGTTAGGGCTTTGCATGTGTTGCAACTAGACACCTCCACAAGCCGCCGACTATGCATCAGACCTAGCAGTCTGCTGCACGACATTCCTTTCCGCACGCGCGGATACCATTAGTTGTGGTGCACTTGCACCACTATGATGAACTTATTCATGGGATATGATGATCAGCTATTCGAGGGAGATCAACGGCGACACCGGAGACGTGCTGCTACAACTCTATTTTCACGGCACGGCACTGCACGTCTATTGGCCCCCCTTAAACATTACAAATATCTATCAATTGTACGTACATCACACGTCTAACTCTGCTAAGCCACTAGGCCCACTTGAAAATTTCATGCCAGCTTCGTAAGTGTCGATGGCAACAAAGATATAATAGGCAACCCACGGGAGTTTTCTCTAGGAAACTACTAGTGGCCAGACAACTACAAGTTGTACAGATGCCTTGTCACCCAAAAAGGAAATGAAACCTAACAAGCAATAATGTCCAAGTTGCATGAAGGACGCAAGCATCAAAAGACTATAAAAGGAGGATAACAAAAACAAGTTGGTCGTCAATTATAATGCTCATTTATGATCATGCACATGTCATAGATAGTATCATGCATGTCAACTAGGCAATTTTAATGGGGTGCCATAAATTAAATAAAAAAAAAGAGAATGTATCATACCGTATCAAAATAAATACATCTTAATAAATAAATTACTACATGATACTAATATATGATACTATGCATTAGGAAGGTAGTATCATACACTAGTATCATTACAACCAGCATCACCACCCCTCTTGGCAAATCCCATCAGCATGCTCATGGACTTAATGCATGATACTAGTATATGATACCCACATTACGACCAGCCTTACCACCCCTCTTGCTAACCCCGTCAACATGGGTTCTATTTAACCACCTAGGTCCATGAGCTCACAACTAAACTTAATCTCTGATAGTTAATAGTGCACTAGTGACTACTACCTCTGTCCTAGTTTATTGGTTCCCTCATGTTTTGTGCCAAAATTTGACCCTAAATTTAACTAATAAAATGTTAATGCATGTAACAAAAAACAATATTATTGAAAACTATGTTCAAATACGAATTCAACAGTATAATTTTTTATAACATGTATTATTATTTTCTAGTTAAATCTATGATCAAAATTTGCAACTAAATAGTAAAGGGACCAATAAACCGGAATCCATGGCCAAAATTTGGCACTAAATAGTAAGGGGGCTAATAAGCCAGGACGGAGCTAGTAACTATTAGTGGCCATTCCATGTGCATGACTTGGATCGCAAGTTCATGTTTGATAGACATAATCACAACTGATTTGTACCGTAACTTCTAATGGTCTTCATGTTTGATAGCACACACCCACACAAGCACTCGTACCCACGCACACAAACACACACACACACACACACGCAGAAGCAGTACGGAGCACACACGCACACAAGCGCACACACACAGAAGCAGTACGTAGCACACACGCACACAAGCACACACACGCAGCAGCAGCAGCAACAGCAGCAACGGGCACACACACGAAGGAGTAGCAGTCGCAGCACACAAGCACGCACACGCGCGCACGCTGCAGCGCACAAGCAGCAGCTCAAATTTGTCACCGCTAATGACAATCTGACGCGGACGAGGGTCGCCGGAGTTATGTGGGCGTGGGGCTTCATTTTTCCGGTCACCAGGGCATTGGATTGCTCGCGGCGTGGGTTCCGGCAGCGAGGGACGGGAGGAGGAGGTGGCGCACACGAGAGAGGAGAAGGAAAACAATTTCTCAGAAATGGCTCCGGAGGAGTAAAAATAAGAGACTTGGGCTGCTTTTAGGGGCCAATTCTTAATTTTTTTAGTCCGCCAACCATTTAGGAGTTCGGCTAGGTGTGATTGTCTCTCATATTTACTCCTCTAAACGATTTATGTGATCGGCTGCTCTATACCCTTTTTGATTTCGTGTCAAAGTTTAAGCGTAAATTTTAACTACTTGTTGACGCTGGCACTTGTCACACGAACACGTCGATGTGTATCCGCGGCGCCGAGGGAGATGCTCCGCAACTCACACCGCGGGAGGCCGACTTCCAGCACGATACGCAAGACAGCAAGCCGGCGCTTTTGGGACCAGACGCCTCGCTCGCCCGGGAGGGACCCCGTCAGGGCTCGCGGCGACGATTGGCTGCTCGAGATCGGCCTTACCGCCCCTAGAGCCTCGTGGATTCGCAACCTCCAATCTTGAAGAACGACGAAGAACGAGAAGAAAGATACAAGGGGAGAGATAAAAGTAGATGAACATGAAAAATTATTAGATGTGTTTGTTCGATTGGTGTTGTTCAATCGGCCGTCACCCCTTAGGTATATAAGAGGCGGCTGGACTTCCCGTGCAAGGAAAAAGCTTGGATTCACGTCCAAAACCCTAGTCAAATTCGGATTGGTTTTGTCCGAACTCCAAAACTGTTCGGTTTAAACTGGCTGCACCTTGCGGGTCTTTTTTGTGGTGGTAAACGATTTCGGATGGAAACGAGCCCAAAAGCAATCTTGACCGTTTCGACGAGACGAACAACTTTTATGTTGAACGTTTTTTGATCAGAGGTCATCTTAAGGGTCAAATCGGTCGCACGAAACAGGCTATCCCTCGCGCTACCCATCAGACAGGGTGTCTGGTGGGGCGCGCCAGTTTTTGCCTCCTGACAGGGCTGTATTTTGATGGCTCTAACTTTTGCATATGAACTCGGATTGGAACGAGTTTTATATCAAAATCGATCGTTTCGACGAGACGAAGACAATCCGTGTAGATAAATTTTCCATTTGAGGTCGTCTTGGGGGCTTACTCAGCCAAACTGTACTCTGAATATAAGATCTTAGTACTTTGAGCATAGTTTCGGTCTTCGAGATGAAATCGGACTGCGATGACCCAAACTTCAAAGATGTTCATATCGACAATACGGAACTCTTTCATGAAGATCACTTCTCTATTTAAGGCCATCTTAAATAAGTTATTGCCCGTGCCAAAATCTGGTGTCAACACATGCCCCCCTATTTTTCGGCAAAGTTTGTGTGTCAAAAAATAAGTTCCGCATAGCTTGTTCTAAGGACGATGCCAACACTCCATCGGTCATTTTGCATGTTCTTAGAACGACAAGTATATATCGTCCATTGCTTGTTTGAACCTCTTGAAGCAAACTTGGGTGAAAACTTCTCGGCTTCTAAAACAATCCGGTGATAAGGTTCCATAGATCAAAACCATCCTTCGAACCATATTGTTCACCCTTTCGCTAGGATTTTGCAGATAATCAAGAATGAACTTCCTCCAATCCTTACTTCGCCTGCATAAAAGTTTCATTAGTGGCCGAAGCGGTGGGCTTCGATTCAGCCTTACCTATGTTGACAAGACCTAGCATCGGCTGTTGATAGAAATGCAATACACCATGATAAACATAGTAGCCGAACGCTTGCTGTGCCAACTCTTTCGAATTGTCATGCCTAGATATATGAACAATTTCAAAGCAACCCAAGGTAAATCTTGCATCTAGACATACCAAAAGATAAACTATAAGTGATCCGTCAAAATATTGATAACCCTTGGATATTTGTTGCACTATTAATAACGAATCACCGGAAGCCTCAATATGTATAGCACCTATATCAAGGCAAAGCTCCAATCCGAATGACAATGCATATTCGACTTTGCTGATTGTGCAAAAATATTATAAGCGGCCTGAGGCTTCACAAAATAGCTCCATATGGAGATAAATAAGCAACACCAACACCTTGGCCATTGCCACAAATTTACCGTCAAAAATAATCTCCATAGTACTAGAAAGACAAGGGCAATATCAATGAACATGTACCTCGTTTTGGCCTCTAATTGAACTAAGGACGATGTTAGGATACTACATCAGTCATGCTTTGACATATTCTTAGGGCGATAGATAAATACCGGCCATCAACATAATGCCCATGTAGAATTCATTCACCAAATCATGTATAGCCGAAATAAACAAATGAAATAGCAATCAAATATTTCGGCCCTTTGGATTAGCAAGAAAAAATGTAGCTAATAAAATGTATAGAGATTTGGTAATACCCTCTCATGATGCAGAAAATTATGTCGCTTCCATGGATTAAAATAAATCCAGGGAGGGTAATTTATCATACCTGATGATGAATTCCATGGCAAAGGCATCAATGGTATGGTTGAAGAATATGGATGATGTGCTAACCGAAGATTTTGATGGGGTGATGCAAACCTTCGGTTTAACTGTTTTTGGCTTCCATCCTTCTCTTTCTTCACTTTTGTAACACTTGTTGCAATAGAAGGTTGCACATCACTTTCATTTTGACTGCTCCTCTTTGGAACCCATGCCATGTTCTTCTTTTTCCGCTCTTGTGCACTAAGTTTTTGTAATTCTTTTTTTCGCCAATACGATAAGCCGAGTGGGCACCCCGGTTGTGATTTTGTTTGAAGCAATGACAACTCTTTTTGGGCCTTGTGCACCCTCAACTTCTTTTCTTCAGATTTGGCACTATGATTTTTATCAATTGATTGCTTCACTTCTTTGCCTTTTGTAGCCAATGTCAACACTTTAATTGGCTCTTTGTTATTTGAGATCAAATCTGAAGCAGCACACTTACGACCATCTCTTTTCACGCGGTAAACTTGCTTTACCACCTCTTTCTTCTTTCTTGAGCTCTGGACCGATTCCTTATGATTGAAACGGTCTTTGACGCGTGATTGTTCAAATGTTGATCTCCTTGGAGCTGCATAGTATTGATGAGATGGTCTAGAATAAGATGGAGAATGTGCCCTTGTATCATACCTGTCCCATGATGAATATGTACCTATATGAGTATAGGGAGGTATCCACGGCATTGGCATTGGCGGCCCAAAATAAGGATATGAATATGTTGCATTAACATTATCACTTTGCCAATACCGATCCTCATATTTGCGCCTTGGGGGTGACCTTGGTTTCTTTGCATGATTTGGCCGATAAGCATTCTTCTCTTCACTCTTCTTTTAATATTTATCCAATAGTTCAGCGAAGGTGATTTTTGATCTCTTACACTTGCGCTTATTTCGTCCTTTGTTTTCTTTTGGTTTGCTTTCATCGATCATTGGATTTGCTTGCTGCTCCCCAGTCCTTGGCGTCTCCATTGTAGCTTCGATGGAATTCTTGCCCTCAAGATTATGTTCATTATGCTCTTCAACAACTTCTTTACATGAAAGCTTGATCCCATCACCTGCAGCTTTTACATTCTCTTTAAATGGATAGGCTTGAAGCAGCCGATGCAAAAACCTTTTGCCATCGGGACCAATCGGAATAGACTGGTCATCTCTTGGTGTTTCAACAAACTTCAATCGTCCTTTTTTAATGGCTGATTTAACTATTTGCCGAACGAATCATGCAACTTATAGTACATTCGTCCTTGGATTGATGGCTTAACATGGTGATCGAGAATTGTAATGTAATTATTTTTCAGCAACAAATTAAATATTTGATCACACATGCTTGAATTGAAGGTATACTTCTTGTTTTCTAGCCGATCTTGCTGTTTGAATGGCTTTGGAGATAAGCAAATGAATGGTTCAGATTTGGAATCTCCCCATTCGGCTATGCATTGTGTTTTCCACTCTATCTCCGATGTCTTTGGATAAGATATTGTATTAGCATCGGTTTTCTCAATAGAATTTAACCCTGGCTTTAAATTTCTGAAACGAAGATATTTAGAACATACATGTCTCAGTTGAGACCAAGTGCAAACCAAGTACGAAATAAGCAAAGCTACCCAACTAGATATGAACTTTAGATAAAGCAACGGGGAAAGCTTTGGCTGTAACAATAAGTCATCATCGGTCTTTATAAATGGCGCAATGGTTTGACCGATATGTTCCATAACAATTTTATTGCTAACAAGTAAATTACCCTTCTTCATTGGTCTTTCAAAATTACTTATGAGAATATTTCTTATAGATGCATCAATAATGAAGTTGCGATCAAATCTGAAAATAGGTAAATTACTCGCTATGCATACCTCTTCAAATATGTTGGGAGAGCATGATGGTGGTTCCATTTGAAGAACATCTTGCTCCGTCTTTGGATGGCTCCCCAACACCTTGTCATCATCTTTTTCTTGAATCCGTGCATCATTGCTTTGAAGATTTTTGTCGGCCGAACTTTGTTCGGCTACTTGTTCTTGTCCTTGAAGCTTGTCAATTTCTACGGCACGGAACTCATAGGGCAGGAAGTAGGTTCCATTAACTTCAGAAAAATCAAGCACCGTTGTTTTCCTATGCTTGCCATGCCCTTTCTCAAGAATGCTTGCCTCGTTGGATTTGATGGATTCAGAATATATACTACTTGATTCGGATTTATCAACCGAAGCACTTTCATGTTCTGAATCATCCTTTTTTTTCATTGATACTACCAATTGACAATGCTTCTTTTATCTGAGTCAATTCTTTTTCTATTTGTTTCTGACGGCGAGCGGAAAAATTAGCTTTAAGCTTTTTCTCAATTTCAGCCCACTCCGGATATGATTGCCCCCCAATGCTTTTAGATTCTTTCGGCAATGACACACGGGTGTTGCCGAAATTTTGCAATTGTGTAGGGGGTGTATAATATGATGTAGTACTAGGTGAAGGCATATGCATTGTTGTAAGACCATCCTTTTGCTTGCCAATTTTATCAATTGGCAAAGATTCATCTTCTTGCAAAACTCTAGCTTTTATTGCGGCATAATCAGGAAATAGCCCCTTTTCATGTTGTTCAAGGCAAAGAGCACTAATTCTCTTATTTTGGGCTAAACTCTTTAATGCAGCCACCACTACCTCATCTTCTACAATATTGGGCACAACCGCTCCTATAAAATTTACATTCATTCGGCTATAACCAGGAAGGTGTGAAGCCGAATTATGAGCATCTACAGTTGTGCATGGTGCCGAAGAATTACTAACATGAGGTGTAGCATATGACGTTTGAGAGTAACTGGCCGAATAACTAGTAGCAGCATGGCCAATTCTCTCGTTCATCGGCATGGTTGGATTAGTATATTGCACATTACTTGCCGATGAATAAAAGGGTGAAACACTTTCTTGCATGGCATTGGAAATTCTAACATGAGGTGTTTCAAATTTATTAACTAAACTCACCATGTTGTTCATCGGCATAACAATTTGTGGGGTTGCCGATGCATGAGAGTTGGGATACATATGGTGTAGGTTACTAGTATCATAAGAACTTAAAGCATGCAAATTACTTTGAATCGGCCCTTGCACGTAATTAGATGCATTATTGAAAAAACTAGGGCTGGCCGATAGAGTATACTCATTGAACAATCTAGTAGCACCATATGAATTATTTGCATCTACAGTAGGGAATTGGGTATTCATATTACCTTTGTAGATTGCAAACCCTAGATGACGATCCTTTCGTAGCAAGAATAGGCCGGAGACCGTCCAAAGCTTCGTCCCCAGCGGAGTCGCCAAAAAGTGTGTTGACACTGGCACTTGTCACACAAACACGTCGATGTGTACCCGCGGCGCCGAGGAAAATGCTCCGCAACTCACACCGCGGGAGGCCGACTTCCAGCACGATACGCAAGACAGCAAGCCGGCGCTTTTGGGACCAGACGCCTCGCTCGCCCGGGAAGGACCCCGTCAGGGCTCGCGGCGACGATTGGCTGCTAGAGGTCGGCCTTACCGCCCCTAGAGCCTCGTGGATTCGCAGCCTCCAATCTTGAAGAACGACGAAGAACGAGAAGAAAGATACAAGGGGAGAGATAAAAGTAGATGAACACGAAAAAGTATTAGATGTGTTTGTTCGATTGGTGTTGTTCAATCGGCCGTCACCCCTTAGGCATATAAGAGGCGGCTGGACTTCCCGTGCAAGGAAAAAGCTTGGATTCACGTCCAAAACCCTAGTCAAATTCGGATTGGTTTTGTCTGAACTTTCCAAAACTGTTCGGTTTAAACTGGCTGCATCTTGCAGGTCTTTTCTGTGGTGGTAAATGATCTCGGATGGAAACGAGCCCAAAAGCAATCTTGACCGTTTCGACGAGACGAACAACTTTTATGTTGAACGTTTTTTGATCAGAGATCGTTTTAAGGGTCAAATCGGTCGCACGAAACAGGCTATCCCTCGCTCTACCCATCAGACAGGGTGTCTGGTGGGACGCGCCAGTTTTTGCCTCCTGACAGGGCTGTATTCCGATGGCTCTAACTTTTGCATACGAACTTGGATTGGAACGATTTTTATATTAAAATCGATCGTTTCGACGAGACGAAGACAATCCGTGTAGATAATTTTTCCATTTGAGGTCGTCTTGGGGGCTTAATCAGCCAAACTGTACTCTAAATATAAGATCTTAGTACTTTGAGCATAGTTTCGGTCTTCGAGATGAAATCGGACTGCGATGACCCAAACTTCAAAGATGTTCATATCGACAATACGGAACTCTTTCATGAAGATCACTTCTCTATTTGAGGCCATCTTAAATAAGTTATTGACCGTGCCAAAATCTGGTGTCAACACTACTAAGGCGTAAATGATATGCCACAAAAATTATATGGTGGGAAACCACTTCGAAACATGAATCCAAAAATATATATTCTCTATAGCATATATTTTATATATTTTTAGTTATATAGATGATCAAATTTTAACCCGAAACATGAGGGCCCAGTAAACTTGAACATAGGGAGTAGAAGAATCCTAAGGGCAAGTACATTGGTTTAGACGGCAACAGTCTGCAGTACATATCCACGTCATATGCAGATAGTGTTATAGACAGCCTCTACAGTGGGTTATCTTTTTCAGTTGTCTATATAAACTTGTTACTGCATAAACAGTCGTGGCGTCGTGGATTTATCAAGGCTGGGGACGTCCACCATCGTAGAATCATGAGCACCTGAGATGGGCCTGCCATGGGATCACGAGATAATCTGGCGCACAACCGCACCACTACCGACACCAGCCATACAACGGGAAAAGTGGCGTCGTTAGCCAGCGGATTTTCATGCCATTCGACCGTCTGCTAATTTACCGACGACCTTTTCTTTTTCTCTTCCTCTCTCTTCTCCACCTCACCAAATATCATAGGTGGCACCTTTTATAGACAGTTGAGTCAACCCCATTGTACATGCCCTAATGGCCCATTACAAGGGGACAAAACCGTCGGGGTGCGGGGTGGAAGAGGGCACATGGCTCAACCACCGTGGGTCGTCGTCAACGTTCCTTCCCCACTTGTTTATTTAAATTGTAAAGTGTAGGTGATATATGGATCCGATCGAGGTTCTAGTCTACTCCAATCTCTCTTGTCAAGTTTATCTAGCGCTTCCGGCATATTCTGCCGTATATATGTCTCTGCTCTACACTCTTACCTCAAGCAGATCTGGATAGCAGCGTCGTTTCAGTGGCTTGAGCAGAGCCTGCCGCCATACGTCTCTCCGTCTCACACCGCAACGGTGAGTTCGCTGCCCCGCCTCCTCCGCCGCTCTATTTCTTTCAGAGACAGACAACTTAATCGTGCAGCGTATCTGGTATCGTACTAGCTAGTGTATAGGTAGCCATCTTCCAAGCTGGTATGCAGTCAACAACTGAAGATCCCTCGCTCTCCTGCTTCCGAAATTTCTATCTTTGTCGGGAGGAGTACATTTGAACCTGTAGGATGTACTCCCTCCGTTCCTAAATATTTGTCTTTTAGAGGTTTCAAATAGACTATCACATACGAATGTATATAGACATATTTTAAAGTATAGATTCATACATTTTACTTCGTATTTAGTCATTTGTTGAAATCTCTAGAAAGACAAATATTTAGGAATGGAGGGAGTACTAGATAGGAACGAATCGGCAATTTATTTTGTGTTATGTTGGATATGCTAGTTCATTGAAACTCGGCTTGGCTTGTCGGTTTCACAGAGTTGGTAGTTCAGTTTGTTTAGATTTTCTCGTCGTCAATGAACTATGCTTGCTCATGCTCAAACTCTCTATGTTGGATATGCCGAGCCGTTTGTTGTACAAGCCAGTTTTAATTATGCTAAAAATAGTCTGAGTTTCAATTTGTGTCTGATCTGGTGGCCACCTATTAGCCTCTGCACCAAGTTCAATGGAATTAAGGCTCGTCCATCCGAACTTACTATTAGTCACTCGTATATTGGACCAACCTTTGATCATAGTTTGCACTAGTAAAATATATGTGATATGGCATAAAAATATATCATTTGATTCATATTCGAAGCAAGTTTTTACTGATGCAATTTTTACCACATATGTTTTAGTAATCAAATTTGGTGAAAACTTTAACCCAAAATACGAGGTGGGAGCTGACATACCAGGTCAAAGGAAGTAAGCACAAAGTCACCACAAGTATTTTGTGTGTAGTTTGATTATGCATGGTTTTGACAAAATCAATATGATTACATAAAAGGTGTATAAAATCGATAGTCAGCGTGACACAAAGGGTATGAGTTGGCCTTCTATAAAAGATAGAGAAAATTGTGTCTTGCTCAGGGAAAAAAAATACTACATTTTCTTATAAAAGTATTGATATATTAATATCAACAACATATCAATTACATCTGGCCTTTGCATCAACACCACTCAAGACCTACTCAAGTCATATAGGATGCACACAGCCAAATAATTAAGTAAGAAAAAGAAAAACCAACAGATAAACTGCAACAAAGAATGGAAACATTCACCAATGAAGTCAATCGCACATAACAGGATAGTTGCTCCAACAACAACGACGCTTGCAGGGCAAGTTTCTTTTCTTCTTTTTTGTCTAGCTAACAGGAATTGTCAGTGTAATCGTGCTTGCATCATTTTCTGTTATAGAGAGGATGCCCATAGAGAATATGCCCAAAGAAGCAAACGAAGTGGATTCACCACAGTCTCAACATCAAGAGATCACCGTCGAGCATGGTTCACCTTTGTCCAATGACGAATTGTTGAAGATAATACAGGGAGCCAATGGCATGCCGGTGCTCTTCATCCCCTCTGGCAACGGTCGGCTTGCGGCTGTAGCTGTCGACGGCCTTCAGAATCTGGTGCCCACCAATCCCACAGGCGATCAATCTGCTAAAAAAGAGAGGCTCCAAGACTTTCGTGCCTGGCTACTTTTCCTCACTTCACTGGTTGCCACCATGTCCTACACCGCGGGGCTTACTCCACCCGGTGGTTTCTGGAGCGCCGATGACAAAGAAAAGGGATACAGCGCTGGTGCGTCGGTTATGCGTGACAAGTTCCCCCCGAGGTACCTGGCTTTTTGCTACAGCAACGCCATCGCCTTCTTCTCGTCGTTGATCATCATTGTCATGCTAGCAGGAAACATAAATAAAGAGTTCGTCAGATTTTACAATCAAATTTTCAAGATGCTTGTAGCACTTTGTCTCATGAGCGTGGTGGCCAGCTTCGTCTCCGGCACGTGGGAAAGCATGCTTCAAGCTTACATGTATGTGCTGCTTCTAGCTATCATTTTCGTCATGCTGGTCGCCTTGTGTGTGCGCGAACGGCACAAGCATCAGCAAGATGATTGATTTTTCAGAAGAAGAAACAGCATGCTTTTGCCAGACTTCCTTGGCGGACTACTCACTGCAAGCAATGATAATTGTCTTGTTTTTGGATCAGTTGTGTTATTGATATGCTCGAGATACAGGCAATTAATTTTTGCAAACTATTAATTATGGGACCCATTATGTGTAAGTTGCCTGAACAAATCGTGTTAGTAACTATTTTTTGTTGTGTCATGTTTTTTTTGTCTGTGCATATATGCTGTTTTGCACAATCTTTTCCACCGTCAGGTCTAACCACTGAAAAAAATTGTGTGCTATAGCGTCGCTAATAGTACCCATAATATTTTGAGTGTCTCGTTAAATAAATTGATGTACTAAGTCTCGCTAATAGCACGCAATAACGCGTTCTAACATGCTAATAGTGTATTTTAAGGCCGACGCTATTTTGCTGTGACGCACTATTTTTTCCCTTGGGTCTAGCACGTTTATTCTTTTTTCACGAAAGTTACTTTTTTCAAGAAGTCCACGAAAGTCAAGTATAAATGATATCCAGTGCCCAGTAGCAAGGGTAGGAAGGTCATATTAGTATCTACTATAGCAAAAGCCTTTTCCCCTCCATCTCCATCGATGAGCATATTGATTGCCTCCTCCCCGCCTGTCGTTCCGGTAGCGGCTAGGGGATTCCTGGTGTCTCGGCTCTTGCTAGTAGATAGTTAGGGTTTTAGTCCTCGCAGGTGTGGCGCTTATACAGAATGGCGGCTCTTCTTCTTTGAGTCAGTCTTTCGGGATCCAATCCTCCTGAAGTTTTTCCATGGGTATGGATTAGATGAAGCTCCGCTGTAGCTTTTTGACATCTCCTAGGTTCACTAGTAGAAAACAAGGCACCGGACCCGGTTCCAGGGGGCCTTTAGTCCCGGTTCTGCAACCAGAAAAAACGATCGGGACTAATGCCCACCACTTTTAGTCCTGGTCGTGTTACGAACCGGGACAAAAAGGGCTCTAGGTGGCCGTTGTGGGTCACCCAGACAGGAGGACCTTTAGTCTCGGTTGGTAACATCAACCGGGACTAAAAGACATCCACACGTCAGCAGCTGCCAGGTGCTTGGGGTTTTTTTTAAAGGAGGGGTTTAGGGGTTTCATATTGTGTTAGCTAGCTACTACATATACTAGATCATTGATGGCGCGCGTTGCTGCGCCCGTCTATTTAGAATGTTTTATAAGAGATATGATTTTTTTACCACATGGCCCATGTGGTAACCAACCTAAGAAAAAAAGACTAAGTTGTTTCACAAAAAAAAATCTTTTCATTTCAAATGAGATAATACAATCAGTAAAGTAATAGTAACCTAAAAGAGAATAATATGGTTCCAAGCTGAGACAGAGCAACATCTTAGCTTCGACTTGGCGAAAATGGTCCCCTCACCCACGCTCCATGCCGAACGAATAACATTCAAGAAGAATTTGCAAGGAACTGCAAGCATGCATTGGAGATAACTTTGTCTGGCAGCTGACATTTGCAGTTCTACACCCAGCTATAGAGGGAAAAGTTCAGAAAATGCAATAGTTACATTCTATGAGGATGCAAATAAATCTTCATATTCTGGCTCTTGGCTTTGCATAATTATATGATTTTAGCACAAACACAATAAAACAAAATCTTTTACTATTGAGGCCTCGAGCATGTTTTTTTTTCAGCAAGAATGAAAAACTCAGTAAACTACACGTGAGCAGGAACAAGGCCAAACTTACTTATGGTAACAACATGCATTGATATTCAACAAACGCACTGAGTATCAATAAAATGGAAGGGATACAAAATTCTTTAAAAATACAAACTCATTAATTTGAAGTTGAAAAGGGGTGGTCTGAAGTCGATGATGAAAGGACACAGGTACGACAAATCCCATGGAATTCCTCCGTTAGTTGGGTAACAATCCAGGCATCAGCTCAATGGATACAAAATTTCACCTGTGCATAAGACCCTGATGGGAATGAAGACGAACTAATATTTTTTTTGAGGAATAGACAAACCAATGATAATATACTTGGGCCGGGAAAATATTATTATCATGCTGCTGCTACCTTGTACAACAGACCTGCAGTATACCTTGTATAGGAAATGCTCATAACCATCGTGAGTACTCATAATCATTAATCTTGATCATAGTGCTGTAAAAATATCGTCATAATTATTAGTTGGAACTAAACCCCGAGAATTAAGGATATGCCTCTTCCAGTGCAGCCTCAAACACCTTCCCTATCTTTTATACAAGCGCATGTGCAATCTTTGGACATCACCCAAACCACAATTACACGAGGGATTCATAGACAAAAGAAATGCAAGCTTATCTCACAACGGCAAGTGTTTATTTCAAAAGTAACATAAATAAGCAAAGAAGATGTGGTCCTTTAAAAATAGTGACTTCTATCCACAAGTTTATCACAGAAGCACCTATCGTAATAATGCACTAAAACCAATCTATAGACCTCATTGGGAGCCAAAGTCGACACGAAGATAGGAGCATAGACAGCACTGGTAAACAGTTCTGTAAAACAGTATTGCAAAAACAAAAGAGAAAGATGTGAAGAAACTTGAAGGGCCGCCTTACAAATTAACAAGTGAGATGTGTTGGACGAAAAGGCAGCAGTGGCGATGAATGAGATGGTGCAAAGGTGGAAGAGGGAGCGTCCGGCCTGGTGGCCTTGGCTAAGGAAGAGGCCAAGGAGAAGTAGAGGGAGGTCGTTACCTGTCATTGCACCCACCCGCCTAAGTTTGACTCCTGAAACTGGCGGATCTGCATTGGGTTCACCGCCGCCGTTGTGTCACTTGGCCCGTGCCGATGGGACCATGTTGCTCGCTGCAACGGCAGCTTCATGGGAATCCGGTGCTCTCGCCCATGGCGGAGGCAGTGTGCGCTCCACTTGAGGAGCATTCTTCCATCATTTTAGCAATTGTGCGTGGAATAAATAATTGTAGTTAGGATTATATTAATAAATAACCACTGCTACCATTTTTATGACGGTTACCACTTGGACACTTAAAATTACCATCCAAGCCAAAACCAGATCACACACAATGAACACATTTATTAGTTACTTAGAAGTTAGAGCAGATGTCATAGAAAACAAAAATACAACAGCCGAGCTCATTACACATTTAGTCTTTGTAAGTTTGCTTAGAACATGATAGAAACAGCTACTCCCTCCGTCACAATTTAGAAGGCACAGTTAAATTTGTGTGCGTTTCCACAATAGACAAGGTTTAAGGCGCATTGCATTTATTTCTAGTAGCTAATTAGTACTCCGATATACTATTTCTATATGCATGCATAGTGTGAATGCTATTTTTTTAGCCCATCTCACAACCAATAGATAACCACCTAGATCCCAGAGAATTTCCAAGCGCGCCTTCTAAACCGTGACGGAGGGAGTAGCGTCTCTTTTCCTAATCAAATGGTCACAAGAGTCAAGAATATGAATGAAACTTTGAAACAAAAAATCCTTCACAAGTGATGGTTTTCTAACTTCCTAAATGATGATATTTCTTCTTCATGCCACTATGATGGAATAATACAAATAAATGAATAGATAGATATACACCTGACTATAAATTTCTTTCCATCAACCTCAATCTTAAGCAGAATTATCATGTTTTCACATTCTGAATATGCTCCAGAGAGTCCAAATGATCTAGGTTGTCATCAAACACGAAATAGTACCAACAGAGGGATGCATCCTTATTCGCAAAGAGAAAAAGAGGGATGCATTCTAGTCACCGTTTTCAACCAATCTTGATCTTGTAGGTTTGTAGCTTCAAAAAAGAGGAATCCATAGAAATTGGTCGCCGCCAAATGAAATTCAGGCTACTGGTCATCCCGTTTGTACCCTAGTAATTAGAGATACAGGACAGTTGGTTTCTGGGGTAGCTAGCCTTCAATTCGCCTCTACCAGGATTAAATACAGGACGGAATATCCTGCAATAACAAATTTGGAGTATCCTATTCAGCCAACATATCAAATAGAGTTGTGCTAAATAAAATAAGTGGAGAAGAGAATAGGATATACTCACTGGTTGTTGTTTTAGTCGCGTGGATGTTTGCATGTGTTCCTACGCCATTCATTGTCGCCGCCCGCGCTGATGGAGAAGCTACTCTCGTTGGCTACTGCCTTCTTAACCTCAAGTGCTTCATCAGGTTCTTCATCAACAATCCAAGTGGCCTCCGCATCTGAATACATCACAGACGTATTGAAAATAAGACGCCACCGTCCCCATAGAAACTGCTCGACACCGGATGAGATTAGGGCTACTGGAGGATGGTTAGGTAGATGGGAGTCGCCGCTCGATCGCCGGTGACCCGGAGCGGCCGCCCCGGTGGTGGATCCGCCAATGGATAGTACAACATGAGCTGATGTGCTCACCTGGATCTAATCGGAGCAGACGCTGCCGCGCATGCGAAGTTGAGAAGTCATCCTGCAGCCCTCCATTTGTATGCGCATCGTCGTTGGCGACCACCCCATCCTGATGCAAGAGTTGCCGTCATGGAAGAACAAGGCGGCGCGGAGGGGATGAGCAACGTTGCAGGGGAGGCGAGGCGTCCTCTCGATCGACTCGCGCCCCGCATCCCGCGTTGGATACCATCGAAGCGGATCCTTTCGACTGACTCGTACTGGATATCCTCGCGCGTGGCACGCATAGCCTGGATCCACACCGGCGCCTCGCCTGGATCCGGTCGCGCCGCCTGCATCCCCTCTCTATAGCATTTTTTTAGGATTTTTTTTTGAGCGGTTATAGCAATTTTTTAGGAGAGGGAGAGGTTTGTTCGTTGCGTTGGGCATGAGCAAGGAAACAGGCCGGCCCGATGCAGCCCAGTTAACCAGAGGGCTCAGAAAAAGCTACGGGAGCAGCTGCCCATACGACATTTAGCCCACTTCAACATCAACTTACAGTCAAATGAAGATCCAACGGTGAAGAATGTCCAGTTAACGAAATCCAACGGCCAAAAACACCTAATTACTGAGAGGGCAGGAATTAGGTGCAGTTTTACTGTTCTTAATATAGAGAGAAGTGACCTCTCTTTCTCTGTGTTTGGTGGACGCTAGCTACCACATATAGAGAGAACTTGACGGTAGCTAGTAAGCAAGGAAGGAACCATTAATTACACAACATCGTCATGATCAATATATAGAAAGAAGTGACCTCTCTTTCTCCGTACTTGTTAGTCGATAAACAAGTTTTCCTATATCTATTCGACGCTACTACATATAGTACATGTTGATGCATATATACAATATAACATCTGTTAGGATCCCTAACATCATCTACAAAAATCGCATCGCAATTCCCGATGGTAGTCTCCGTCTTTAGGTATGACGTGGTCAATAAACAATTCTGCCAATTCCTCTTGAATTGCTCGTATGCCATCATTTGGTAGGAGTTCATCCCACTTATATATATAGGGCTGGACTATTCTGTTACTAGTAACAGAATAATATTCTGTTACCCCCCGGCCCTATAAGGGCGCGATGCGCCTACACCGTAGAAACTACCCCGACCCCGACCCAGCCCCAACCTAACCCGCTTCCTAGTGCCGGAGACAACCGTCGTGGGCGAGCGAGCGATAGCAGCAGCCGGAGCGAGGGAGCCCGCGGCACCGTGACTGGCCGCCGATGGATCCACCGCCACGCCTCCTGCCTCCACCCCTCGCCGGAGAAAGCTTCGCCGGGGACGTGATCCACGCCTCCTACCTCCCTCCCTCGCCGGAGCGAGCTTCACCGGGGCCGTGATCCACGCCTCTCACCTCCCACCCTCGTCAGAGCGAGCTTCGCCGGGGCCGTGATCCACACCTCCTGCCTCCCTCCCTCGAGCGAGCGAGCTTTGCCTGGGCCATTGTCGGTGTCAAAACCGGCGGATCTCGGGTAGGGGGTCCTGAACTGTGCGTCTAAGGCTAATGGTAACAGGAGGCGGGGGACACGATGTTTACCCAGGTTCGGGCCCTCTCTATGGAGGTAATAGCCTACTTCCTACTTGATTGATCTTGATGATATGAGTATTACAAGAGTTGATCTACCACGAGATCGTAGAGGCTAAACCCTAGAAGCTAGCCTATGATTATGATTGTTGTTGTCCTACGGACTAAACCCTCTAGTTTATATATACCGGAGGAGGCTAGGGTTACACAGAGTCGGTTACAGAGAAGGGAATCTACATATCCGAATTGACAAGCTTGCCTTCCACACAAAGGAGAGTCCCACCCGGACACGGGACGAAGTCTTCAGTCTTGTATCTTCATAGTCCAACAGTCCGGCATAAGCATATAGTCCGGCTGTCTGAGGACCCCGTAATCGAAGACTCCCTCAGCCATGATCCACGCCTCCTGCCTCCCTCCCTCGCCGGAGCGAGCTTCGCTGGGGCCGTGATCCATGTCTCCCGCCTCCACCCCTCGCCGGACCTCGTCGACGGAGCTCCACCACAAGCAGGAGCGCCATCATCTCCCCAAGCTCCTTGCCTGCATCAATGGCTCCTGAGGGAGTCCTGGATTAGGGGGTATCCGGAGAGCCGGACTATATACATCGTTCGGACTATTGAAGCGTTAAGATACAAGACTCAAGACTTCGGCCCGTGTCCGGATGGGACTCTCCTTTGCGTGGAAGACAAGCTTGGCGATTCGGATATTATGTTTCCTTCCTTGTAACCGACTCCATGTAAACCCTAGCCCTCTCCGTGTCTATATAAACCGGAGAGGATGGTCCTTAGAAGGCCGATCACAATTACAATCATACCATCATAGGCTAGCTCTTAGGGTTTAGCCTCTACGATCTCGTGGTAGATCTACTCTTGTACTACTCATATCTTCAATATTAATCAAGTAGGAAGTAGGGTTTTACCTCCATCGAGAGGGCCCAAACCTGGGTAAACATTGTGTCCCTTGCTTCCTGTTACCATCAGCCTAAGACGCACAGATCGGGACCCCCTACCCGAGATCCGCCGGTTTTGACACCGACATTGGTGCTTTCATTGAGAGTGCCTCTGTGTCGTCGCTGCAAGGCTTGATGGCTTGTCTCGTTGTCAAGGACGACATCATCTCTGGAGGAACGTTGGATGTAGGCCAGGTTCTCCGACTTGGCGGCTTCATTATCGCCGCCCCATTGGCTGTCGCGCCAACGATGGCCTCTCGGGTCATCACGCATAACCTCCTCATCAATTCGGAGCTTGCCGAACAGATGGATCTGATAGAGCTCTCCTCTCTTAATGAGCTCTTGGATCGCATCGTCGCTTTGGGAGTCGCTACGGACTATGACCGGATTGGGCTTAAACCCGACCAGAGGGACATTAGATCCCCGCCGGCCACCCATGAGATAGGGGTAGTGGAGGAACCACACACGGGTCGACCCTCAACTTTGAGGACGAATTATGTCCGGATCACCGAACTCAGTAAGCCGAACACCTACTCAAAGGAAGACATGACCCGAGTCCTGGACTTAGAGTTGGGCATCGGGCCGAAGAGATCGGGTGGTACTCTGGACCCCGAATTGTCGGGCTCGGAACCTTCCGTGCCCCCGGGTGACAGATCGGATCAAAATTTGGATTCAATCAACGACACTCGCTCGGACTTAAACCGCCTCTCCCGCATCAGGCAAGGGCCCCTAGAGACGGTACACCGTTACTGGGCCAGATTCCTCCTTGCGCTCAACAAGGTCAAGGACTGTCGCGAGGAGGACGTAGTCTCACTTTTCTGCAAAAACTTCACGAACAAAGGACTCCTTAATGCTATAAGGCGCCGTGACATAGTACACTTTGCGGACTTAGCGACCATAGTACAAAAGTACTGTGCGATGGAAAGCGCCTGGAAGACCGAAACATAATTTTGGGATAGTACGACCCTCACCAGAACCTTTGTCCGAACTAAACGCCCGAACTCTCGCAAGTCGACCGATTCAATTCCCAAGAAACCAAATCCCGCCCCAGGGCGTGGAACCGTATTGGAAAGATGGCTCAATGGGCCATGTAAGCTTCACAGTACGCCGGATGCAACACCAACCCATAGCCTTAGGGCATGTTGGATACTCCGGCAGGTAGCTAAAAGTGGCGAGGATCTCCTCGAGAGCCATAAAGCAGAACAACATCCCGCCAAGGAACATAATACGGTACTAACAGTCTTTGAGACTTTCGCCTCAAACAATAGGCGCAAGCGAGCTCATCGAAGCTCTGCTGAAATCTGCCATGTGGCAAAAGTAAATCCGTGGAACGACACTGCTATAACTTTCAACGCCAGTGACGAACCCCAATTCCAGACCATCCGGGCACCAGCCGCTCTGGTCCTTAGCCCAATAGTGGACGGCTTTCGGCTCACTAAAGTACTCATGGACGGCGGAAGCGGATTAAACTTGATCTATGAAGAAATTCTCAAGAAGATGGAAATTGATAAAAGCCGCATTGAACAAAGTGACACAACCTTCAGGGGAATTATTCCTAGTCGGGAGGCACGGTGTGCAGGGAAAATCACACTCGATGTGGTATTCGGCACCCCAGAGAATTACAGGTCCGAAGAAATCGTATTCCAAGTGGCCCCTTTCAGCAGCGGGTACCACGCCCTTCTAGGGCGGGACGCGTTTGCAAGCTTTCAAGCTATACCCCATCACGGGTACATGAAGCTTAAAATGCCCGGACCCAATGAAATCATCACTCTAGCTAGTGATCCGGACGTCGCACTACGCGCCGAAAATAAAACCGCAACACTAGCCTTGGAAGCACTGTCTGAAGCCCTAGCAGCTGAAGAACTAACAACGTTGCGCGCCACCGTGGACAGGGATGACGTGATACTCGACAAACGACCCAAGTCCACCTCATTTAAACCCGCAGATGAGATAGTCAAATTTCAAGTCCACCCAACGGACCCCACGAAGATAGCTTCCATCGGGACACAGTTGAGCCCCGCTGTGGACGCCGCACTGCGAGACTTCTTACGCGAGAATTGGGACATTTTCGCTTGGCACCCATCGGACATGCCGGGCATCCCGCGCGAATTGGCCGAACACAGCCTTAATATACTAAAGGGATACAAACCTGTCAAACAGACCCTAAGGCGATTTTCATAGCCCAAACGGCAAGCCATGGGGGATGAGCTAGCCAAGCTACTTGAGGCCGGATTCATCAGAGATATCAAACATCCGGATTGGCTGGCGAACTTGGTAATGGTACCAAAGAAGGACAAATCCCGGTGCCTGTGCGTCGACTTCAAAGACCTTAACAAGGCTTGCCCCAAGGATCCCTTTCCCCTCCCTCGCATCGATAAAATCATCGATGCCACAGCAGGACACGACTCACTGTGTTTCCTCGACGCATACTCTGGATACCATCAAATAAAGATGGCAGAGTCCGACCAAGCTGCAACAGCTTTCATAACGCCATATGGCCCTTTCTGCTTCAACACTAGGCCTTTTGTGCTTAAGAATGCCAGAGCAACCTATCAACACATGATTCAAACATGCAGGGAAAAGCAAATCAGCAAAACAGTGGAGGCATACGTGGACGACGTAGTCAGAAAAACAAGACACGTCGAAACCCTAATAGATGACTTGAGGCTTACGTTCGACAACCTACGAACATACGACATCAAGCTGAATCCGGAGAAATGCGTTTTCGACGTCCCCTCCGGAAAACTGCTGGGCTTCATCGTTTCCAATAGAGGAATTGAAGCTAATCCGGCAAAAATCCGAGCTTTATCGCAGTTGGCTATACCAACAGACCTCAAACACATCCAGAAACTAGCTGGATGCGTGGCTGCTTTGAGCCGCTTTATCTCCAGGTTAGGAGAAAAGGCATTGCCTCTTTACCGCCTTCTTAGGCGCACCGAACACTTCATGTGGACGGATGCAGCCGCGGCCGGACTCGATGAAATAAAAACCTTATTGGCCAATAATCCAGTCCTAATAGCGCCAAATATCGGCGAACCTATGCTGCTGTACATAGCCGCAACACATCAAGTTGTAAGCACAGTACTCGTCGTCGAACGAGAGGTTGACGGATACAAATTCCCGCTACAGAAGCCGGTTTATTACGTATCCATGGTCCTCACCCCATGCAAATCCCGATACCCACACTATCAAAAAATAGCATACGCGGTCTTCATGGCATCCCGAAAGCTACGACAGTACTTTCAAGAGTGTTCGATTACGGTGGCCTCCGAAGTACCACTAAACGATATAATAAATAACCGTGATGCCACGGGACGGATTGCCAAATGGGCCATTGAGCTCCTTCCGTTCGACATAATATACAAGCCTCGGCGGGCTATCAAGTCGCAAGTATTAGTTGACTTTGTCGCCGAATGGACGGAGGCCGAACTCCCTAAAGAGTACGACGCATACTCTAACTGTATCATGCACTTCGACGTCTCTAAAATGCTGGCCGGATTGGGAGCGGGTGTAGTCCTGACGTCTCCCACCGAAGACACGGTCCAATACATCCTCCAAATATTATACACATACTCCAACAATGCAGCCGAATATGAGGCTCTGTTGCACGGTCTTTGGATGGCAGTCTCTATGGGCATTCAACACCTAGAGGTGCGCGGGGATTCAAACCTCGCAATATCACAAATAAACGGAGACTTTGATGCCAAGGATCCAAAAATGGCGGCCTACCGTAGTGCCGTCCTTAAAATGTCAGCTCGGTTCGAGGGGCTCGAATTTCACCATGTGGCTCGAGAAAACAATCAAGCGGCAGATGTCCTTGCCTGCATCGGCACTAAACGCGACCCTGTCCCACCTAACATATTCCTGGAAAGGCTGTTCAAGCCATCCGTGATATGGGAAGGGGAGTCCGGAAATACCAGCACGGATCCGAATACATCCCCAGATTCTGAACTATCAGACATAATCGGAGGTTCTACCACCGAAATAACATCGTCAGCCCACGAAATAATAGCTGTCATCGCTCCGTGGACTAAGCCTTTCTTGTTGGGGAACGTTGCATAAAATAAATTTTTTTCTACGTTCACCAAGATCAATCTATGAGTTCTTCTAGCAACAAGAGACAGGAGTGCATCTACATACCCTTGTAGATCGCGTGCGTAAGCGTTCAAGAGAACGGGGTTGAGGGAGTCGTTCTCGTCGTGATCCAAATCACTAGAGATCCTAGCGCCGAACGGACGGCACCGCCGCGTTCAACACACGTACGGTCAGCGTGACGTCTCCTCCTTCTTGATCCAGCAAGGGGGAAGGAGAGGTTGATGAAGATCCAGCAGCACGACGACGTGGTGGTGGATGCAGCAGGGCTCCGGCATGGCTTCGCCAAGCGACTACGGGAGGGAGAGGTGTAGCAAGGGGGAAAGGGAGGCGCCAGGTGTCAGGTGCGGCTGCCCTCCCACCCCCCTCTTTATATAGGGACCCGGGGGGGCGGCCCTAGGAGATGTGATCTCCTAGGGGGAGGTGGCCAAGGGGGGAGACTTGCCCCCCAAGGTAAGTGGAGGCGCCCCCTCCCCTAGGGTTCCCAACCCTAGGCGCAGAGGGGGGCCCAGGGGGGGCGCACCAGCCCACCAGGGGCTGGTTCCCCTCCCACTTCAGCCCATGGGGCCCTCCGGGATGGGTGGCCCCACCCGGTGGACCCCGGGGACCCTTCCGGTGGTACCAGTACAATACCGGTAACCCCCGAAACTTTCCCGATGGCCGAAACTCGACTTCCCATATAAAATTATTTACCTCCGGACCATTCCGGAACTCCTCGTGACGTCCGGGATCTCATCCGGGACTCCGAACAACTTTCAGTTTGCTGCATACTCATATCTCTACAGCCCAAGCGTCACGGAACCTTAAGTGTGTAGACCCTACGGGTTCGGGAGACACGTAGACATGACCGAGACGGCTCTCCGGTCAATAACCAATAGCGGGATCTGGATACCCATGTTGTCTCCCACATGCTCCTCGATGATCTCATCAGATGAACCACGATGTCGAGGATTCAAGCAACCCCGTATACAATTCCCTTTGTCAATCGGTACGTTACTTGCCCGAGATTCGATCGTCGGTATCCCAATACCTCGTTCAATCTCGTTACCGGCAAGTCACTTTATTTGTACCGTAATGCATGATCCCGTGACCAGACACTTGGTCACTTTGAGCTCATTATGATGATGCATTACCGAGTGGGCCCAGAGATACCTCTCTGACATACGGAGTGACAAATCCCAGTCTCGATCCGTTCAACCCAACAGACACTTTTGGAGATACCTGTAGTGCACCTTTATAGTCACCCAGTTACGTTGCGACGTTTGGTACACCCAAAGCACTCCTACGGTATCCAGGAGTTACACGATCTCATGGTCTAAGGAAAAGATACTTGACATTGGAAAAGCTCTAGCAAACGAACTACACGATCTTTGTGCTATGCTTAGGATTGGGTCTTGTCCATCACATCATTCTTCTAATGATGTGATCCCGTTATCAATGACATCCAATGTCCATAGTCAGGAAACCATGACTATCTGTTGATCAACGAGCTAGTCAACTAGAGGCTCACTAGGGACATATTGTGGTCTATGTATTCACACGTGTATTACGATTTCCGGATAATACAATTATAACATGAATAAAAGACAATTATCATGAACAAGGAAATATAATAATAATCCTTTTATTATTGCCTCTAGGGCATATTTCCAACAGTCTCTCACTTGCACTAGAGTCAATAATCTAGTTACATCGTGATGAATCGAACACCCATAGAGTTCTCGTGTTGATCATGTTTTGCTCGTGGAAGAGGTTTAGTCAACGGATCTACGACATTCAGATCCGTATGTACTTTGCAAATATCTATGTCTCCATCTTGAACATTTTCACGGATGGAGTTGAAATGACGCTTGATGTGCCTGGTCTTCTTGTGAAACCTGGGCTCCTTGGCAAGGGCAATAGCTCCAGTGTTGTCACAGAAGAGAGTGATCGGACCCGACGCATTGGGTATGACTCCTAGGTCGGTGATGAACTCCTTCATCCATATTGCTTCATGCGCTGCCTCCGAGGCTGCCATGTACTCTGCTTCACATGTAGATCCCGCCACGACGCTCTGCTTGCAACTGCACCAGCTTACTGCTCCACGATTCAACATATACACGTATCAGGTTTGTGACTTAGAGTCATCCAGATCTGTGTCGAAGCTAGCGTCGACATAACCCTTTATGACGAGCTCTTCATCACCTCCATAAACGAGAAACATGTCCTTTGTCCTTTTCAGGTACTTAAGGATATTCTTGACCGATGCCCAGTGTTCCTTGCCGGGATTACTTTGGTACCTTCCTACCAAACTTACGACAAGGTTTACATCAGGTCTGGTACACAGCATGGCATACATAATAGATCCTATGGCTGAGGCATAGGGGATGACACTCATCTCTTCTTTATCTTCTGCCATGGTCGGGCATTGAGCCGAGCTAAATCTCACACCTTGCAATACAGGCAAGAACCCTTTCTTGGACTGATCCATTTTGAACTTCTTCAATATCTTATCAAGGTATGTGCTTTGTGAAAGACCTATGAGGCGTGTTGATCTATCCCTATAGATCTTGATGCCTAATATGTAAGCAGCTTCTCCAAGGCCCTTCATTGAAAAACACTTATTCAAGTAGGCCTTAATGCTGTCCAAAAGTTCTATATCATTTCGCATCAAAAGTATGTCATCTACATATAATATGAGAAATGCTACAGAGCTCCCACTCACTTTCTTGTAAACACAGGCTTCTCCATAAGTCTGCATAAACCCAAACGCTTTGATCATCTCATCAAAGCGAATGTTCCAACTCCGAGATGCTTGCACCAGCCCATAAATGGATCCCTGGAGCTTGCACACCTTGTTAGCATTCTTAGGATCGACAAAACCTTCTGGATGCATCATATACAGCTCTTCCTTAAGATAGCCGTTAAGGAATGCCGTTTTGACGCCCATCTGCCATATCTCATAATCATAGTATGCGACAATTGCTAACATGATTCGTACGGACTTCAGGTTCGCTACGGTAGTCAACCCCTTGAACTTGCGGATAACCCTTAGCGACAAGTCGAGCTTTATAGATGGTAATATTACCATCCGCGTCCGTCTTCTTCTTAAAGATCCATTTGTTTTCTATCGCTCGCCGATCATCGGGCAAGTTTGTCAAAGTCCATACGTTGTTTTCATACATGGATTCTATCTCGGATTGCATGGCTTTAAGCCATTTGTTGGAATCTGGGCCCGCCATCGCTTCTTCATAGTTCGAAGGTTCACTGTTGTCTAACAACATGATTTCCAGGAAAGGGTTGCCATACCACTCTGGTGTGGAATGTGTCCTTGTGGACCTACGAAGTTCAGTAGCAACTTGATCCGGAGTACCTTGATCATCATCACGAATTTCCTCTCCAGTCGGTGTAGGAACCACAGGAACGTTTTCCTGAGCTGCACTACTTTCCGGTTCAAGAGGTAGTACTTCACCCAGTTCTATTTTCCTCCCACTTACTCCTTTCGAGAGAAACTCTTTTTCCACAAAGGATCCGTTCTTGGCAACAAAGATCTTGCCTTCGGATCTAAGGTAGAAGGTATACCCAATGGTTTCTTTGGGGTATCCTATGAAGACGCATTTTTCCGACTTGGGTTCAAGCTTTTCAGGTTGAAGTTTCTTGACATAAGCATCGCATCCCCAAACTTTTAGAAACGACAGCTTAGGTTTCTTCCCAAACCATAATTCATACGGTGTCGTCTCAACGGATTTAGACGGAGCCCTATTTAAAGTGAATGTAGCTGTCTCTAGAGCGTATCCACAAAATGATAGCGGTAAATCGGTAAGAGACATCATAGATCGCACCATATCCAATAGAGTGCGATTACGGCGTTCAGACACACCGTTACGCCGAGGTGTTCCAGGCGGCGTGAGTTGTGAAACGATTCCACATTTCCTTAAGTGCGTACCAAATTCGTGACTTAAATATTCTCCTCCACGATCTGATCGTAAGAATTTTATCCTTCGGTCACGTTGATTCTCTACTTCATTCTGAAATTCCTTGAACTTTTCAAAGGTCTCAGACTTGTGTTTCATCAAGTAGACATACCCATATCTACTTAAGTCATCAGTGAGAGTGAGAACATAACGAAATCCTTCACGAGCCTCAACGCTCATTGGACCACACACATCAGTATGTATGATTTCCAATAAGTTGGTTGCTCGCTCCATTGTTCCGGAGAACGGAGTCTTGGTCATTTTGCCCATGAGGCATGGTTCGCATGTGTCAAATGATTCATAATCGAGAGACTCTAAAAGTACATCAGCATGGAGCTTCTTCATGCGCTTGACACCAATGTTACCAAGGCAGCAGTGCCACAAGTATGTGGGACTATCATTATCAACTTTACATCTTTTGGTATTCACACTATGAATATGTGTAACATTATGTTCGAGATTCATTAAGAATAAACCATTGACCATTGGGGCATGACCATAAAACATATCTCTCATATAAATAGAACAACCATTATTCTCAGATTTAAATGAGTGGCCATCTCGCATTAAACAAGATCCAGATACAATGTTCATGCTCAAACTTGGCACTAAATAACAATTATTGAGGTTCAAAACTAATCCCGTAGGTAAATGTAGAGGTAGCGTGCCGACGGCGATCACATCGACCTTCGAACCATTCCCGACGCGCATCGTCACCTCGTCCTTCGCCAGTCTCCGTTTATTCCGCAGCTCCTGCTGTGAGTTACAAATATGAGCAACGGCACCGGTATCAAATACCCAGGAGTTACTACGAGTGCTGGTAAGGTAAACATCAATTACATGTATATCACATATACCTTTAGTGTTGCCGGCCTTCTTGTCCGCTAAGTATTTGGGGCAGTTTCGCTTCCAGTGACCCTTCCCTTTGCAATAAAAGCACTCAGTCTCAGGCTTGGGTCCATTCTTTGACTTCTTCCCGGCAACTGGCTTACCGGGCGCGGCAACATCTTTGTCGTCCTTCCTAAAGTTCTTCTTACCCTTGCCCTTCTTGAACTTGGTGGTTTTATTGACCATCAACACTCGATGTTCTTTCTTGATTTCTACCTCTGCTGACTTTAGCATTGAAAATACTTCAGGAATAGTTTTCACCATCCCCTGCATATTGTAGTTCATCACAAAGCTCTTGTAGCTCGGTGGGAGCGACTGAAGGATTCTGTCAATGACCGCCTTGTCCGGGAGGTTAATGTCCAGCTGGGATAGGCGGTTGTGCAACCCAGACATTTTGAGTATGTGCTCATTGACAGAACTATTTTCCTCCATCTTACAACTATAGAACTTGTCGGAGACTTCATATCTCTCGATCCGGGCATGAGCTTGGAAAACCATTTTCAGCTCCTCGAACATCTCATATGCTCCATGTTGCTCAAAGCGCTTTTGGAGCCCCAGTTCTAAGCTGTAAAGCATGCCGCACTCAACGAGGGAGTAATCATCAGCACGTGACAGCCAAGTGTTCATAACGTCTTGGTTCTCTGGGATGTGTGCTTCACCTAGCAGTCCTTCTAGGACATATGTTTTCTTGGCAGCTATGAGGATGATCCTCAGGTTCCGGACCCAGTCCGTATAGTTGCTGCCATCATCTTTCAGCTTGGTTTTCTCTAGGAACGCGTTGAAGTTCATGTTGACATGAGCGTTGGCCATTTGATCTACAAGACATATTTTGCAAAGATTTTAGACTAAGTTCATGATAATTAAGTTCATCTAATCAAATTATTTAATGAACTCCCACTCAGATTTGACATCCCTCTAGTCATCTAAGTGTTACATGATCCGAGTCGACTAGGCCGTGTCCGATCATCACGTGAGACGGACTAGTCATCATCGGTGAACATCTCCATGTTGATCGTATCTTCCATACGACTCATGTTCGACCTTTTGGTCTCTGTGTTCCGAGGCCATGTCTGTACATGCTAGGCTCGTCAAGTTAACCTAAGTGTTTTTGCATGTGTAAAACTGTCTTACACCCGTTGTATGTGAACGTAAGAATCTATCACACCCGATCATCACGTGGTGCTTCGAAACGATGAACTTTAGCAACGACGCACAGTTAGGGGGAACACTTTCTTGAAATTTTTATGAGGGAGCATCTTATTTACTACCGTTGTTCTAAGTAAACAAGATGCATAAAGATAATAAACATCACATGCAATTATATAGTAGTGACATGATATGGCCAATATCATATAGCTCCTTTGATCTCCATCTTCGGGGCTCCATGATCATCTTCGTCACCGGCATGACACCATGATCTCCATCATCATGATCTCCATCATCGTGTCTCCATGAAGTTGCTCGCCAACGATTACTTCTACTACTATGGCTAACGGTTTAGCAATAAAGTAAAGTAATTACATGGCGTTAAATCATTGACACGCAGGTCATACAATAATTAAGACAACTCCTCTGGCTCCTGCCGCTTGTCATACTCATCGACATGCAAGTCGTGATTCCTATTACAAGAACATGATCTCATACATCACAATATATCATTCATCATTCATCACAACTTCTGGCCATATCACATCACAAAGCAATTGCTGCAAAAACAAGTTAGACGTCCTCTAATTTTTGTTGCATCTTTTACGTGGCCGCAATAGGGTTCTAGCAAGAACGTTTTCTTACCTACGAATAACCACAACGTGATTTGTCAACTTCTATTTACCCTTCATAAGGACCCTTTTCATCGAATCCGCTCCAACTAAAGTGGGAGAGACAAACACCCGCTAGCCACCTTATGCAACTAGTGCATGTCAGTCGGTGGAACCTGTCTCACGTAAGCGTACGTGTAAGGTCGGTCCGGGCCGCTTCATCCCACAATACCATTGAATCAAAATAAGACTAGTAGTGGCAAGAAAGTAGACAACATCTACGCCCACAACAGATTTGTGTTCTACTCGTGCAATAGAGAACTACGCATAGACCTAGCTCATGATGCCACTGTTGGGGAACGCTGCATAAAATAAAAATTGTTCTACGTTCACCAAGATCAATCTATGAGTTCTTCTAGTAACAAGAGAGAGGAGTGCATCTACATACCCTTGTAGATCGCGTGCGGAAGCATTCAAGAGAACGGGGTTGAGGGAGTCGTTCTCGTCGTGATCCAAATCACCGGAGATCCTAGCGCCAAACGGACGGCACCTCCGCGTTCAACACACGTACGGTAAGCGTGACGTCTCCTCCTTCTTGACCCAGCAAGGGGGAAGGAGAGGTTGATGAAGATCCAGCAGCACGACGGCGTGGTGGTGGATGCAGCAGGGCTCCGGCAGGGCTTCACCAAGCGACTACGGGAGGGAGAGGTGTAGCAAGGGGGAAAGGGAGGCGCCAGGTGTCAGGTGCGGCTGCCCTCCCACCCCCCTCTTTATATAGGGACCCGGGGGGGGGGGCGCCGGCCCTAGGAGATGGGATCTCCTAGGGGGGCGGCGGCCAAGGGGGGAGACTTGCCCCCCAAGGCAAGTGGAGGCGCCCCCTCCCCTAGGGTTCCCAACCCTAGGCGCAGAGAGGGGCCCAGGGGGGCGCACCAGCCCACCAGGGGCTGGTTCCCCTCCCACTTCAGCCCATGGGGCCCTCCGGGATGGGTGGCCCCACCCGGTGGACCCCCGGGACCCTTCCGGTGGTACCGGTACAATACCGGTAACCCCCGAAACTTTCCCGATGGCCGAAATTCGACTTCCCATATATAATTCTTTACCTCCGGACCATTCCGGAACTCCTCGTGACGTCCGGGATCTCATCCGAGACTCCAAACAACTTTCGGTTTGCTGCATACTCATATCTCTACAATCCTAGCGTCACGGAACCTTAAGTGTGTAGACCCTACGGTTTCGGGAGACACGTAGACATGACCGAGACGGCTCTCCGGTCAATAACCAACAGCGGGATCTGGATACCCATGTTGGCTCCCACATGCTCCTCGATGATCTCATCGGATGAACCACGATGTCGAGGATTCAAGCAACCCCGTATACAATTCCCTTTGTCAATCGGTACGTTACTTGCCCGAGATTCGATCGTCGGTATCCCAATACCTCGTTCAATCTCGTTACCGGCAAGTCACTTTACTCGTACCGTAATGCATGATCCCGTGACCAGACACTTGGTCACTTTGAGCTCATTGTGATGATGCATTACCGAGTGGGCCCAGAGATACCTCTCCGTCATACGGAGTGACAAATCCCAGTCTCGATCCATGTCAACCCAACAGACACTTTCGGAGATACCTGTAGTGCACCTTTATAGTCACCCAGTTACGTTGCGATGTTTGGTACACCCAAAGCACTCCTACGGTATCCGGGAGTTACACGATCTCATGGTCTAAGGAAAAGATACTTGACATTAGAAAAGCTCTAGCAAACGAACTACACGATCTTTGTGCTATGCTTAGGATTGGGTCTTGTCCATCACATCATTCTCCTAATGATGTGATCCCGTTATCAATGACATCCAATGTCCATAGTCAGGAAACCATGACTATCTGTTGATCAACGAGCTAGTCAACTAGAGGCTCACTAGGGACATATTGTGGTCTATGTATTCACACGTGTATTACGATTTCCGGATAATACAATTATAACATGATTAAAAGACAATTATCATGAACAAGGAAATATAATAATAATCCTTTTATTATTGCCTCTAGGGCATATTTCCAACATTTCTTGGCCTACCTAAATAGGCAGGAGCTCCCCTGAGACCAAAATGAAGCACGCTGCATCGTCCGGCGTTCTAAAGCTTACAAAGTCCATGAAGGGGAACTCTATAAAAAAAGTGCGACCGGAGTGCTTCAAAGGTGCATCTCCGAAGAGGAAGGGAGGCAGCTCTTAGCTGAAATCCATGCCAGACTGGGCGGGCACCACGCTGCGGCTCGAGCACTAGTCAGCAAGGCCTTACGTACAAGTTTCTATTGACCGACGGCCCGAGCAGATGCACAGGACCTTGTCCAACACTGCATCGGTTGCCAGCTCTTTGCCAATCAGAGTCATATGCCCCCTACCGCCCTCCAAACAATCCCCATAACTTGGCCTTTAGCGGTCTGGGGGCTGGATATGGTTGGACCCCTTAAAGGGGGAAGCCACAAGAAAAAATACCTATTGGTCATGGTAGATAAGTTCACCAAATGGATAGAAGCCAAACCAGTGAAAACGGCCGAATCCGGACCAGTAATAGACTTTATATCCGGGGTCGTACACTGATACGGTGTCCCCCACAGCATCATCACCGCTAATGGCTCAAATTTCACGGCCGATGAGGTGAAAGCTTGGTGCGGCAAAATGGGCATTAAGCTTGACTATGCTTCCGTCTACCATCCTCAAACAAATGGCCAGGTCGAACGGGCAAACGATCTCATCATGAGCGGCATTAAACCCAGACTAGTGCGATCCTTGACAGAGTCAGATACTGATTGGGTCGAGGAGCTCGACTCTGTGCTCTGGGGGCTGCGGACCACGTCGAATCGCACCACCGGATACACACCATTCTTTATGGTGTATGGTGCAGAAGCTGTACTACCTTGCGACATCATACATGATTCGCCACGCGTACGCATGTACGAAGAGAAAGAAGCCGAGTTAGATCGGCAGGATAATTTCGATGCCCTGGAGGAGGAGCGCGATGTCGCTAAGGCCCGTTCCGCATTCTATCAGCAACATGCTCGACGATACCAAAGCAGAGAAGTGCAGGCCAAAACTTATAATATTGGTGAGCTCGTCCTACGCTTACCGGAGAATAAGAAGGACAAACTCAAACCCAAGTGGGAAGGTCCCTTCGTCATCAACCAAGTTCTCACCGGAGGAGGGTACTGCCTACGTAATGCGTCCGATAACAGACTCGAACCGAACCCATGGAACACGGTCAGACTCGGGAGATTCTACGCCTAGCGTCGAACTCAGTGTTCGTCTCCTTACCTCCCTCTTTTTTAATTATGCTCCCCCCTTTTTTCCTTTCTCGATCTTTTTCTCTTCACACAAAGTATTTAATACAACGCGGACTCTCGGATTATTTCGGCCGCACTATGTGTGTAAGCAATACCTGGGGGCTTCCTATACGGAAGCTAAACATAACTTACTCTAAAAGGCTTTTTGCCCATCACACATGTATTTTCCATGTGTGCCTTTTCTTCACCATTATATGCATCGATATGACTTAAGACGTGGCCAAGCTGGGTTGCCTGGCTCTTGTGTTTATGCCGTACGTTCCCGTTAATTCAGCTAGGGCATAAGGGGAGCACCTCTGCGATTGTTACTGCCGGTTGAGCCGGATGTGTACCTCAGACTGGGTGAAGCCGAAAGCTTGTTTCCTTAAGAGAATGTTCGGTCAGTGAACAAAAGATGTCTTCGTTTATTATAACATAAATCCCCAGAAGTTTTGTATCCTGCGCCATGGTTCACAGTTTGGACATGTGCCTTGTCGCATGCTTACCCAGGGAAAGGAACCCTTAACGGAACTATTCTCCCTGGAAGATGTTTCTTACTATCCATGTAATATAACATAACTAGTTGGGTACTTGTCTGTTCAAGCACTTATGACCCCTACGTCTGGTTTCCACGCATACTCCGGTTTTGTATAACTGAGCGGGTATTCGGACATACCCCGGACTCTAGGATCCGGGGGCTGAAGCGAAAAGGTCCGCCATGACAAATGATTTTAATCCGGCTAGGGGCTACTTATGTCCATTGAATTACACAGTCACCTGGACTGACTATATTCATCCTCTATACCATCCAACATGTTATCTAGCTTACAATCATGTTGAGAATACTTCGCGGCTAACGCCACCTGGTCATATACCAGACTAACTGGAATTTCTTGCCCACCTGGCCCTGCCGGTCCGACTTCGGCCATATGGTTTGGGTCCAGCTTGGTGTAGCGCGTTTTCACCATAGCCCATGCTTCCCTTGCACCCTGCCGGCAGGCTGAAATCTTCCACAGTCGGAAGCGCCGTCGTGCTCCTTGAAGCATGCCCACAAGCTCTCCCATGCCATTCGGCAGGAGGCTTGATGGCCATAAGGCCTGCGCTACGCCCTGCATCGCATACCGAGCTCGCTTGTGCAGCTGTGAGAGGTCTTGCAGCAAATCGCCTGCAGATGCGGGCATCTCCTCCCCAGGGCGACCCATCAGCATTCCTACAAGCAAAACTTTATTAATACACTTCCCCGCTGAACTATGGTACAGTTCGTCTAGGCACTTACCATAAATGCCGCGGCGAAGCCTTCTGCTCTCCTTCACGGAGTCCGCCAGCTGTGCACGGACGTCTTTCAATTCCACGTCCAACCAAGCATTGGCATCTTGGAGAGCATTCTTATCCTGCTTAACTTGCGTAAGAATGCGCTCGCCGGCCTTTAGTTGCCTCTGGAGATGCGTTTCCCGCCTTCCGGATTTACTCCGGGGTTATCTACAGAATTTTCTGTTAAATTTGTCATACCAGCCAGTTGCTAACTAGTGCATTTTTGTACAATCGAGATAAATGTTACCACATGAGGCCTTCTGGGATTCCTCTAGCTTGGCAACTGTGGCCCCTAGTTGGGTCTTGCACTCCTCTAGCTCCTGAGACAATTGTTCATTCTTATCTACAAGAACCTGCGCATAAATTGATACTTAAAACTGTTGTTCCAACCGTTTCAAGTCTCAGGGGCTACTGTTATACATGCTCATGAAACTTTCTTACCCGTATATCTTTGGTATACTGGATTGTTGCTCGGGCGAGCCCACTTTGAGCAGCTTAGATGTATGCGTCTCCCGAATTGAAAGCACTAAATGCCTCTTCGGAAAAGATGTTGTTGCGAAGCACGGCCCGTCGACGCCAGTGATTCGTGGCGCTCTCTACTTCGGAATTTGTGGCAGAGAGCATATCTGCATCCTCTGTCAGAGGACTATGGGGCGTCAGCCCTACGCCCGCCTCCTCTCTCGAAGTTGGTCCTGGAGCCCGGCTGGTGGAGGCGTGGTTGGCGGGATCCCTGCCATGATGTAAAGGGCGTTGTTATACTTCAAATAACAATAATTATATGACAGTTTGTTTTCTTACCTCCGTAGAGGCGTGTCGGCTCTAACCGCCTTCCTCTTGAGCCTACCCAATCCAGATGCCTATGGCTGACGGGTCCCTAGGGGCTCGGCCCTGCGCTCCGAACGTCGCTTCTGCAAAAGCACGACGTATCAGGGATAAGGTGTGATATCAGGAAATAATCCTCTTCGGAGGATCGAGTCTTCGGCTTGGCTTACATGCGACGAAGGTAGCAGTCCGGGATAATCAGCACTAATAGCCACTGAGGCACCGTCACGGCTCGCCCGATAAAATATCCCGTCGACAAGCTCCACGGCCGCATCTGGGTCTTCTTCGAGTCCTAGATCTAGGGCCCTTTCGGGGTCCTCTGGCTGCGGGGAAGGGCTGGAGATCCCTTCTACGGCCCTCCTCAGTTCCTTCTCGGAAATATCGATGTAGGTAACTTTAGCAAAGAACACCACAATAAGTGAAGGGAGAAAATAAATGACGACTTACCCAGTTTGGGGGATTATACATGGAGAATCCGTCCCGCGGTTTGATATGGAGGAAGTCTTCCTCTTCTCCTTTGTATAGGTCGGACAGTATCCTTGCCAGAGCGGTGGGGGAGTCCGGACCCTTACGGCCACAGCGGGTGGCATCGTCTGTCCCGTTGAAGTACCACATGGGATTGCCCCGATATTGAAGCGGTTGCACTCCCCGCATTATGCATATTGCCATGACCTTGACTATCGTCAGTCCGGATTTGGCCAGTAACTTTATCCTGCTCATCAGGAAATGTATTTCCATGGAGTCCTCTTCTTGGGGGCCTCGGGGGCGCCAGCTTAGACGTGCCCTCGACGGGGTGTTACTAAACTTGGGGAGTCCTGTCCGGACTGGATCCGGAAGGGGGGCATCGTCAATATAAAACCACTCTGAAGCCCAGTTATCTGGTGCCTTCTTGGGAGTGCCGGATAGGTATCCGGTCTTAGCGATACGCCATACTTTGGCCCCACCCACTTGACATAGGGATTCTCCCTGGTTGCGGGGGACAATGCAGAACAGCTTCTTCCACAATCCGAAATGAGCCTCGCAACCTAGAAATAGCTCACAAAGGACGACATACCCTCCTATATGTAGTACGGAGGCTGGGGTAAGGTTGTGCAACTGGAGGCCGTAGAACTCCAAAAGCCCACGAAGGAGTGGATGAATAGGAAACCCGACGCCCCTTAACAGATGCGGAATTAGGCATATTCGCTCCTCTGGAGACGGATTGAGGGATCTCTCCGCTTGTTCTCCGCCATTATAGGTGGCCACTCCAGCTTGGACAGGGACCATGAACGCCGACGGGAGGAGCCCTTGGGTTTGTAACTTTATCAAACGGCTATGGGAAACTGAACACTCTCCCCAGTCCCCCAGCTTGGGGCAAGGGGAGCAAGCAGAAGAGCTGCGACGACCGGCCATGTTGGAATGGTTTTTTCCGGGTGCTCTATTGGATGCTTGCTCGAGGAGGGAGAGTGAGGTTTGGATCTGGGAATCCCCGTATCTTTAAATAGACGGATAGCCCGAAGGACCGAGGGTGGCAAATGCAAAAATGCCTCGACTCCTCGCATTCGCTCGACACGTGGAAATGGTCATCATTGAAGCACTAAAGCCGAGGAGTACAACATTGATGAGATGACGGATACTGTTCGTCATGATGGGTATATCGGAGTATTCGGAGAGGGAACCCGCCTTGCAATGCCGAAAACAACACTACACGCCGGACTCATCGACATTGAAGGGAATAGGTATTCTTGGTTTGGTTTAGTCCTTTTCGTTTAGTTTATACACGCTAAGCAATCTGGGCCAGGTATTTGTATGTCGATGGGCCTTTTATGGGCTTTTGTTTGGTTAAACACATGACCTCCTGTCTAGCTCTTTGATGTGACAACCAACGACCTATGCGCCTTTCACATTTACTAATCCCAACTCCCTCTAAATATAGGAGTGGCAGTCATCATGTTTAGGGCAAGCTAATTAGGCGAATGAGCTAATAAAAGAAGGATTGTGGGCTTAAATAGAAAATTCAAACGGATGTGGCTAATTAAAGGAAGGATATGGGTAAACCGGTGGAATAACTAAAACAAAGATTGTGGTCTTAATAAATTCTACATGAAGGATTTGATGTAAAAAGGTAGGATAATTAAAAAGAAGGATCTGGAGGCTTTAATGTGTTGGGCCTACTAAATTAGAAAAGGAAGGATTTGATTCCCGACTAAAACGGTGAGGACATCATTGTAATTAATGAAATGGTTATAATTAAATGCCATTAAAAAGGATTTTACTTAAATGGAATCAATGTGAGATTATGCCCGGCAAAGAAAATATGAACACGGCTAAACTGCAACGAATATTTTTATGTTCATTTTGTAGAAGGATGCTACGTTGCGGCATGTTCTTCATAATGAATCCGGTATTATGGGACATTATGCTTTCACAAAACATCGATTTTTCCCGTTGCGACGCACGGGTATATCCCTTTGTTAGAGTCTGAAACAAAATGAAGCTCTCACGTTCGTTTGGATTCTGGACTGTTAGATCGAACTCCCTGACGTGTAATGGCCGTCGGATCGGGGGTTCGGCTCACGCGAGACGTCCGATATTTACCAGATCGTCGTGAGCTGTTAGATAAAATTCGCGCGACTGTAGGCTTGCCACTGCGTGTAAAACTAGATGGCTACGGAGGGCATTTTCGTCATTTCCCATGGTTGAAAAAATATCCAATCGCACATGGGTGTGACCTAGTCGTCGCTCCTCCACATTCGCTCGTCCCACCTCCTCCTCTCCCTCTCTTGATCTCCTATGCCTCGCACGCCGCCACCGCTCGCCCTCGCGCTGCTGCCGCCTCCGCTTGCCCTCGCGCCGCCTCTTTGCTCCCGACTTCCCTAACCCTAGCCCCTTTCTACGCCACCGCCGCCTCCCGTTCCCTCTCCCTCCCCTGCCGTCGCGTCGCCGCCTTCGCCGACTCGCCCTCCCCTCCTTCTCCCCCTGCATAGCGGCAGGTCGAGGTGGTCGTGGCCGACCGCGCACTCGCCGGCGCTGCCCCGTGAGTGCTCCATCGGTGACTTCCACCTTCTCCCTCTCCCTCTCCCTACCGTCGGCCTCTCCCTTGGTGGCGGCCAGATCTACCATGGCTACGGCCACGGACACGGACGGGGCTTCTGGATCCGCGCCGCCGCCGAGCTGGGTCCCGACGGTCGCCTCCTTCTCCACAACCGGCGCCACACCCTTTGGTGGATCAATCCGGCACCAGGAACCGTGAACACTAGGCCCTTCTACCCCGCCGTCGGCTTCGCCTCCTCGTGAGATCTCGACCATGGTGAGCTCCCCCGCCTTTCCTCCCACCCCTGCTCCTCCTCCCAAGATCCTAGGTAAAAAAATACATGTAAGATGATTATCTTGAAGTAGGGATATGTTTTTATTCATGCACTAGGAACTAAAGTATTCACTAGATTCAATTTACATGCCCCTAATAAGGACAATATTTTCCTTGCTAAAAGGACAATATCTCATTGCATTATTACTTCCTTGCTTAGTTGATTCATAACACAACACATAATACAGAGGAACCTGTTACTTTTAGGGTTAAGCCCGTTGCATTTGTTCATTCAGAGGAGGCAGCTGATAGGTAGGGATTCAGAGGAAGCAATTGATAGAGATGCCGGTCTTCTCTTTCAGTTTTAGGTTTTCGTGTTTCCATTGATTTTGTGTTGAATTTATCATTGTAGGTCCGTTGTGGATGTTGTTTGTTCTGTTTGTCGAGGCTTCGGTCGGCCTGCTGTCTGCTGCCGTGTCGAGAGGTTGCAAGGTTCCTGGTTGGTGAGCTCTTCCTTTCCTTCCTGTCTAGCAGAGCGAATATATGTAGATTACTTGTTGTTATATGCGGCTCCAGTAGCTTTTTGGATGTATTGGCTGCTCAAATCTGGTTATTTTTTTTGGATGCATTGGCTGCTCCATCCTGGATCTGGTCGGGTTCCTTTGGATGGATTAGGTGCTCGGGTCTGCTTGGACCCCTGGTATTTGTTGTTGCTTTGTGGGAGACTCGGCCTCGTGCATATTTTCGTGGCAGATTTTTGTTGCCTTTCTTAATTTGGTGGTTGGATGCATTAGGTGCTTGGATATGATTAAATTACTTGTTGTTATGTGCGGCTCCAGTAGCTTTTTGGATGTATTGGCTGCTCAAATCTGGTTATTTTTTTGGATGCATTGGCTGCTCCATCCTGGATCTGGTCGGGTTCCTTTGGATGGATTAGGTGCCTGGGTCTGCTTGGATCCCCGGTATTTGTTGTTGCTTTGCGGAAGACTCAGCCTCGTGCATATTTTCGTGGCAGATTTTTGTTGCCTTTCTTAATTTGGTGGTTGGATGCATTATGTGCTTGGATATGATTAGATTCCTATGAGTTTTTTGTTGCGGTCTGCCTAGATTCCTCGGTTTTTGTTGCCTTTTTTATTTTGTCTGGTACCTGATTTGTCCTTATCTGGCAGCGCGGAAATGATCCATGATCTGGTGGCGGGAAGCGGCTCCATATTGGTGATTGGACCTCCTGGTGTAGGCAAGACTACTCTGATCAGGTACACATCACCTACACCCCAGTTCTTTGCTCAGTAGTGTTAGTCATTATGTAAGGCGAGTGCATGTTACTTGTATATAATTCATCAACATGGCTGAGAATACCAAAGATAAATCGTCGGGTTTCTGTGAGCACTTTGTAAAGCATCTTGGATTCTGCCACCGCCATGGTCTTGGATTTGGAGCTAGATTAGTGATGCCTCACCAATCTGGATGCTACCGCCGAGCCTTGGCATTTGCTGCCGATGAAGTTATTGAACTGGTGGTTGCTACGTTTGTTGTGACCCTGTTCAAGAAATATGAAGGTGAGCCCGGTGCGGCTCTTCTGTGGTAGAAAAATCTTGCCTGTTGAAGTAGATGTTATGGATCAATAATGGTGCATTCTTGGATAACACACTGTTTGTTGATTATTGAAATAGTCGTGTGTCATAATAAAGTTTTTTTCCTGTTTGGTTGCATGTATGTGCATGGATGCTTCCTTTGGACTTCATGCAAGTGTTTTGCCCCTCATCATGATTGGCTGATGAGGAGAGCACTTCTGCTCGGAAGGTTGAGTTTCTCTTGAAGTCAAAACCGCCAAGTAATATAATGGAAGGTGGGAGTGGCTCTAATGTGGTTTACATTTATCTGAACTTCCTTTTCTTAGAGAATCATATAGCTATGTTCTATTGGTGTCATGTATTTTATAACTATGTAATTGCAAACATATATTTAGATTAGATTATCATTCTTAGATTAGATAGCATAATTAGCGGGTTGTAAATATTTGATTTTGCAGCCAGGTTATTTCATTAGTTCTTTTTCAAGAATAGTACTTTTGTCTTTGATTTGTAAGTACAAAAACAGAGAATAAAAACCTTCTTGCTAAGATGCACCTGATCCCAAATTTTCTTTGGTACGGTCAGTGTTTGTATGTTCTGGTTGTTTCCATTGAATGGTTTTCAAACATTTAATTTAGGGATTCATAGGAAGGGCTAAAAACCGCATAAGAATAGCCCACTTCTGCTTGAAGAAATGTCCATGGAGTTCCAATTCGGAGCTCAGCTTGAGCAACTGTTCATTTCTTGGTTTTGCTTGATGTGGAATGCAAGTATGTTGTCCCTTTTTACATAAATTCTTCACCTATTCAAGCAGCTAAATTTTGTGAAAGTTAGGACAACCGAAAAACTATATCAGTATTGTGGTGAACCGAACGACCGAAAAACTATATCAGTATTGTTAATCTTCATGATTTTCTATAATGTTTTCAGCAATAGATTTAGTGTTATTTGTTTCTGCTCATGCAAAGCAGAGGTGTGTTCAAACAACTATACCTATTTTACTTACTTTGGATGCTAATTAGTAAATTCTATCCGTATATGCACAGGCCACGATATCAGACAGTTCTAAGTCATGGATTAATGCAATGGGTGAGCAGGAAAAGTTATTCTCTTCTTTGTTGGAACATTTCCTAAGATGGTCTAAGGTAATTATTTTAGGAATCACTTTTTTAATTGTGCATAATTTTCCTTTGGTAAATTCAGTGCGTTAACCACCATAGACAACTTCATTTTATTTGTATGCTTATCATCTGTGTGGTTGTTTGATACGCTGCCAACAACCTTTCCCATTCTTCTTGCTTGCTATTTAGTTAATTCCTCGAGATATTGGATAACTATTTCTGCTGTTGAAAGTTTGGTTATGGCTCTGATGGTTTGTATATCATGATGGCCTTCCCAGGAGATGTAATTCTGAATATCCTACTGCTCTATGGATCTATTATTGCAAGAACTATATAATGATATACAGTGAGTTGCTTCATACCATCATTTAGGGTCTGTGTATTCTATTTGATTAGCTTTCCTTAGTGTCGTCTGATAAGAGGCATTCTCGTTGCCCTGTAGACACCTTGTGCTCCTATGATGTTATTTAATTTTTTATTGGAGTAAAATGATAATCCATTGGGCTCCCTTCCCCCCTCATTTTTTTGCATATATAGTACTTCACTGCCAATTAGATTTCTGTCTTTGAAGGTGATCATATTGATCTTACCTTATCTAATGCTCGTACAAGATACTAGGGCTGATGCCTGAGTACAATTGTATATAGACTGTCCTTGGAATTTCCTTTACGATATACTTAGTGGTTTGTAAATACGGTTACCTTTGCCATTATTCTTTGTACGATGCATACAGTGGGAATGCATATGCTAAACCTGGCGTTTGGACCGGCACCCTCGCGCATGGCGCGATCCCGATCTGCACCCACTGCTACGTGTATCTTATTTGGTTTGAAATTGTGAGAGGAGACATTTTAGTTTCCCATGATGCATTTTCTTTTTGTTTACATATTTCATTGTTCTTACCCGCCAATGAAATTCTCTATTACAGTGCAATTGTAAAGCTTATACTTCAATCGTTTCTGCTTTTTTCTGTCACAACAGTTTGGGGATTGGCCTTGATAGCTGGTTATCATTGTACAAGACATCTTAGGTAAGATCTACTGATGGGTTAGTTTCTCATGTAAACTCACCTTTCATGATGTTCTGTGATAATCATGGCAGACTGAAGATATGTTATGTATGCAGTATAATACTAGCGTTAAAATTCAAGCTCCTTTTGGCATTGTCTAATCATCATGCATCCCAAATATCTAACTAAACTGCGCTATGGAGCTTGCACTAGCAGAATAAGTTGCCATCCTGAATCATATGTGTAGGCTAAAAAGAAGTGTGGAAACATAGTCGTTTCACAAGGATATGTTACTACGGTGGCTTTCAGATGTTGATTTATCTTTCTTCCTGTACTCATTTGCTATATAATTTTGAAGTTTACAAGTCATGAGATTTGATGCCATATTCTAAACCTTGGAGCATTCTTTTTAAGAATATCTTTATTTTCCATCGCAGCATTATGGCAGAACAATTATTATGTGTCTATCAATGATAACAATGGTACCTGATTGAAGATTAGGTGGTCTACAATCCTCAGGTTCTCCAAAACTATATCTCAAGCCTATCAACTCTGAAAATTAAAGGTCTGACTTGAAACTGTGCCCCTCCCCTTTTCCTGTTGCTCAACTCTCTTTTTGTGAATGATGTTCTGCATTAATATCCCAGATTGCAAAATGTTAGTATTGCTATTTCATTTGGCATGTAGAGATGGGTGCGACATGGGCAATTATGTATCTATAGCTATTATTTTTTAGAAGAATTACATCTCTACAGTCATTTTCGCTTTAAGACAATGATCATTACCTACTACATTCAATGTCACTTCCGTTCTTATAAGTACATGCTAACGAGAATGCGATATGATATTTACTAACGAGAGATCATATACTTGCAGGTCGCCACCATGCTGTCTCTCTCTGGCCGCCCCTCACATCGTCTTGGTTTGTTGGTTGCCGCTATGTCTCCTGCCGGTTCGCCCGCCGCTATCGCTGGAAGGGTTGTATAGGCCGTTGCTTATGCCACTACTCTGCAGTGACCAGTGAGGACCATGGCATCGAGGCAGGTCAAAAGGGAAACACCGCCGGCCACAACGCTGGTAGAGGCCTCCCTGTCTGCGCCGGTGACTGCTTAAAATCGCCGCCGCCACTACCGTTGTCTTTGTTGCTTCTTTGTCTTTGTTGCTTCTTTGCAGGCATTTGATTAAGTCAAAGGCAACATGAAGGCACGACGACGATCAAGGTCTTTATGTACGCCGAGTAGTATCTTTTGCCTACCATACCGTATGAAAATAGATCAGGATGAGACAATTAAGTCACGTACTATGTATTTACTGTGGTCTCTATAAGGAGAACATATCTGGTCTATATCTGAATCTATGAACTATTATATCGATGATGTCGATTATGTCTACATAGCCTGCCTTTGTATGCTTGTATAAGCTCAATTTATCCTTTGTACTGCTCTTCTTTGACTTGGCACATCTGCTCATTTTTAGATAAATTTTAATGTGACTTCCAACGTCATAAACCAGAATTCTTTTTCTGAGGATGCTTATATATGAACTGTTCATCATATTTGTTAATATATTCTATCCAATATGTTATCCATGTCAAACCTGTCTTAAATTTTATATCTTATTCATAGATAATGATTTGGTGTATGACACTGTACTTAATCAATATTATTGGTTATTTTTTATATTTGCAATGCTCCTATGACTATATTACCGGATTGGATATGATCGTACCCGGCAGCATCGCTGCTGGGTGCGGCAAGGCGCACTTCCTACCTAGTGTGCTAGTATTACTAAACTATTCCCCTGAAAAAGAAGAAGCAGGGTAGATTGCAGCACCACAACATAATCAAGTTGGGAGGGCCCAGCCTATACCTTCCTTGCGGACTCGTCTCCTCCGGTCGCCGGTAGAAGCGTGGACGCGGTGAGCCCCATCGGCGGATGCTGGATCCAGCCAGGGCTTCGGCACCTCCGACTCGCCGGCCGTGCGTTGTTTGGGGCCTGCCCCTGCCGTAGTAAAGGGGTAGGGCGGGCGACCAGGAAGAGAAGGGAGTGGCGGGGACCACATGGCATGGGTGACGGCGCACGGCATTGGTAGAGGCAGAGCTGCGCGCGGTGGTGCGGTAGGAGGAGAAAGGTGGAGGCTGCAGGTGCACCGAACAAGGCATAGCTATTTTTTTTTCTTCTTTCATTCAAAAGATTTGTCATGAAGCCAAGTAAGAGTTGCCTGGTTAGTTCAACGAAGAAAATCCAAGGAAAACCTAGATAACTTCTTTCTAGTTTTTCTTGGTCACTGGTGGATCGATTTTATGCCATGTCCAACTGTACTATATCACTGTGTGAAGTTTTCTTTCTGGGTCTGTCTAAATCTCAGTCGACTGAGACTTCGCGAAATCCAAGTCAGGTGATTTCATATATAAACTGATCGCACGTAACTCCGTTCGCTTGCGTGGAGTTCGGTTTCCCTGTTCGTTATGTGTTGGCCTGCGTCGGCCTGTGTTGGCTCACACGTGGGCTGCTGCTGGGCTGTATTGACATCATCTATTCATTGTGCCTGTTTTTTTTTATTTGTGCTTTTTACTGGAATTGCTAGAACATTGTCCCATTGGGTGTACTACGCAGCACAGTGTAGCTTTTATTTTTTACGCTAGCGTTGCTAATGCTCTGTTTCTTCTTTTCGTGTCATCTTGCTATTTTTGTTCTTTATTTATCATTTCATTCAAAAACTATTTTGTATTTTTAAATGATAAAGAAATCTTCAATGTAACAAAGAAAAATAAAGAAATGAAAAGAAGAAGACAATTTAATTGCCTGTAACCGACGGATAAGCAACTATATGTGGCCGACTAGTGTGCAAATGAGTATAAATATTAGGCTGTCAAATATATCGGTGTATGTGCCATCTCTCCCAGCCGATATGCACTGTAGTGTGCCTCAAACAAATATAATACATACAAAAAGTGTAGTTGTTCTAAAAAAAGTGTAGTGTGTTTGTATTTCTTTGAGCACATATTTTTGACACAAAAAAGAAGGAAAATAAATTAAGAAACTATGTGCAGCCCACGTGTGTGCAAATCGAGTGACATTATTTTTTAGAAAAATATCCAAACATCACTAATTTAGAAAAGAAACAATAACACAAATCCAAAACGCAAAAATAAATAGAAAGAAAAATAGAAAGTACAAAATCAAAAATGAAAAAAATGAAAAATAAATTCACATACTGGGACGCCCAAGCTCCTAGGCTCTCCCCCCGCCCGCACCCAAGTTAGAGAGACATACAGTTGCATGACTACAGTTGGACATGCAGTTGTGATCAGGTGCGACGCTTGCAGTTGCGGGGATGTTCTCGGGCTTGCAACTGGCCCGCCCATCTACTGGCGCCCCCTTCGACAGAACAAAAAAGCCCAGTTGCGGTCGGGCTAGAAGACATGCAGTTGCGGTCGGGTGCGACACTTGCAGTTGCATGTCTAGTGTCGGACATGCAACTGGCCCACCCCCTCTCTCGCTGCCCCCTCCTACAAAAGAAAGGTCTAGTTGCAACCGTGTTGGGGGACATGCAGTTGCGATTGGCTGCGACGCTTGCAGTTGCGGGGCTGTTGTCGGGCTTGCAACTAGGTTGCCCCCTCCGACAGAACAAAAAGTCCAGTTGCGGTTGGGTTACAAGACATGCAGTTGCGGTCGGGTGCAACATTTGCAATTGCATACATAGTGTCGGACATGCAACTGGTCCGCCTCCTCTGACAAAACAAAGGTCCAATTGAAATCATGTTGGGGGACATGCAGTTGCGGTCGGGTGCGGCGCTTGCAGTTGCAGGGATGTTGTCGGGCTTGCAACTTGCCCACCCCCTCCGATAGAACAAAAAAGTCCAGTTGCGGTCGGGTTACAAGACATGCAGTTGCGGTCGGGTGCGACACTTGCAGTTGCGGGGCTGTTGTCGGGCTTGCAACTGGCCCGCCCTCTCCGACAGAACAAAAAAGTCCAGTTGTGGCCGGTTTACAAGACATGCAGTTGTGGTCGGGTGCGACACTTGTAGTTGCATTCCTAGTGTCGGACATGCAACTGGCCGACCTCCTCTCCCGCCGCCCCTCCGACAAAATAAAGGTCTAATTGCAACCATGATGTGGGACATGCAGTTGCGGTCAGGTGCGGCGTTTGTAGTTGCAGGGATGTTGTTGGCCTTGCAACTGGCCCGCCCCCTCTACTGGCGCCCCCTCCGACAGAACAAAAAAGTCCAGTTACAGTCGGGCTAGAAGACATGCAGTTCGGTCGGGTGCGACACTTGAAGTTGCATTCCTAGCATCGGACATGCAACTGGCCCACCCCCTCTCTCGCCGCCCCCTCCGACAAAACAAAGGTCCAATTGCAAGCATGTTAGGGGACATGTAGTTGCGTTCGGGTGCGGCACTTGGAGTTGTGGGGATGTTGCCGGGCTTGCAACTGCCCCGCCCCCTCTACTGGCGCCCCCTCTGACATAACAAAAACTCCCAGTTGCACTCGGGCTAGAAGACATGGAGTTGCGGTCGGATGTGACACTTGCAGTTGCATTCGTAGTGTCGGGCATGCAACCGGCCCTACTGGTCTCTACTCGAACCACAAACAAAGTTTAAAAAAAACTCTAGCCAGAAACAAAGTCTAGTTGGCCGGTGACAGATATTTTTGAGAAGGAAAAAAGATAAGTTACATGCCAATGACATACATACAACTGTGTGTGGCCGATGTGCATAACACTGTGTGTGCTCAACGGTTGGAAAGAAAAAAAGTTGCATACGGACACAGACAAAAAACACATGTAATTACATGTGATTAAATGTATATGCAATTGTGTGTGACCGATGTATGTGTACACAAGTGACAATATTTTATTAAATAATAATAGCAATAGAAAATAGAAAATAAAGAAAAATAAATAAAAAGAAAATGGGAACAAACCAAAGCGAACAGCCCTATTTCCTGTCCCCATGCAACACGAGTACTAACAGAAAATTCAGCCTGGAAGAAAGCCCAAATAACAGACAAAGGAAAAGGCACACCACCCCTCACGGCCAGCCCATGTGGCATCTCTCTCGAACACAAAGAATAGAAGAGAAGGCAAGAAAAGAAAAAGGAAACAAGGCAATGGGCCGGGAGCACAACTAAAACAGGCCGATACAGCGCAAGGAAACAGCGATCCTGAATCTTAAATAGAAAACGATCGAAGGTCAAAGTACATCGACTGAGACTTACTTAAAACTCGACTGAGTTTCAGCCGTCCCCTTTCTATAAAGACGTGATGTTGGATGTCTTAGAAATGGACATACTCCATGCATGTGTAGAGGCAGACTTGCCTATAAGATGGGCCCTACACCTCAACCTCCAAGCATGCACAGAGACCTCACAGTGTGTAGCATCCGTCCTTGCCTCTAAAGATGGGTCCCATATGAATAAACAATTTCAAATATCCCAGCTGATTTCAATCTTTCCATGCACTAGCTTGTCACAGAGCATCTTTTACAGCAATACACTGGCATCTAGGTCCGTTTGTATTTTTCCATCGCTGGAGGCTGCCTCCAAGCATAGCGACGGCCGGCGCAGTGAATTTTAGCGCCAGCGCCAAAGAGCATAGAGGCAGCGATAGAGGCGGCTAAATTGTACACTGTGGATGCCCTAGCTACCCCTTACAAAATTTATTTATAGTTTGGTCGAGATTCGCTTGTGATGAGTTGTTGGGCTGCCATTGGAGGCCATGACCTTACAAATGTGTCTTGCTTCCTCGAGTTTACCATTAGGCACATTACATGTGCCCGTGCGTTGTAACGGGAGAAAAAATATGCCGCACCCTGCTCCTAAAAAGCACCACACATTTCAATTGATGAATATCAAACTTACTTTTTTTTACAAAGAACAAGCCAAATTTTGTCATGTCTTTATTCTCGCAAAAAATGTTAGGCTGTGTGGAGAATCTCTTTTGCAGAATAACCCAAATAGACACAAAGTATGATTGCAGCTAAATCCATCAATTGATTCAGTTGCATATCTCTGAGCCCTTCGTTAACAGTGCGCCATTGTTCTTAGATAGATTACCCATGTGCATTCTTGAACTAAAACATCATAAAGCAAAACAAGAACGGCAATCTCCATTTATCAAAGAACAAGAAATGGCACTAAACTATAAAAAAAAATCTCCATTTATCTGAAAGTTTTTTCCCACATAGTAATTAGAATGTTTTGTTGTCCTGCAAAGTTTGAAGTTTGTACGTTGTTTCATTTGAGAGAAACAAAAATGACAAATGCGTCATTCAAAGTTTGAAGTTTGCACGTTGTTTCATTTTTTTCCACTTTTTCGTTTGAAGTTTTGCTATTTTTGTTTCTGTCAAACAAAACAATGTACAAACTTCGAACTTTGTAGGACAACAAAACATTCTAATTACTATGTGGGAAAAAACTTTCAGATTTTTTTCATGCATTTAAAATGCTAAATTTTACTTTTTTTAATAAAAAAATCCTCATTTTATATATTTATGTTGGTCAAAAAAATCTGAAAGTTTTTCGACACATTGAAGTTGTAAAGTTTGTTTGATCTGCAAAGTTTGAAGTTCATATGTTCTTTCCTTTGAGAGAAACAAAAAAGAGAAATCTTCTTGTTGAAAGTTAATTGGAGAGTACGAATCTCAAAGCAACGTTGAAGGGCTGAAAATAAGAGGCTCCATGTAGCTCGACCTACAGAGGAACTTTACCCACATGTCCCGAGTCCCGACTTCCAGGGAAACTTCTAGACTTGATGACCAGTGAAACTCAACACTCGATGCCGCCGTGACCAACTCCTTTAGCAGCCACTGGTCAGCTCTCATCTACCTTACTCTATCTCCAGCCACATCTCCCTCCCCTTCGACCACGTTGTCGAGCCTCTTCTTCTTCTTTCCAGCGGCTAGGATGACCTGGTGGGGCGTAGTCTCCATGAGCCTGCGACCTTGACAACCTCAGTGGCCAGCTGCTGCTGTGGAGGGGGAGAGAAGGAGGCACCATCCCCATGGCCCCCCTTTGCGGTCGGCGCTGCCATTGGCCCATTCGCCAACATGTGGCGGCGTGCATCATCGACCAGCCTCAAGGGCAAACCCCTTCTCCTTCGATTGCTTTCGAGGCGGTAGTAGGCATTGGCCCAGTCGAGCTTGAGCGAGACGGTCTTCGTTAGCAAGCACCTCGCTGTAGCGGTGGAGCGAGGCATAGGCCGCTGCCCGCTGATCGATTAGAGACATGGTTGTCAAGGCAACCACGATGGCATCTTAGAAGTGCCCTGGCGCCTCTTTGATGTGGCAAGCTGAGAACACTGCATTGCCCTTCCTCGCCGGCTTCTCTCTTCCGATCAGTCGGATGTGGGGGTCCTGACTTGCGATCGATTATGTGAAGCACTCAAGATCATCATCATCGAATCGATGATCTAACTTCATCGTGGAACGTCTAGGGGACAACAATTATATGAGAGGGAGAAGGTTCCCGATGACGACCGTCCTAGCAAGAATAGGATATCGAATCGAGTTGTATTTGTTTTCTGATTCATGGGGCACAGAGGCTTCGCGGGCGACGACCAACGAAACCTAGTGACAGACGAAGAGACGGACGGGCAAACTCAGCGGAGGACATGTTTTGATTATTCCAAGGGGAATTGTTCACCCGTACGAAAATCAATACTTGTGCCCCTCTGTAAAGATATATAAGAATGTTCACTGTTAAAAAAAATCTTTCTTTACAGAGGGAGCACTTTTTTTTCAAGCGCGTTATAAAAAATATTGTGTATATAAAAAAGATCTTTGTATATCTCAAAAAGATGCTCATTTTGAATAAGAATGTTCACTTGTTAACCAAATAATCCATATGCCCCATTAAAAATATGTGTGTATTTTGCCAAGACGAAAAAGAGTTTTTTTTTGAGAGCTAGACCATTTGGGGAAGCACTATGGACAGCCCTACTCCAGGTAAGATGTGTCGCGAGTCACTCAAACGTGTACACCGCCCCACCCCCGCTGTGCGCTCCCCTTTCACGCACTCTTTAGGCCCCTGGTTATTTTCTCTTTTCTATTTTATTTTTAAATTTTATTTCAGGGATTTCAAAAAATCATAATTTTTTAAAAATAATTTCAGAAAATATTGAAAACTTTAAAAATAGTTTTGGATTAAAAAAATGTTCATGAATTTGATTTTTTTTGCCAGAGCTCAAAAAATCACAAAATTTAGAAATTTCTGAATTTGTTAATTGTTTTTGTAAAATTCATCTTTTGTTAACTAAGAAATATTCAGGATTTTTACAAAAAGTGTCAATATAGAAAATATTCTCAAATTTCAGACAATGTTCCCAATTTTTCTTAAAAATGTATGTAGATTCAAAAATGTCTGCTGATTCTAAAAACTTTCATGAATTCAAAAAGGTCCAGGGATTTTAGAAATAATTCAAATATTATTCCCGAGTTCTAAATGAAAAATCGAAAGAGTAAAAAGAAAGGGCAAAGAAAAGAAGAAGAAGAACAAGAAATCGGTTCAGTCGGTTCAGGGAGACAAGTGCGAGAGAGGCATTTGAAAACCCCAATATGGTCTGGGCCATGTGCGAGCTCGTGGGAAAGAGTGGCCCTTCTTCATTAGCCCATGCTTGACCAATTGGATCATTGCGCCAAACTGAGAAAGGCTAACCTGGTAACCCAGGTGTCGCATTCGGTTGTTTATTTATTGTCTTAAAAAATTTATTTATTTTTTGAATGTTCGCCCATTCAGTTTTTAAGAGAAACTTTTGTTAAGTAATAAATATTTATGAATACCTGAACAGTTACAGAAATTATGTAAGTAAGTTTAAATGTGTGAATATTTTAAATTAGATGTATATTTTTTAATGCATGGAAAGTTTTGAAAAATATACATTTTTAAAAGATGTGAACACTTTTAAAAAATTAACTTACTACTTAGAAAAATTATATAGTTTTTTTATTATTGCATAGTTATTTTAACAATGTGTGAACACTTTCTAATCACTTAATAAACATTTTTAACTACAGAAAACTTTATGTATATAGAGACACTTTATTAGTTATTGAAAATAAGTGATACATTTTTTTAAACATAATTTTTTGTAGATGTATACTAATTGTTTAATTCTTTATACATGGAAATTTTACATAATTCATAATATCTTTACCTCATTTATTATGAATTTGATTATAATATTTGTTTTTCAAATGAATTTGCAAAAAAGGTGTCAGCTATTGTAGGCCAGGCCTAAGTGAGTAGTGTGCTACTAATGCTCTCTATAAGTGTTAGGTAGCAGCGCCGTTGGATACTAGCACATGACGAGATGCAAGAGACCAGCAACAACCGACCCAACATACGAAGAGGTGCTACAATACCAGGGTACAAGCATCTTATTGCGGACTATGCAGAGCAGCTGACTCATGGCAACATTCATTACTTGATTGTACCATGGCCCGGTGTGTTTGGGGACTTGCAGATCAAGACCTGGTAGCAGCAGTAACTCAAACTAGAGAACCTAGTGCAAGGTGTTGGATCTTCACTATGATGGATACATTACCGCATGTGAATTTTGTAATCATGTTGATCACTCATTGGACCATATGACATACTAGAAAAGGAAGGCCTTGCATGAGAATGATTTCCATAGCCTGCAGGCGACCCATATGTCTGTTCAAAGATACTTGGCAGGTCTTCAAGCTTTGATGAGCAAGTTGTTTCCATGCAACAAGCAGCAATCTCAACTGGTGCACAGGTCGGATGGACTCCACCTCCACAGGGGATGGCGAGATCAAAGTTGATGGCACCGTCTCTAGAGTCTTTAGGGCTGACTCTTTCACTGCTGTATCCAGACACTCAACATGCCTTTATCTTGATGCCTCTACATGTGTGATCCCGGGGGTGACTGACCCAATAACATTAGAATCTCTTGCATACTGAGAAGTTGTAGCTTTGGCTAATGATCTCTCTCTGCAACATCTGTAAGTTGTATCTGATTGGAAGGGCATAGTCAGTGACAACAAGAATGGAACCGGAGGGCTACGCGGGAATATTATACGGGAGATAACAACCTTGATGGATGAGTACAATTGTGTATAGAAGCTCCTGCTCGTTCACTTTCGAGGGGAGAGAATCAAATTTTGAGGTACATAACCTTGCTAAACATGCTCTAGGTCTTACAGTTGGTAGACATCTCTGGCTCCTACAGCCTCCTGATATCAATTGTATTCCGGTTAACATTTTCATTGATTAATAAAGAGGGTGTGTTCAGACTAAAAACAACTAGATGGTGGGATATCATGAAACATTGTTTTGATGAATTATGATCTTACTCTAGTTAATCAGTACGACTGTGTATAAAACAATAGATTAGTCTATCAATTATGTGCATGTTATGCCCAAAGTTAAAGGTGAATCCAAAGACACCAACAACTAGAGGGGTAAATTCTTTTTCAAGCACACTGCTTTCAACTTCCGTTACAAACATTCCTAATGTTGAGAATGTAAATCCATCTGAGGAGTAGCATGTGAAGATATATGACAGTTCCAATCCAATTCATATTGATATGCAATCTGATGATTGTGGCGACACTAGTAGAAGTTGCAGAACAATGTCGAATTGGAATCATCGGATATGAAAGGGACCTAGCATGGAAAGAGCCAACAGATTTGGGAGCTCCCTCGTAATAAGCAAGATGAAGCACGGCGATTCTAGTTTTGGACAGCCCGTGTTAGCCATACATGAGAGAGTATCCATATAGCGGGTTAGAGAAAGAACCATCATTAATTCTAGTACAGCTATTTCACTAATTTTCCCTGCACTTGTTCGTTCTTCATGCATTTTAAAATAATCAAGACATGCCTTCGAAATAAAATGCGAGACGACATTCTTCGGCCATACATGTTCTTCTGTATGAAGAAGGAAATAGGTACAAAGATAACGTATAATGAGATCTATTGACCGGTCCGCCACTGGTATTCGTAGAGCTCAATTTAAATGCAATTTTTTTCGATAGTTCCAAACATACGTTTTTATGCCTTGTTGTCAAGGTTATCTTGAGACCTGTATCGTAATATTTTGCCTCGTCTGTGACCAATGGTTTTTTCCGCCTCCCTCCATTCCTTTCATGTATAAATCCTGGATATGCTCTTGGACTTACTGGGTAGCACCATGCATGGTGGGCGTGTGAGTTTCATCCTCGACTCTACCTAAATAAAGTGGACATCTCTATTATTTCCTAGACATTCATTTTTTTTTTAAATAAGGTGCAGCAGCTGATTACTTACGTCGTTTTGTGAGCCTGTACTCCACTATTACATTTCCCTCCAGATAGATGTGGTGATCCTCATAGGAAGGAACAATTGGTGTGGCTGTAGCGCTGCACTATGGGGCTGTTTGAATTTTGTGACTATCTTTGCCATATTATTTTTGTCACACTTGCCTTACTTGAGTTGTTCAAATTGTTAGCCACACTTTGGCTTGCCTAAGAAAATTTTGCCGTACTTTCCGTGTCTATGACATATGGGGTTCAGTGCTCATAAAAAAATTCTTGTCTTAGGTTTGGCTAGAACCAAACACCCACCTAACTTGGTCAAATTTGCCTAAAATGAGGTGCGGCAAAAAAGTGCGGCAAGGTGTGGATAGGAACCAAACAGCGCAATATATATACATATATATATATATATATATATATATATATATATATATATACTTGGTTGACATGTGGGCAGCTTCTTGCCACATGATCACACGGCTGGAATATCAGCCAGCTGGTGGCATACCACTGGTAGTAGGATCACTCATGATTACACACACAGTTATGCTAGCTAGTCGCAGTAGTTTAGGTGCATGTAGCTGATGTTCATGTTCCCAACAACTCTCCCACCATATCGGTGGCCCGGAAGAGCAACTCCTCACATCTCTTGGATCACTGAAAACGGATCACTTTACACGGGCCAAGCAAACAAATGTACCACTATACATTCGCGGTGAACAATCCGATGTTGTGTGGGAATGGAATGTGGGAGGATGCATGGATTGATCTGTATGGTGGTGGCGGTGAACCGGTGATGATGGTATCCAGGGTGATCTTCTCGGGACTTGGGGTCTTGGGTTGATGGATGGATGGATGGACATGTAAGGTGGCCAGGGGGACAGCGTTCCTTTCTCTCTCCCTCCAACGGATCTGTTCCCTCCTGCTTGTCCCCGGTACTCTCTCACTGCTCTGTCCTATCCTAGTCCTGGGATCTGCCTGGAGGCAAGAGCATCCTCTTAATTCCAATTTTTACCCTATGCTTTAACACTCTTGACACCAACTACACCATTTACTAATTTTCGTCCAGATTATTCTATGTAGCGAAAGTTTACCAGTTTTTAGCCTGTTTAATTTTTTGAGAGCGACCGGCCAGGTGGGCCCAGGCCATTCGGCGCACGTGGCGGGATTGTCAAATGGGGTTACTGGCGTAAAAAAAAACCCATCAAAGTAGAGAGTAAATCTGGAATGCGCTCTATCATCGATCGTTGTTGATCAGTTGGACGTCAGTTTTGCAAAAAAATATTATTGGATATGCTCTAATTAAGATTGTACATGTGACAAACATCAACATTGGATACCAACAGTACGACGGAGGCCGGTACACTGAGAAGAGGACAAGTGCATTATGCTGAAGAAAGCTCCAAGGAATGGAGAGGGATACGATCCATCCGTCGATCGAGATCAGGGTGCATGCATGATTGGTTGTATTGTACTGTACCTAGGAAGATGATGCAATAGGTAGGTACGTGTCATGCAATGAGTAGCAGGAGGAACAGCATGCATGTACGCATACCCTATTCAGATCGCGTCCAACACAGGCGCACGTTGATTCAACATTTGTTTCAACAACAACAACAAATCGAAAAAATACATATGCTGTGGACCAGTGTACCGAACGTACCTCACATCTCTTTTTCCCAAAAGAAAAAACCTCGCAAAAAAGAGGATTGTCAAGAACATAATAGAGCCCAAGCACGTGGACTTCTTTTTGCACCAAATCAAATTTTGCCAGAATTTTTTTGATCTATTCATCTTCAATTATTGCATTACCGATGGCAAATTTTTTTGGGGAAGCTAGCCGAAGACGCGCCAACGTCAGTGAAGCGGACTTCACGGTGAGTGCGAGCCATGAAAGAGCAGGAGCCGGCGCCGCGGCGGCAACGGTGAGGGCGATTGCGAAACTTGACAGGTGTGGGATGGTCGTGGACATTGAGGGGATTGCTCTGAGAGGTTGTGGGCTGCGGTTAAGGGGAGGGCGGTGCAGCGAGGCGTGCGCGGGAACACCATCAACCACAGGCGGTGGGAGGAAGAAGTTAAATAGTGTGCGATTTGTTTCTGGCCGCTGGATGAAAAATCTAGTGGTACAAGCGAAGCGAGTGATGCGAAAAAAATTCCCACGTGCCCGAGTGATAAGGCGCTCCCTTTCTCTCCCCTTTAATCCGATGATCCGAGAAGCCGTAAGAAATTAGTTAGGTTGTGTAGATGCTCAGATGTAGAGACTGGAGAATCATTTATCTTAGAAGAATATTTTATTTTGCAAAAATAAAAATAATCCATCATGTCGATCATGCTAATGTTCATAACAAAACATAGACATAAAATTTCGAAGTGGCAGGAAAGAAAAAGGTAATAGTTCATCCACAATCCATTTCACTTCTCCACCTCCGGCAGCTAGCCACCGCGCCCGATTTGACCAGATTTGACGAGCCCCGATGCCCCATGCCGCTTCCTCAGCTCCGGGACGATCTCGCAAATCCGCCAGATAACACCACGACGAGCTTCTCTTCCTTTGCCCGACTCCTCGCGACACCGTGCTCCGGCGACCGCTACTGTTGTCACTACCGTTGCATTAGACCTCCCTGACCTCGCCACAGCTTCGCCTAGCGCCCCCACTTCGCCGCTCTTGTGCCCTCTGCCGCTTACCGGAATAGCCCCTGCTCCGCTGCCTCAAGATCCAAGACCCAGGCCGCCGATAGCCACCGGCCAAGCATGGCCCACATGTCAGGATAGACGGATTGTGAGAGAGTTTTTTATATTTATTTTTGTTGGGCTCCACATGTAAGTGGGAGAGAGAGGGGGAGGTGACAGAGTGGGAGTTTTTTTAAAGGGTAGGCCCCACACATCAGTGGCGCATGCACACAGGGGCAACCATGTCCAGCAAACGTCTCGATGACGGTCAAACCTCTTTGAGCAGAGGGAAACGACACGGAAAGGTATTTTCATAGGAGCTTCTGACGGAAGAGAGCAAAGTTGAGCACCTATTTATTTTTAGGGGTAAAGATAAGAGTGGTCGCAAATTAGGGAGAAAAATAGAATTGTCTATGGCTGCATTACCTACCAGTGTACATGCGCTTAGAGCATCTTTAACAGGCGCGCAACCGCGCGGCACGCTAAAAACGGTTTACAGCGCCGAAATAGCCACTTTTAGCGCGTCGGGGAGTGCTGACTCCAACGGCCACTCCAAAAAAATGCGTGCACGCCGCTCCAGCAGACGCGCTAAACTACAGCGCGCGCGAGCAGCCGACGCTTGCAACATGTTCATTGTGGAGACAATATGGTGATATTTCAAACATTAAAACAAGACATAGCATAGTTTAAAATCACCCAACCAAGTCCATGACATAAAAGTTCAAAGTCATGCCACATCAACAATCATGCCACATCATCATCCAAACAAGTTCAAAATCACCCAACCAAGTTCATGACATAAAAGTTCACACAAACAAATGGCACATTAACAATCATGCCGCATCCTCATCTTCGTCCTCCTCTTCCTCTGATTCTTCATCCTCATCCGAAGACGATTCTTCCTCCTCCTCTTCATTGTGTCACGCCGCATTATCATGGGGAGCTTGGAAGGTGTTGGCAAGATCTCCAACGGCATCATGCGAAGATATGTGAGGCACACTGGAAGACACACGTTCACCCATGTCACCCGGAGGTGCTCCCATGCCTCCCATGAGAGACGTGAAACTCATGCCTTCCATGGTAGCTTCGAAGCCACCTATGCCTCCCATGCCGCCCATGGTAGCTCCGAAGCCACCCATGCCTCCCATAGTAGCTCCCATGCCTCCCATGTCCATGTCTCTTTTTTGGACCAAGACTTCTTCACGGGCAAGATTGTCGTACTCATTTGCTTGTCATCGAGGGTAGATGTGTACATGAAGAACAAGTACTTCTCCCATTCCAACAATCTAGTTCGCTCCTCCATGGCCAATTTCCTATCCTCCAATGTCACCTTCTCTCCTCGGCTGCCGCATCTTGGTTCCTTGCCATCTTCCTCACCTCATTTGCTTCCTTTCTTGTGTTCACAATAGCTTCCATAGCATTTTTTAGCTCATCATCTCCTTTCCTCTTCTTCTTTTCTTTTCCGTCTTCCTTGCCTCCATTTGGTCTTTTTGGCTTGGAGTAGGCAACCCAGTTTGGTGTAGGGCTTCTCTTGCCGTCATCACTTGATGCCTCCTCCTCATCATCATCCAAATCAATAGTTCGCTTGCTTTGTTGCTCTCCTCATTGACACCTTCACGGGGCTTCCATTTCTCATCATCCTTCAACGCATCATAGCAATGGGGCAAGGTAAATGGTCTCCCTTTCTTGATCTTCCCTTTCTTGGTCTTCTTCTCCTCTCCTTGAAATAAGTTTTGTGCAATAGTGAGCTACAAACAAAAGAACAAGTTAGCACTTGAAACACCAAAGAAGAAGCATGAACATGGAAGAATCATGAAAGAAATGGCACCTACCATATCTCTATCATTAGTACCACTTGGGTTTAACGTGTGCAACCGCCTTAAGTGTGGCCGCCCACCTTTGACAATCTCTATTGATTGTCGACCATCGGGAGCGAAGAGATCTTTCTGTGCAGTCAATTCTACTTTTGTTGTGTAAATCAAAGTGCTCCTTCATCCGGATCCAATATGCATCTCTACTTTGGTCCCCACCAACGGTGGCATCCCTAGACACTTGCAACCATGTATTGCATAGCAAGATGTCTTCGTCCATGGTGTAGCTGCCCGCTCTTCCTTTCGGTGCATCGACGATACCTTCACCATCCTCATCCACCTCAAACTCATGATCATCGAAATGCACATCATTGGTTTGAGACCAATGAGAATTGTTGGAGCCAAAACCCATAGTTGACATATATGTCTCATCGTTGAAACTACAAAGTATATACAACAAAACAAACAAGCTATCCATATGTACCCATTCTTGTAAAAAATAACAACGAAAAAAGTGGGCGAAATCATACCTTGTGGGCATTTCATCGAACACCTTGTGCGCATCGGCCGCTGGCACAACAAGCGAGCTCGCCGGCGCTTCGGTCACCGCCGCATCTGTCACATGCCCCGCAAGTCTCTTCTTCGGTCGCCTAGAGGAGCCGTCCGCCGCCTTGTTCTTCTTTCCGGACACCTTGCCCGCCTTCGCCACCGTCACATTTGGGAGCTTCGAGAGGGGGGCACGTGGCTTCACGGCGGGCGCCGGCGCGTCGCCACCCGCCGAGGTCGTCCGTGGCGCCATGAAAAGGCCGCACGCGAGACCAGTGCTTGGAGGAGCACCGACGGAGGTGAAGCCATAGCTCCCCGCGCTAGGAGGATTTGCGCCCGCGGCAGCGGCGGCGGAGGGGTCGCGGGTGTAGGAAGGGGTGAGGGGGATGTCGGCACGGCCGTCCATCAGGCGAATTTATCGGCGGCGGCGCGGGGCAGGGCGAAAGCGGCGTGGCCGGAGAGGGTGGCGGCAGTGCGGCGTGGGCGCTCGAGTGTGCACGCGCGGGAGTGGACGCATGAAATAAGCGGCGCACGAAACCGTTTCGCTCTGCGCGTTGAACCACTTATGCCGTGCGTTGCGCCTCCGCTGGAGCGCCCGAAACGGCTGCGCGCGTGCAAAAAATGGTATTTTTCCAGCGCGACGGTAATATCACGCGCCTGTTGGAGATGCTCGTAGGCAAGTGACCATCCAAGATATCTCGGCTGCCCGCCCGTGCGTCAATGTCAATCACGTACACCATGCTTGCATGCATAGATGCCACTGTCAGGGAATCGGGCAATTGGCGGTAAGCAACAAGGAGGCCACGACCCCCGAGAGTACTCGTGGATTTGGCGGCTTGAGCTCACAGCCTAGCTAGCCAACTATATACGCATCACGACACGCCATGGATGGATGGATGGATGGATCCGAAACTACGCCGGGGGTTGTTGCTAGTACTACTACGTAGCCAGCGGGAGACATGGCCGATAGAGATCCGTCGATCCATGTGTACTCCACACATGCTGCCTCCCATGCAGCCAATAATGCAGACAGGCCGCAAACTGGCCGACATGGTTAGGTTTCTTACGGTCAAATATGTACGCCGGGTTCAAGTCCTAATCTTGATACAGATACTCGGTCTTCCGGAGTTGCTCATAGAGGTAGGACGTGCATGCATAGGTTTAAACGGATGAGTGTATATGCACAGCATTGGGTCTCGCACGAAGAAGGAAGAACGTAAAAATTGCAGATCCACAAGCTAGCTAACACGTGCATGGTGATCGATGGAACTGGCGCCCGAGGCCAAGGGGAAGCTGCGAAAACATGCACTGTTCTCTCGATCGTCTCCATGGATCAAAGTTGACAATTTGACATATGTAACATGCATGTCTGCTCCCAGCCATGCAACCGTGCAAGCCGAAGCATATCCGTCCGTTATATAATATTGTGAGTTTAAATAAATTTGCCTTTCCATCTCGTAAATGATGGAGGAAATCATGCATTACTCTAGGTTTTTTTAATCTATGCATTACTCTAGTTCACCCTTTGTATTTAGGGTGCGGCTAGGTCTCAGTCAAACTGAGAATTAACGAAATCTCAGTCAAGTAACATAACATGCAAGAGAGAAAAAGGAAAAATTGAAAAAAATGCACGCTTCTTAATGTAGGATCTCACGGATATAGCACCGACCGGGACTTAACAAAGTCTTAGTCCACTGACACATAGCAAGACTGTTGTATTTATGTACCCCAAGCTAGCTGCCATATAATCACTAGTAGAAAAAGGGTTAAATCTGAGACACATTAGTGTTGGTTTGATTTTGAGCCGGCACTAATGTGTCCATTAGTGCCGGTTCCAACGGCTAGCCGGACGATCTCATTAGTACCGGTTCGTGGCGAACCTTTAGCACCGGTTCGTGCCACGAACCGGTACTAAAGAGAGTGGTGGCAGGATGTTGTCAGTCTGGAGCCCCTTCAGCACCTGTAGTACCGGTTTGTGGCACGAACCGGTACTAAAGACCGTCGTACATAAACCCTTCGTCCACCCGAGCTCGCTCTGTTCTTCCCCTTTCCCCTCACTTCCTCTGTTCTTCCCCTCTTTTCCTCGAGCTCATCATAAATTTTGCCCAAAATTTGTCAAGATTTGAAGGCCCCAATCCATTCAAATGATCACAAAGGTTAGCAACTTTGTCATTTCATCTCTCATTGCTAGATTAGCTCTTGCAATTCTTTGTATAGTGATTAATTTGTGAGTTTAGTAATTTGGGAGAAATTATATGTGCTAGTATTTGATTTATATGCAATTTGAGGTAAAAAATAACACTTAGTTTGCATATGTAGGTGTGGTTTACTTAGTGCCTTCTAAATCTCCGTCGTAACTGTTGGAAATATGCCCTAGAGGCAATAATAAAAGGATTATTATTATATTTCCTTGTTCATGATAATTGTCTTTTATTCATGCTATAATTGTATTATCCGGAAATCATAATACACGTGTGAATACATAGACCATAATATGTCCCTAGTAGCCTCTAGTTGACTAGCTCGTTGATCAACAGATAGTCATGATTTCCTGACTATGGACATTAGATGTTGTTGATAATGGGATCACATCATTAGGAGAATGATGTGATGGACAAGACCCAATCCTAAGCATATCACAAGATCGTGTAGTTCGTTTTGCTAGAGCTTTTCCAATGTCAAGTATCTTTTCCTTAGACCATGAGATCGTGTAACTCCCGGATACCGTAGGAGTGCTTTGGGTGTATCAAACGTCACAACGTAACTGGGTGACTATAAAGGTGCACTACAGGTATCCCCGAAAGTGTCTGTTGGGTTGACACGGATCGAGACTGGGATTTGTCACTCCGTATTACGGAGAGGTATCACTGGGCTCACTCGGTAGTGCATCATCATAATGAGCTCAAAGTGACCAAGTGTCTGGTCACGGGATCATGCATTACGGTACGAGTAAAGTGACTTGCCGGTAACGAGACTGAATGAGGTATTGGGATACCGACGATCGAGTCTCGGGCAAGTAACGTACCGATTGACAAAGGGAATTGTATACGGGGTTGATTCAATCCTCGACATCGTGGTTCATCCGATGAGATCATCGAGGAGAATGTGGGAGCCAACATGGGTATCCAGATCCCGCTGTTGGTTATTGACCGGAGAGCCGTCTCGGTCATGTCTGCATGTCTCCCAAACCCGTAGGGTCTACACACTTAAGGTTCGGTGACGCTAGGGTTGTATGAATATGAGTATGCAGCAAACCGAATGTTGTTCGGAGTCCCGGATGAGATCCCGGACGTCACGAGGAGTTTAGGAATGGTCCAGAGGTAAAGAATTATATATAGGAAGTGATGTTTCGGCCATCGGGAAAGTTTCGGGGTCATCCGGTATTGTACAGGGACCACCGGAAGGGTCCCGGGAGTCCACCTGGTGGGGCCACCTATCCCGGAGGGCCCCGTGGGCTGAAGTGGGAGGGGAACCAGCCCCTAGTGGGCTGGTGCACCCCCCCTTGGGCCTCCCCTGCGCCTAGGGTTGGAAACCCTAGGGGGGAGGCGCACCACTTGCCTTGGGGGGCACTCCACCCCCCTGGCTGCCGCCCCCCTTGGGAGATTGGATCTCCAGGGCCGCCCCCCTGGGGGCCTATATAAAGGAGGGGGGAGGTCAGCCGCACCCCGAGTCTTGGCGCCTCCCTCCCCCTGCTACACCTCTTCCTCCTCCCACAGTTGCTTGGCGAAGTCCTGCCAGAGTTCTGCTGCATCCACCACCACGCCGTCGTGCTGCTGGATCTTCATCAACCTCTCCTTCCCCCTTGCTGGATCAAGACGGAGGAGACGTCATGCTGATCGTACGTGTGTTGAACGCGGAGGTGTCGTCCGTTCAGCGCTAGGATCTCCGGTGATGGGATCACGACGAGAACGACTACCTCAACCCCGTTCTTTTGAACGCTTCCGCTCGCGATCTACAAAGCGGTATGTAGATGCATCTCTCCTTTCACTCGTTGCTTAGATGAACTCATAGATGGATCTTGGTGAAACCGTAGAATTTTTTATTTATTTTCTGCAACGTTCCCCAACAGTGGCATCAGAGCTAGGTCTATGCGTAGTTCTCTATTACACGAGTAGAACACAAATTTGTTGTGGGCGTAGATCTTGTCAACTTGCTTGCCGCTACTAGTATTTTCTTGCTTTAGCGGTATTGTGGGATGAAGCGGCTCGGACCGACCTTACACATACGCTTACGTGAGACAGGTTCCACCGACTGACATGCACTAGTTGTATAAGGTGGCTAGCGGGTGTCTGTCTCTCCTACTTTAGTTGGAGCGGATTCGATGAAAAGGGTCCTTATGAAGGGTAAATAGAAGTTGACAAAATCATGTTGTGGTTATTCTTAGGTAAGAAAACGTTCTTGCTAGAACCCAATTGCAGCCACGTAAAAGATGCAACAACAATTAGAGGACGTCTAACTTGTTTTTGCAGCAATTGTCATGTGATGTGATATGGCCTGAAGTTGTGATGAATGATGAATGATATATTGTGATGTATGAGATCATGTTCTTGTAATAGGAATCACGACTTGCATGTCGATGAGTATGACAACCGGCAGGAGCCATAGGAGTTGTCTTTATTTTTTGTATGACTTGCGTGTCATTGAAGAACGCCATGTAAATTACTTTACTTTATTGCTAAACATGTTAGCCATAGAAGTAGAAGTAGTCGTTGGCGTGACAACTTCATGAATACACAATGATGGAGATCATGGTGTCATGCCGGTGACGAAGATGATCATGGAGCCCCGAAGATGGAGATCGAAGGAGCTATATGATATTGGCCATATCATGTCACTACTTTATATAATTGCATGTGATGTTTATTATGTTTTATGCATCTTGTTTACTTAGAACGGCGGTAGTAAATAAGATGATCCCTTATAACAATTTCAAGAAAGTGTTCCCCCTAACTATGCACCGTTGCTAAAGTTCGTCGTTTCGAAGCACCATGTGATGATCGGGTGTGATAGATCCTTACGTTCACATACAACGGGTGTAAGACAGTTTTACACATGCAAAACAATTAGGGTTAACTTGACGAGCCTAGTATGTACAGACATGGCCTCAGAACACAAGAGACCGAAAGGTCGAACATGAGTCGTATGGAAGATACGATCAACATGAAGATGTTCACCGATGATGACTAGTCCGTCTCACGTGATGATCGGACACGGCCTAGTCGACTCGGATCGTGTAACACTTAGATGACTAGAGGGATGTTTAATCTGAGTGGGAGTTCATTAAATAATTTGATTAGATGAACTTAATTATCATGAACTTAGTCTAAAACTTTTGCAAAATATGTCTTGTAGATCAAATGGCCAACGCTCATGTCAACATGAACTTCAACGCGTTCCTAGAGAAAACCAAGCTGAAAGATGATGGCAGCAACTATTCGGACTGGGTCTGGAACCTGAGGATCATCCTCATAGCAGCCAAGAAAGCATATGTCCTAGAAGAACCGCTAGGTGAAGCACCCATCCCAGAGAACCAAGACGTTATGAACGCTTGGCAGTCACGTGCTGATGATTACTCCCTCGTTCAGTGCGGCATGCTTTACAGCTTAGAACCGGGGCTCCAAAAGCGTTTTTGAGAAACACGGAGCATATGAGATGTTCGAGGAGCTGAAAATGGTTTTTCAAGCTCATGCCCGGGTCGAGAGATATGAAGTCTCCGACAAGTTCTATAGTTGTAAGATGGAGGAAAACAGTTCTGTCAGTGAGCACATACTCAAAATGTCTGGGTTGCACAACCGCCTATCACAGCTGGAGACCAACTTCCCGGACGAGGCGGTCATTGACAGAATCCTTCGGTCGCTCCCACCGAGCTACAAGAGCTTTGTGTTGAACTACAATATGCAGGGGATGGTGAAGACCATTCCTGAAGTATTTTCAATGCTGAAGTCAGCAGAGGTTGAAATCAAGAAAGAACATCAAGTGTTGATGGTGAATAAGACCACTAAGTTCAAGAAGGGCAAGGGTAAGAAGAACTTCAAGAAGGACGGCAAAGATGTTGCCGCGCTCGATAAGCCAGTTGCTGGGAAGAAGTCAAAGAATGGACCCAAGCCTGAGACTGAGTGCTTTTATTGCAAGGGGAAGGGTCACTGGAAGCGGAACTGCCCCAAATACTTAGCGGACAAGAAGGCCGGCAACACTAAAGGTATATTTGATATACATGTAATTGATGTGTACCTTACCAGTACTCGTAGTAACTCCTGGGTATTTGATACCAGTGCCGTTGCTCATATTTGTAACTCACAGCAGGAGTTGCGGAATAAGCAGAGACTGGCGAAGGACGAGGTGACGATGCGCGTCGGGAATGGTTCCAAGGTCGATGTGATCGCCGTCGGCACGCTACCTCTACATTTACCCACGGGATTAGTTATGAACCTCAATAATTGTTATTTAGTGCCAAGTTTGAGCATGAACATTGTATCTGGATCTTGTTTAATACGAGATGGCTACTCATTTAAATCCGAGAATAATGGTTGTTCTATTTATATGAGAGATATGTTTTATGGTCATGCCCCGATGGTCAATGGTTTATTCTTAATGAGTCTCGAACGTAATATTACACATATTCATAGTGTGAATACCAAAAGATGTAAAGTTGATAACGATAGTCCCACATACTTGTGGCACTGCCGCCTTGGTCACATTGGTGTCAAGCGCATGAAGAAGCTCCATGCTGATGGACTTTTAGAGTCTCTCGATTATGAATCATTTGACACGTGCGAACCATGCCTCATGGGCAAAATGACCAAGACTCCGTTCTCCGGAACAATGGAGCGAGCAACCAGCTTATTGGAAATCATACATACCGATGTGTGCGGTCCAATGAGCGTTGAGGCTCGCGGAGGATATTGTTATGTTCTCACTCTCACTGATGACTTGAGTAGATATGGGTATGTCTACTTGATGAAACACAAGTCTGAAACCTTTGAAAAGTTCAAGGAATTTCAGAATGAGGTAGAGAATCAACGTGACCGAAAGATAAAGTTCCTACGATCAGATCATGGAGGAGAATATTTAAGTCACAAATTTTGTACACACTTAAGAAAATGTGGAATCGTTTCACGACTCACGCCGCCTGGAACACCTCAGCATAACGGTGTGTCCGAATGTCGTAATCGCACTCTATTGGATATGGTGCGGTCTATGATGTCTCTTACCGATTTACCGCTATCATTTTGGGGATACGCTCTAGAGACAGCTACATTCACTTTAAATAGGGCATCGTCTAAATCCGTTGAGACGACACCGTATGAATTATGGTTTGGGAAGAAACCTAAGCTGTCGTTTCTAAAAGTTTAGGGATGCAATGCTTATGTCAAGAAACTTCAACCTGAAAAGCTCGAACCCAAGTCGAAAAAATGCGTCTTCATAGGATACCCTAAGGAAACCATTGGGTATACCTTCTACTTAAGATCCGAGGGCAAGATCTTTGTTGCCAAGAACGGATCCTTTCTGGAAAAAGAGTTTCTCTCGAAAGAAGTAAGTGGGAGGAAAGTAGAACTCGATGAAGTACTACCTCTTGAACCGGAAAGTAGTGCAGCTCAGGAAAATGTTCATGTGGTGCCTACACCAACTGGAGAGGAAATTAATGATGATGATCAAGGTACTTTGGATCAAGTTGCTACTGAACTTCGTAGGTCCACAAGGACACGTTCCACACCAGAGTGGTATGGCAACCCTGTCCTGAAAATCATGTTGTTAGACAACGGTGAACCTTCGAACTATGAAGAAGCGATGGCGGGCCTAGATTCCAACAAATGGCTTGAAGCCATGCAATCCGAGATAGAATCCATGTATGAAAACAAAGTATGGACTTTGACAGACTTGCCCGATGATCGGCGAGCGATAGAAAACAAATGGATCTTTAAGAAGAAGACGGACGCGGATGGTAATATTACCATCTATAAAGCTCGACTTGTCGCTAAGGGTTATCGACAAGTTCAAGGGGTTGACTACGATGAGACATTCTCTCCCGTAGCGAAGCTGAAGTCCGTCCGAATCATGTTAGCAATTGCCGCATACTATGATTATGAGATATGGCAGATGGACGTCAAAACGGCATTCCTTTACGGGCATCTTAAGGAAGAATTGTATATGATGCAGCCGGAGGGTTTTGTCGATCCTAAGAATGCTAACAAAGTATGCAAGCTTCAGCGATCCATTTATGGGCTGGTGCAAGCATCTCGGAGTTGGAACATTCGCTTTGATGAGATGATCAAAGCGTTTGGGTTTATGCAGACTTATGGAGAAGCCTGCGTTTACAAGAAAGTGAGTGGGAGCTCTGTAGCATTTCTCGTATTATATGTAGATGACATACTTTTGATGGGAAATGATATAGAACTTTTGGACAGCATTAAGGCCTACTTGAATAAGTGTTTTTCAATGAAGGACCTTGGAGAAGCTGCTTACACATTAGGCATCAAGATCTATAGGGATAGATCGAGACGCCTCATAGGTCTTTCACAAAGCACATACCTTGATAAGATTTTGAAGAATTTCAAAATGGATCAGTCCAAGAAAGGGTTCTTGCCTGTATTGCAAGGTGTGAGATTGAGCTCGGCTCAATGCCCGACCACGGCAAAAGATAAAGAAGAGATGAGTGTCATCCCCTATGCTTCAGCAATATGATCTATTATGTATGCCATGCTGTGTACCAGACCTGATGTAAACCTTGCCGTAAGTTTGGTAGGAAGGTACTAAAGTAATCCCGGCAAGGAACACTGGACAGCGGTCAAGAATATCCTGAAGTACCTGAAAAGGACAAAGGACATGTTTCTCGTTTATGGAGGTGACGAAGAGCTCGCCGTAAAGGGTTACGTTGACGCTAGCTTCGACACATATCTGGATGACTCTAAGTCACAAACCGGATACGTGTATATGTTGAATGGTCGAGCAGTAAGCTGGTGCAGCTGCAAGCAGAGCGTCGTGGCGGGATCTACATGTGAAGCGGAGTACATGGCGGCCTTGGAGGCAGCGCATGAAGCGATTTGGGTGAAGGAGTTCATCACCGACCTAGGAGTCATACCGAATGCATCGGGGCCGATCAAACTCTTCTGTGACAACACTGGAGCTATTGCCCTTGCCAAGGAGCCCAGGTTTCACAAGAAGACCAGGCACATCAAGCGTCGTTTCAACTCCATCCGTGAAAATGTTCAAGATGGAGACATAGATATTTGCAAAGTACATACGGATCTGAATGTCGCAGATCCATTGACTAAACCTCTTTCGCGAGCAAAACATGATCAACACCAGAACTCTATGGGTGTTCGATTCATCACAATGTAACTAGATTACTGACTCTAGTGCAAGTGGGAGACTGTTGGAAATATGCCCTAGAGGCAATAATAAAAGGATTATTATTATATTTCCTTGTTCATGATAATTGTCTTTTATTCATGCTATAATTGTATTATCCGGAAATCGTAAGACACGTGTGAATACATAGACCATAATATGTCCCTAGTAAGCCTCTAGTTGACTAGCTCGTTGATCAACAGATAGTCATGATTTCCTGACTATGGACATTAGATGTCGTTGATAACGGGATCACATCATTAGGAGAATGATGTGATGGACAAGACCCAATCCTAAGCATAGCACAAGATCGTGTAGTTTGTTTTGCTAGAGCTTTTCCAATGTCAAGTATCTTTTCCTTAGACCATGAGATCGTGTAACTCCCGGATACCGTAGGAGTGCTTTGGGTGTACCAAACGTCACAACGTAACTGGGTGACTATAAAGGTGCACTACAGGTATCCCCGAAAGTGTCTGTTGGGTTGACACGGATCAAGACTGGGATTTGTCACTCCGTATTACGGAGAGGTATCACTGGGCCCACTCGGTAGTGCATCATCATAATGAGCTCAAAGTGACCAAGTGTCTGGTCACGGGATCATGCATTACGGTACGAGTAAAGTGACTTGCCGGTAACGAGACTGAACGAGGTATTGGGATACCGACGATCGAGTCTCGGGCAAGTAACGTACCGATTGACAAAGGGAATTGTATACGGGGTTGATTCAATCCTCGACATCGTGGTTCATCCTATGAGATCATCGAGGAGCATGTGGGAGCCAACATGGGTATCCAGATCCCGCTGTTGGTTATTGACCGGAGAGCCGTCTCGGTCATGTCTGCATGTCTCCCGAACCCGTAGGGTCTACACACTTAAGGTTCGGTGATGCTAGGGTTGTATGAATATGAGTATGCAGCAAACCGAATGTTGTTCGGAGTCCCGGATGAGATCCCAGACGTCACGAGGAGTTTCGGAATGGTCCGGAGGTAAAGAATTATACTCCCTCCGTTCCTTTATATAAGGTGTATTTGTTTTTCCAAAAGTCAAACGAGTGCAAGTTTGACCAAGTTTTTACAACAGTATATCAATATCCACAATATGAAATCTATATCATTTAATCGATCATGAAAGGTAGTTTCATATTTTATCTATTAGGTATTGTAGATGTTTGTATTTTGTTCTATAATCTTGGTCAAACTTTCAAATGGTTGACTTGCACGGAAACCAATACACCTTATATTCTGGAACGGAGGGAGTATATAGGAAGTGATGTTTCGGCCATCGGGAAAGTTTCGGGGTCATCCGGTATTGTACCGGGACCACCGGAAGGGTCCCGGGGGTCCACTGGGTGGGGCCACCTATCCCGGAGGGCCCCGTGGGCTGAAGTGGGAGGGGAACCAGCCCCTAGTGGGCTGGTGCGCCCCCCTTGGGCCTCCCCTGCGCCTAGGGTTGGAAACCCTAGGGGGGAGGCGCACCACTTGCCTTGGGGGGCACTCCACCCCCCCTGGCCGCCGCCCCCCTTGGGAGATTGGATCTCCAGGGCCGGCGCCCCCCTGGGGGCCTATATAAAGGAGGGGGGGAGGGCAGCCGCACTCTGAGTCTTGGCGCCTCCCTCCCCCTGCTACACCTCTTCCTCCTCCCACAGTTGCTTGGCGAAGCCCTGCCGGAGTTTGCTGCATCCACCACCACGCCGTAGTGCTGCTGGAGCTTCATCAACCTCTCCTTCCCCCTTGCTGGATAAAGACGGAGGAGATGTCACGCTGACTGTACGTGTGTTGAACGCGGAGGTGCCGTCCGTTCGGCGCTAGGATCTCCGGTGATAGGATCACGACGAGAACGACTACCTCAACCCCGCTCTTTTGAACGCTTCCGCTCGCGATCTACAAAGTGGCATGTAGATGCATCTCTCCTTTCACTCATTGCTTAGATGAACTCATAGATGGATCTTGGTGAAACCGTAGGAATTTTTTTTATTTTCTGCAACGTTCCCCAACAGTAACCACCATTGATCGCCTGCACCGTCCATTCGCCGGCACCACCTTGTGGTGAGGCTCTTGTTCATGAATGTTTTACATTACCAAATTGATGCTTGTGTGATTTGGATATATAGTTACTCGATATAATTATCTTACCTGTACGTTGTTTGTTATACATAGTGCCATGGTTTTGATATCCGTCCCCGTCGGCCCTCGTCCTTGTTATGATTCGAATGTGGTATATTCTCTTTTAAAACTAGTTGTTGCATTTCGTGTTTATGACAAATTATGCCCATCAAGTTGACATAGATATTTTTATCTAGGAGGTATGTGAACCGGAAATTCCAACCGATCCTATTGTCGAGAGGTTAAATTTAGTTGAAACAGAAAACGAGTATTTGAAAGAAAAATTGAAAAGAATTGAGGGGGAGAAGATGGAATTGGAGTTGCATGTTGCCGATGTCGTCGATGATCACAAGATCAAGATGGAGAAAATGAGGTTGAAGATTAGAAAGATTAGAAAATATGCCATTGATAGTGTGGCTTGGTATCGTTATGCTATTGGATCAATTGTTACCTTAGTTGCGATCTTGATCGCATTTGTTGTTGCATTTAAATTCTTTACCTAGAGAGTTATTTGTATGTTGCATTTAATTAAGTGTTGTATATGAACTTTATGTATGAACTTGTATTAATTTGGTCTATTCAGTGTTGTGTAATGAAGATGAGCCGACAATGGATGTATGATGACCGATGCTCTCCCGAGTTCATTAATGGCGTGCATACTTTTCTGCTTGCCGCTGAGGTAAACAAGCGGGCGGATGATTTTATGCCTTGTCCATGTGCTGGCTGTAAGAATGGCCACGATTACTCTACGTCAAGAACCATTCACGTCCACCTATTTGAGTCCGGTTTCATGCCCCACTATAATGTTTGGACCAAGCACGGAGAAAGAGGGGTTATGATGGAAGACAATGAAGAAGAAGAGGACGACGACATCTATCCTGGCCATGGGTTCCCTGAATACGATGATACAACAATGGGGGAAGAAGCTGAAGAAGAGGCATTAGATGAGCCCGCTGATGATCTAGGTCCGGCCATTGCCGATGCAAAGAGAAACTGCGCAAGTGATTTGGAGAGGAAGAAGTTGCAGCGCATGTTAGAGGATCACAAGAAATTGTTGTACCCGAATTGCGAAGCTGACAAAAAAAAGTTGGGCACCACACTGGAATTGCTGCAATGGAAGGCAGAGAATGGTGTATCTGACAAGGGATTTGGAAAGTTGCTGGTAATGATAAAGAATATGCTTCCAAAGGACAACGAATTGCCCGAGAGTACGTATGAAGCAAAGAAGGTTGTCTGCCCTCTAGGGTTAGAGCTGCAGAAGATACATGCATGCCCTAATGACTGCATCCTCTACCGCGGTGAGTACGAGGATTTGAACGCTTGCCCGGCATGCAGTGCATTGCGTTATAAGATCAATCGCGATGACCCTGGTGATGTCGAGGGCGAGCGCCCCAGGAAGAAGATTCCTGCCAAGGTGATGTGGTATACTCCTATAATACCACGGTTGAAACGTTTCACTAGTAGAAAAAGGGCTTTTAGTCCCGGTTCATAAGGGCCTTTAGTCCCGGTTCGTGGAACCGGGACTAAAGGGCCTGGAGGTCCACCTTTAGTCCCGGTTGGTAACACCAACCGGTACTAAAGGAATTGTTGTACCCGAATTGCGAAGCTGACAAAAAAAAGTTGGGCACCACACTGGAATTGCTGCAATGGAAGGCAGAGAATGGTGTATCTGACAAGGGATTTGGAAAGTTGCTGGTAATGATAAAGAATATGCTTCCAAAGGACAACGAATTGCCCGAGAGTACGTATGAAGCAAAGAAGGTTGTCTGCCCTCTAGGGTTAGAGGTGCAGAAGATACATGCATGCCCTAATGACTGCATCCTCTACCGCGGTGAGTACGAGGATTTGAACGCTTGCCCGGCATGCAGTGCATTGCGTTATAAGATCAATCACGATGACCCTGGTGATGTCGAGGGCGAGCACCCCAGGAAGAAGATTCCTGCCAAGGTGATGTGGTATACTCCTATAATACCACGGTTGAAACGTTTCACTAGTAGAAAAAGGGCTTTTAGTCCCGGTTCATAAGGGCCTTTAGTCCCGGTTCCACGAACCGGGACTAAAGGGCCTGGAGGTCCACCTTTAGTCCCGGTTGGTAACACCAACCGGTACTAAAGGAATTTTTATGATTTTTTTAATTTTTTTGATTTTTTTTTATTTTTTTTGATTTTTTTTTGGATTTTCAAAATTTTGAATTATTTTAACCTCTCATCTCTAATCACCCCTCATCACTGCTCAACTTAACCTCTAATCACCCCTCATCATCTAACTTCCCGGACGGTCACCCATCCTCTCACTACTCCAGCCTGAGCACGCTTAACTTCCGGGTTCTATTCTCCCTCGTTTCCAAGTCTGCACTTGTTGTTTTCCTGACAATAGTAAGATGTCAATCCTATTAACCTCAGGAATTTAGCTTGAGCATGAAGTCACACATTTCACTGTTTGAGTTTGAAACTATTGTTCTAAAAAATAACACTAATATTTAGTAACACTAATATTTCTTGAATAATTAGTTTGACCATTGTTTGACCATAGTTTGACCAGATATGACCAAAATTCAAAAAAACTGAAATAATTATTTAGTAACACTAATAATCTTGAATAATTATTTAGTAACACTAATACTTCTTGAATAAGTAGTTTTGATTTTTTTTGAATTTAACAAAAATTCAAAAAAAACTGAATTTTTTTGAACTTTTTTGCCTCCAGATCTTAAAAGGCCCGTAACTTTTTTTCTGTTAGGTTTTTGAGGATTTTGAAAATGTTTAACAGGGTTCCCCCGATTAAATTTGGATGTAACTTTTTGAGTAGATGATTTTTCATATAAAAAACTTTTTAATCCGAGTTCGTATGCAAAAATTATGCCCATTTTACTAAATTCTAGAGAGATTTTGCAAATAAAGTTGAAATTCATATTTGTAAATTTTCCCAACAACTAGACCACATATCACATGGGAATCTTATTTTCTTTTATTTTTTTGACATT
>NC_041387.1:662004428-662015033 GCF_002162155.2 Triticum dicoccoides | reverse complement strand
GGGACCTTTAGTACCGGTTCGTGCCATGAACCGGTACTAATGCCTCAAACCCCATTAGTACCGGTTGGTGGCTCGAACCAAGACTAAAGGTCTAACCTTTAGTCCCGGTTGGTGCCACGAACTGGTACTAATGGGCATCGCACCCTTTAGTCCCGGTTCGTGGCACCAACCGGGACTAAAAGGTCCAGACAAACCGGGACAAATGGCCCATGTGGCCCGGCCGGCCCCCTGGGCTCATGAACCGGGACTAATGGCTGACCTGTCCTGGACCATTGCCCCCTTTTCTACTAGTGTTTGTTCCAAAACAAAGAGCATGCAAAGGCGATGCAGTGGCACAGAGAAGACTGTAAGAAAGACGGAAAGTTGAGAGTACCCGCTAACGGTTCGTAGTGGAGAAAAATCGAGAGAAGGTACAAGGAGGAGTTTGCAGGTGACCCAAGGAACGTATTGTTTGGTCTAAGCGCATATGGCATTAATCCTTTTGGGGAGCAGAGCAGCAACCATAGCACGTGGCCTGTGACTCTATGTTTGTATAACCTTCCTCCTTGGTTGTGCATGAAGCGGAAGTTCATTATGATGCCAGTGCTCATCCAAGGCCCTAAGCAACCCGGCAACGACATTGATGTGTACCTAAGGGCATTAGTTAAAGAACTATTACAGTTGTGGAATGGAATAGGTGTACGTGCGTGGGATGAGCACGGACATGAAGAATTTGACCTAAAGGCGTTGCTGTTCGTGACCATCAATGATTGGCCTGCTCTCAGTAACCTTTCAAAATAGACAAACAAGGGATACCACGGATGCACGCACTGTTTGGATGATACCGACAGTATATATTTGGAGAGTTGTAGGAAGAATGTGTACCTGGGACATCATCGATTTCTTCCAAGCAGGCATCCCCGTAAGAAAGAAAGGCAAGCATTTCAAAGGTGAGGCGGATCACCGGACGAAGCCTCGCCACCGTACTGGTGCTGATGTACATGATATGATCAAGGATTTGAAGGTAATCTTTGGAAAGGGTCCTGGCGGACAACCTGTTCCGAAGGACGCCGACGGACACACACCCATGTGGAAGAAGAAATCTATATTTTGGGACCTGCCATATTGGAAAGACCTAGAGGTCCGCTCCGCAATCGACGTGATGCACGTGACGAAGAATCTTTGCGTGACCCTGCTTGGCTTCTTGGGCGTGTATGGGAAGACAAAAGATACACCAGAGGCACGGGAGGGCCTGCAACATATGCACGAAAAAGAGGGCATACATCAGGGTCAGGCCAGCTATGCTCTTACCAAAGAAGAGAAGGAAATCTTCTTTGAATGCCTGCTCAGCATGAAGGTACCGTCTGGCTCCTCGTCGAATATAAAGGGAATAATAAATATGGCAAAGAAAAAGTTCCAGAACCTAAAGTCTCACGACTTCCACGTGATTATGACGCAACTACTTCCGGTTGCATTGAGGGGGCTTCTACCGAAAAATGTTCGATTAGCCATTGTGAAGCTATGTGCATTCCTCAATGCAATCTCTCAGAAGGTAATCGATCCAGAAATCATACCAAGGTTACAGAATGATTTGGTGCAATGTCTTGTCAGTTTCGAGTTGGTGTTCCCACCATCCTTCTTCAACATCATGACACACGTCCTAGTTCACCTTTGCGAAGAGATTAACGTTTTGGGTCCTGTATTTCTACATAATATGTTCCCCTTTGAGAGGTTCATGGGAGTCTTGAAGAAATATGTTAATAACCGTGCTAGGCCAGAAGGAAGCATCGCAAAGAGCCATGCAAATGAGGAGGTCATTGAGTTTTGTATTGACTTTATTCCTGACCTTAAGCCGATTGGTGTTCCTGAATCGCGGCATAAGGGCAGACTGGATGGAAAAGGCACGCTAGGAGGGGATCAAATAATATGTATGGACGGGCATTCTCTCACTGAAGCACACTACACAGTTCTACAAAATTCCGCCTTGGTGGCTCTGTATATGGAGGAACACAAGAATTTTCTACACTCCAAACACCCGGAGAAGTCTGACGACTGGATTACACGTGAACAAACGAGGACTTTTGGCGGTTGGTTGCAGAAACGTGACATGCATGATGCCGATATTGAAGATGACCTATACTCGCTGTTCCAGTTACCATCTTCGAATATAATGACTTTCAAAGGGTACCAGATAAATCGGAATACATTTTACACGATCGGCCAAGATAAGAAGAGGACCAACCAAAATGGTGTCCGCTTTGATGCAACAACCAACACGGGAAAGGAAACATATTATGGTTACATAGAGGACATATGGAAACTTAACTATGAAGGTGGTTTGAAGGTCCCTTTGTTTTGGTGCAAATGGCTCAATATGACATGAGGCGGGGTAACGGAAGACCCGCAGTACGGAATGACAATAGTGGGTCTCAACAATCTTGCGTATGCAGACAAACCATTCGTCCTAGCCAATGATGTGGCGCAGTTTTTTTATGTGAAAGACATGTCTACCAGGCCAAGAAAAAGAAAAGATAAGGAAGCGATGGATCATACGGCGAGCCAAAGCGCCACATAGTACTTTCAGGGAAAAGAAACATCGTGGGAGTGGATGACAAGACAGATATGTCAGGAGATTATGAAAAGTTTGATGAAATTGCTCCATTCATAGTGAATATTGACCCGGCATCCAGATAAATGATGAAGATTTTCCATGGCTGCGGTGCAAAGGGACACACGCGAAGAAAAAGTTCCACACCCAAAGATCTGGGATGTGATCGGCTTCACTATCATCACTTTCTTCTGTGTTTCACACCCAGGAGGGAATCTCTGTAATAGTTAGGGTAGTTATGTGTTTTGTCATTTGAAACGCGAAGAAATTTTATGTGCAAACAAATTCTTTCATGCATTTACTAATTTTTTCAGCTAAATGACCCTGAAATTGAAAAGCATTTCAAATGAACTCAGAAAAGGTTGAAAGTTGGCATGGTATCATAATTTCACCCACATAGCATGTGCAAAAAAGTAGAGAGGATTACGGCAAAAACAGGATGCACTTCGTGTACAAAATGGACAATCTCTTTCGAAGTATTAGGGTTTCAGACGAAAACTCATCTGTTACAAAGGCATTTCATTTTTTAAATAACCTAAGCATTAGCAAATTGAATATAATGATAAAACACACTAATAATGTTAAACATAAGAAAAAAAATCACTGAAAAATCTAATTTCAAAGTTAAGTTATTCACAAACTAGTGATTCACAGAAATTTCAAATAATTCAAAATTTAAACTATTCAAATTTGAAAACTACCGGCACTAACCTAAAGCAAAAATATTCATAAAGAAACTCTATATATAGCAAAAAACAACTCAAAAATAAATAAAACAAAAATAAATAAAGCAAAAAAAATTAAAGCAAAAAAATTTAAGAAAATAAAAAGCCCGCCTAATGGGCCAGAGCGGCCTGCATACGACTAGAAACACAACATTTTGTTGGGCCAGGATGCAGGCCCGCAACGGCACAGTAGGCCCAGTAGGCCTGCTTAGGAGAGGAGCTCGAGAGAGCTACCACATTGGGGCTTATAAACTAGTGCGGTCGCCCCTCGGCTAGCGAGGTGGGACTAAACTTGCCGCACCGCACTGCGCCAGTGCACCCCCTTTAGTACCGGGTGGTGGCTACAACCGATACAAAAGAAGGGGTCTTTAGTACCGGTTGGAGCCACCACCCGGTACTAAAGCGGGGGCGCTTCCCGCCGCTTGGCCTGGCCAAAGCAGACCTTTAGTACCGGTTGATGGCTCCAACCGGTACTAAAGGTGCCTTGTATATATACAACACTTATGAAAAAATTCAGTTTTTCATCTGTCCCTCGGCTTCTTTCTCCTCTGCCCCTTGTCGCCGCCCCCGTCGCCGTCGCCGCCCCGGCCGTCCCCGTCCCCGTCGTCCCCGTTGCCGCGCCCCGCCCCGTCGCGTCGCGCCGCGCCCCGTCGTCCCGTCGTCCCCGCCCGGCCCATCCCCTTCCCCGTCGTCGCTGCCCCGTCCCCATCGTCCTCGTCACCGCCCGTCTTCGTCCCCGTCGCCGCCCCCCGTCGCCGCGCCTCGCGGGTGAGCTCCTGCCCCGGCCGCCATGTCCACACACACACACACACATTTAGTTATAGAAATATCTATAGAAATGTTAGAAATTTTTCTGTTTTTTAGTTATAGAAATATTAGAAATGTTAGTTATATAGAAATGTTATAAATTTTTCCTGTTTTTTAGTTATAGAAATATTAGAAATGTTATAGAAATGTTAGTTATATAGAAATGTTATAAAAAAATTCTGTTTTTTAGTTATAGAAATGTTGGCAATTTTTCTGTTTTTTAGTTATAGAAATATTAGAAATGTTATAGAAATGTTAGTTATATATATGGAAATGTTAGAAATTTTAGAATTAGTTTTAGTTAGATGAATTAGATTAATTAATGTCAAATTGTTAGAATTTGCATATAGAATTTTAGTTATCACAATCCAATCATTTAAAAAATGTTACTTTTTGTGGGCATATAGTATTTGTTCTCGACGATATACCCGACCCGCACCCTCGTCGTCGACCCGTTCGCGACTACGTCATGCTTCGGAGGACCAATGTACGGGACTAGGCTCCGCCGGGCTGGCACTGGGAGGTGCTACCTGGAGGGGCGCGCCGCTTGGTGAGGAACCCGGCCTCGGGTCCCGTTGTCGACCCTGATCTCCTTTGGTGGCATTCGCGTGGGCCACATTCGGTGCAGAGGCAGCCGGCCCCGCCGGAGGTGGTACGTCGTCGTGTCAGGGAGGAAGACGAGCACGTCCATCGCTACATGGCTGCTATGGACGATGTCAGGTTCTCCACTACTTGGCAGGTTCTCTGGGTAGATGAATGGAGATATGATCCTGTGATGGTTCCTTCTCTTTGGGTGTCAACCGCCCGCGCCCCAGGAACCGCGAGTGGCGCCCTAGATTCTTCTGTAGTACTCAATCTTTATTAGGTACCTAGCCAGCAATGTATACGATATATAATATTCGAGACGATGTATTCAAGATTATATATATTATTCGAGACGATGATATATTCGAGATTATATATTAATCAAGATGATGCATATATTATGTACTATATGATTCGGTTTTTCCTTATTGATTGCATGCATGCATTGTAATTTGAATAATAAATTGTTTTATATTTCTTCTGTATTAGTTAAGTGAAAGCTATGGCGGACAATACCGGCAGAGAGAGAGAAGAGGAATTGTTCGACATCATACGCAGCCCTGGCAGGCTAGATGATCTGAATGAAGCAGATGACGGCTCCCAATATCTGAACAATACCGGACAGGGTGATGAAAAGATATTCGATCTCGACGACCGAGCTGATGAAGTCATGAACTATGATTCTGATTATGATGACACGGACAATGTTTATGATGATACGGACAATGCTAGTCTTCAAATAACAAAGACTACCGGCGAGGTATATTTATATAAGCAGGCATCATGGTGATCATCACATGTTTTTTTTGTTTGAAGATATATTAACGAATTGATCTTTCTTCTTCCAGCCCTCCGGATTGAGCAAATCTGCTTCTACAGACAGCAGGACAAAGCAAGGCCCGGGCAGAAAGTTGAAGGAGGGTGTAAAGTACAACATCAAATCCACCAAACCTAGTGGTGAACCCCTCACGCCTAAGAACATTGCGAACAAGTGGACTTGTCAGTGCAGAGTTCTTGTGAAGGACCAACTCCCGATCTCCATTCAAGAATGGAAAGAGCCAAAAACTAAACATCCAGGTGTTACTTGGGTCGACGACAGAGCAAAAAAAACCTTTGGGATTCTCTGATGGAACATTTCACCCTACCAGATTATTTCACTAAAGCAGATGTGGACAAAGTCAAGGGCGCTGCTCTTAAGAAGATGGCAATTGCATTCAACACCCACAAGAAAACTGTATGAGCCAACTACCTCGCTGCAGAAAGGAAGACTCCGGAATTCATGGGAACACTGGAGAAGTAAAGAGAACACTGGGACGATTTCATGAAATTCAAGGATTCAGAATTATCTAAGGAACGGTCGATAAAAAAACAAGGCCAATGCCGCAAAAAAGACGCAGGTCCATAGGCTGGGTCCAGGTGGCTACGTGGTGGGAATGCCTAAGTGGGATAAGTCTGAGCAAGAGATGGAGGATGCAGGGGTCACTTCGGTTACTAGGAGCTGGTCCCCCAGGTGCAGAACTTGGTTCTATGCGCATGGGGGGGCGTTGGACCCGAAGACAGGCCTGGTTTCGCAGAAGGCAAGTCTAAAAGGAGCCTAATAAAAGGTACTTGACGCAATAGAAGAAGCTCGAACGGGGGTGTTCATGCCCAACAGAGAGCACGACGAGCTTACGTGCGCCCTGGGAAATCCTGAACACCCGGGAAGAACACGAGGCAAGGGCGTTATTCCCTGGTATGAGGGATTTTCGGACTGGAACGACGACTACAGGTCCCGTGCAAGAAAGAAGATGGAGGAGGAGAAGAAGAGGAAGCTGGAGGAGGAGCAGAAGAAGCAGGACGCAGAACGCCTTCAAGGCCTAGAAGCAAGGCACGCAGACTTGTCACTCAAATTCCAGCAGCAGCAGCAGCAAATCGACTCACTTAGCCAGGAAAGGGGGTCTTAGCAGTGGCAGCAGCAAGCGGATGATCGTCCATCATTGGATAGCACCGTCCCATCCATGCCGAGAAGCAGCGCTGGTTCTGCCTCGGGCGGCACACTGCTGGATACATACCCTATGGATGACATCATATAGAACACTAACTGTGAGCTACACTCCAAAATGAAGAACATATCCATGAAGGTGGCGGACGGCGTTGCTTTCACAATTACCCCCGAAGAAACCTTCCATTGCATCCCGATTCCAGAGGGCTATGCTCGTGTCATGGTTGATGAAGTGGTGGAGCCATATTCGATGCTAGTACTTGATATTGCTGGAGGTGATAGCGAGCACACACTAGGAGAGGCCATACATCGTATAATCCTATGGAGAAAGGATTGCATCATCTTTCCAAGTCCACCGACACCGCGTCGTCTGCCGACTCCTCCTCGAAGTCCGCCACTGAGTCAGCAGACTCCCGTTCCTCCAAGTCCACGAACGCGTGAGCTGACTCCTCCTCGAAGTCCGCCACCGAGTCAGCAGACTCCCGCTCCTCCAAGTCCACGAACGCATGAGCCGACTCCTCCTTCAAGTTCGGCACAACGCCAGGCCACTCCTCCGGTTTCAAGTCCGACACAGCGTCAGGCCACTCCTCCTGCTTCAAGTCCGGCATAGCGTCAGCCACGTCAGCCGTCTCCGCCGTCTCAGCAATCGCAGAAGAGACACACTGCAGCTATGGTGCGTAGCGGTACGAGTCAAGGTAGTACAGGAAGTACAGGCGGAGACAAGCGATATAAATATGGTCCAAGCCTCGCTCCTCTTCCTTAGAGGCCTTACGACATGACCGAGGAGCAAAACGCAACCATAGTGCAGGCCCAAGTGGACGCTCATTTTGGATCGAAACCGGCACCGCCGCCAAAGGAGAAAGTGCATGAGAAAATGATTGACCACTTCATTCGTATGGCTAGAGCACCAGCTCCCAAGCCTGTTGACTCAGACTATGAGCACCAAATCAGGAAGCTACATCGAGCACGGCTACAGAAGGAAGCGAGCTCGAGCTCGAGCCAACAAGCATCTGGCAAAAAATGCGGGAAAACCGTTCCCCGGCTGGGAGAACAGGTGGTGCAATCGATCCCCCCGCTTGTTGTGCCAACAACACATGAGAGTACGCGCGCCCAATATTATTATGAGCAAACCGTTAACGTTCCCCAGCTGGACGATGTGGTAATAACCGAGGAGCATATAATGCAGGCTGAAATGCTCAAGATCACTGTTGGACAACTCCTCAAAATCGAGCCCATGCCTCGGCTTAGAGAGGAGGAAATAAAACGGAAATATGTCCGGGGCCAACCTTTGTTCGAGCCAGACAAGGTTAAGAAACAACGAGAATGTATGAATTGCATCAATGGTACATGAACATTACCAAGATTTCCAATCGAGAGTCCCTCATGGTGAATGTCAAGCATGAGCATTACTTTTATGAGAAAGCTCTGTTTGTTGAGTATTTAGAACTATTTCAGTTATACAATCAAGACGCACTCGACAAGTCTATCGTCAGTTGCTATTGTCTGTAAGTGATTTCTTTCTGTAATTTAAGTCTCAATCTAGCTATGTAGTGATCATTTTGATCAATCATTACATGTAATTATCCTCATTATATTCTTTTCTGTGGTATTATATGCAGAATGAAGATGTATGAAATGAAAAAATCTGGACGCTATGGCATTGGGTTCATTGACCCAAATACCATTAATGAGTACACATGTAATCTTCCAATTTATCAAGCAAGTGTAGAGGAAAGCATGGTAGAGTTCTTGAAACACCTCAATACCAATGAAGATATACTACTTCCTTACAACTTCCTGTGAGTCACACTGTCTTGTACTACAAATTCTGTTTTTGCTTACTAGCTAGCTAGATGTTAATAATTAAGTGTATACGGTTTACGGTAGTTGATTAATTTTATGCACATGCCCGCTTAATTAAGACATGCAAACATGTGCGCATGCAGTTTCCATTGGATCTTGTTAGACATTAAAGTTGACAAAGGAACAGTTGAAGTACTGGACTCACTACTTAAAGAAGATAAAGACTACACCATGGTGAAGGGGGTAGTCAACAGGTAATTTCAATCATTATTAACTATATCTCAGCCTATTATTAGTTCGTCATTTCCTGATATGAACTATTCAATAACTCCTTTATTAATTTTCTTTGCCGGCGGACAGGGCTTGGGCAAAGTTCATCAAGGTGACTCCAGGTAAATGGGCAAAAAAATTATTTTGGCATCGACCAAAGGTAAGTAATTAAGTAGTACTAGCTAGCTACCATCTTTTTAATTCTTGTTTCAATATCATTAATTAATTATCATGCTTGATTAATCATTATCTGATTCAATTTCATTCTCGTAAAGACCCTGAAGCAGGCGCAGGAGAATGATCTGTGTGCATTCTACGTTTGCGAGAACATTCGCATTATGGCGTCCGAAAGGAGCAGATCTCAAAGACAGGACTGAGTACGTTTGTCAGAACACTATTCACACCATTATCGATATCTAGTCACACAACTAATACACATGCATATTGATCTCCTTCTTAACAGTTCAGAGAGGTGCGGGATAAGCTCCTACCAGCGGACCGCATACTAGCACTTCAAGAGGAAATAGCCGGATTTTTGCTCGACCAGGTTATAGATCCCAAAGGAGAATAATATTACCCGCTACCGCCCCATGAACCACTTGTCATCGTGCTCCGAAGGCACCAAGGCAACGTGTACGAGAAATTGTATATGTATATACATGTGTATGTGTGAATAATTAATGGTGTTGGTTGTGAGACATTCGATGATATATATTTATATATATATATGCGGTTCTACATACGAGAAAATCTATTTATATATATGCATAACGTGTATAATTTGTAGTATCGTGAAATACCAGCAGACAAAAAAAATTAAATGGAAAATAAAGCTAAAACCCCACCAAAAATTTAGTACCGGTTGGTGTTACCAACCGATACTAATGTCCTACACACACCCGGGCCTGGCTCGTGCCACGTGGTGATACTTTAGCACCGGTTCGTGACGAACCGGTACTAAAGGAGAACCTTTAGTCCCCACTCTTTAGTGCCGGTTGCCGAACCGGCACTAAAAGCCGTTACGAACCGGCACTAAAGGCCGGTTCTGCACTAGTGAATGTGTAGTTTGTTTAACTACGTCCAACATTATCCGCAAAAAAAGAAGAAAAAAACAATGCCAACATTCCATCCGCTCATGCGCGGGGTACTAGTATACGTAGTTACAACCTGAGCGCGCCGTAGTATAGAAAGCCACGAGAACAAAAATATACAATTGCTTGGATCATGTGCACATAACAGAACAAATAAGAACCCACCAAGTGTCCCCATTACATGTACTCACTAAGAACATCTCCGATAGGTTCCAAAAAATTCTCCACTAACAAGTGGTTATTGGACCTCTCCAGTAATTTTACAGTAATGTTAGAAATTTGACGTCGGATTTTTAACCATGCCGAATTGAATATTTTTATGGCAAATTATATTGTGCTGAGCATGACAATTTTTTTTAGTAAGCATGGCAAAACCTAGCAAAAAAAATGAACATGACAAGGATTTGTCATGCTTGCTATAGAAATTGACATCCTCGCGACAACATAATTTGCCATAAAAATGTTTGCTTAGCCATCCTAATAAATCCGACGTTCTATTTGTAACGAAATCCTATTTTTATTGGTTTTGCAGGTGTGGTATTTCCTCATGTCGTCAGAAATCTCCTCCCCAATACCTAACCTGGCCTACATAGCTCACTTTATCAATGTGATCTCCCTATCTCTCTCTGACGGTGATGGCGGCCAGCGGCGGCGGGCCGCAGCAGGAGGATGGCGGCGATAGTGGTGAGGATGCACGGTGGGCTTGGTGGTGACACACTAACGTGGCACTTATTGGAAGGGGCATAGGAAGAGCCA
>NC_041387.1:661978859-662004110 GCF_002162155.2 Triticum dicoccoides | reverse complement strand
GGGGTGAATTAGTGGAACACACTAATATTTTATTGGGCAAAGTGGGCAAGTTCTGAAGCATGTTTTTGGCCCAACAACCCCAATAGATGGATTATATTAGGAAAAAGGACTTTGTTGAAAAAAAAAGTTCTTCCAAAGCCCTGGCCTCGGTATCATCGTGATGCACACAAAAAAGTTGGAGATACTCTACCAACGTACAAATTAAAGCCTTTCGCAAGTTAGCTGAAGTGACATTAAAAGAAGGTTTTGCTAAATCTTACCGAGCCGTCATCTGATATTGAGATTTACAAATGAGTGCAAGGAATCATGATTAAACCAAAATTATAGCAATATGGGCTTAGACATCTTATTCGATTTAGAAATATATGCACGGACTCTTGAAAAATGATAACTCTATGATGGTTATGGTCATGATTTACGACCAGAGGATATTTTTTTGCGGCACAAGGCCAAATTTTTATTATAAAATCAGGCCTTACAAAGATTCCCTTACCAAAAATAAATTGCATTAAAAATAGCATCATCTTCCTTCTGGACTCCTCAGCGGCCGTTTCTCACGACACTGAGCCTCTGTGTTACTGCAGCAATCTTGTTGAAATCCATGAGCTTGTAGAAGCAGCGTCCTGGAAGTCGTCGATGAAAAGCAGAAGACGCTGACCGTGATCGACTTGGACATGTCATCACCTCGGAGAACTTGGTGTAAAGGAGAGACAGAAGATAATCCCAACTCCTGTCATAGAAATAAGGGACACAAACCTCATAGGTTCTACTATGAAGATGTATCAGGTTGAGTTTCATAGAGTGGAGATGGAACTGAAGAACAAAAAACACTGCAAGCCATCCCTTATCTAGGACATCGCCGCCATGGACAAACACTAGTTGCGGAAAACGGATGTCCTAGGGTAGGCACCATCCTCCAACTAATCGACGCCCCTGTGAGGAAGGCCATCAACCTAGAGAAAGCCAAGTAAACATTATTCCCATCACCCTTGCTGGCCCAACTTCACTAACACAAAAAATTATTGAGAACCCTACGAGACAACCAGGCATAGGGATGTAGGGTTTCCTTGCCCTCCTATCATCGTAGTAACCGACGGAGGCTAGAGGAACCCCCGGCAACGCTGATGAGTTGAGGAGAAATGTTGGCTGCCTCCTGGTCATCTCATGTCTCGCAACAACTAAAAAAGATTCGCATTTATATTTTATTAGAGGAACCATTACTTGTCAGACGATATCTCAATTTTGATTGAATTCTCAGGTGAGGGTTTGAAAGCCAAGGGCATGGAAGTTGGGTCCAAGCCAATACAAATCTGGTTGCATGTTGCAGAATTTATTGGTAGCTTAAGGTATACAATGCCAATTGTATCATATAAACTGCGCCCGCGAACCATGGATGAGACTAAAAGGCATTTATCATAGGTGATGAGATGCATGCCACCTTGCGTAACGGAAATACCGAAAGGTGGGAATGATTCTCACGTGTACAAATTTGAATCAACGAGTAAGTAACAAATACCATTAAAACACTGTGTAAATATAGAAGAGATTATGTGAGATATAATATTTAGATGAATAGTTATAAAATTGGACTAAAGATAACCCGACCAGGGATATACAAGGCGTTTTAGGGACAACTCATATTCCAAGCTCATTAATCACTAACTAGCGACAATAACGCCCCCCCTTAGCGCGCACAAACGCACTCGTGTTTCTATTTACTGCACACATATAGCTTCACCCAAATACATTGTATTAACTATGCTCGAGGGTTGTTAGTGAGACTTGAAACATTTATTAGAGGCGGTGAGATGCACGACGCCTTGCATAATGGAGATACCGGAAGGCTGGAGTGATTCTCACGTGTACAAATTTAAATCAACGAGCAAATCATAACTAAAACTAAAGCATTACAGATATAGAAGATAATAAGTGAGAAATAATATTTATCTGCCATTGGATGTATAGTTAAAAAATGAACTAAAGATGACTCTAACGGGAAGGGTATACAAGGCGTTCTATGGACAATTCCTATAGGATGCTCATTAATCACCAACTAGCGACAATCATGGTCTCCCTTAACGCGCTCAGACCCACTCGTGTGTCTCTTACTGCCGCATATAGCTTCCCACACATATATTGTATTAATTGCGCTTATCGACTGTTAGTGAGACTTGAAACATTTATTAGAGGCGATGATTTGCACGACGCCTTTCATAACGGAAATGCCGGAAGGAGGGAGTGATTCTCACGTGTGCAAATTTAAATCAACAAGCAAATCATTACAATTAAAGCTCTATGTATAAATATAGAACATAATATATAATATCTATCTGCCATTGGATGCGTAGTTGTAAAATTGGACTAAAGATGACTCCAACAAGAAGGGCATATAAAGCGTTTTCCGAACAACTCGTGTACCAAGCTCATTAATCACCAACTAGCGACAATCACGATGTCCCTTAACGTCCTCAAACCCACTCGTATGTTTCTTACTGCAGCAAATAGGTTCCCACACATATACCGTATTAACTATGCTCGTGAACCGTTAGTGAGACTTGAAGCATTTATCAGAGGCAATGAGATACATAGTGCTCGCGCCTCATATAGTTTCATACACCTATATCGTATTAACCGCCCTTGTGAACCGTGTGTAAAACCGAAAATATTTATCAGAGGAGATGGGATGCACTCGGCCTTGCATAACGGAAATACATAACGGAGATAGCGTTAGTAGAGAATAACTCTTATGTGCATAAATTCAAATCAGGGAGTAAATAATATTATTTTCAAATCATGCATGGTGAGTAAATACTACTCCTACATACTATTAAAAAATATACTGTATAAAAATATAGAACTTAATAAGTGAGGCCCAATATTTTGGGTTATAAAAATGCGGGTTACAATATTTATCTACTATTAGATGCACGGTCATAAAAACGCGCCGATGAATAATCATAAAATCCGACTAAAGATTTTTGTGATGACTCATATTATAATTACCCCATTAATTCCTGCGATTTTTACATTTACCCCGAGCAATATATATATATGTGCCGATTTGGTCGCCGAGAAACACAGCAAATCCGGCGAGTAAATAACTAAAATATCAGCAGCAATGGTGAACCCGCTAGGGCCACACCACTCTTCTTCTTCTTCTTCTTCTTCCACCTCTCGATCGGGCCAGCGTCCCGCCCCGGGATTTGCCAGGCTGCTCTGGACCAACTCCTCCTCCTCCTCCTCCTCTGCTCGCGCGCCCGTGGAAAAATGCCGCCTCCGCCTCCCCGCCTGCTGCTCTACTTATACCCGCCACTCGCCCTCCCGCCTAGCTAGGACCATGTCGGCCAGCGCCATGGAGGAGCTCCGCGCCAAGAGCATGGCGTGCGGAGGGGAGGCGTCGTCGTCGGCGGCTGCCAGCGCCGCGGCGTCCAGGATCATCGCGCAGTGGGCGGCGCGGCGCCGGCAGGCCTGCGAGCAGATGGTGCTCGGCGGGCTCGACCGCCGCGACCGCGACTCGGAGCTCATGGCGCTCGCGCGCCTCCACGCCGTCTCCACCATGCTCGACGCTTCCTCCTTCCTCCGCGCCCGCGCCGACGCCAACGACGACGACGGGAGGCGGGCACGGTCGCCGGATCGCGCGCTCGTGCGGCGGATCGCGCGGGAGTGGACTGCCCCCGCGCCCACGCAGCCGCAGCAGGGCGCCCCGCGCGGAGGCGACGGCGTCGGCGTAGGCGAGGAGTGGCTGGGCGAGACGGAGCGCGAGCGCGTGCGGTCGGTGCGGGAGCGCGTGCGCAGGGCCAGCCAGGGCGGCGACGGCGGGGACGGCCACGCGCCGGGGCCCCGCGCCCGGCAGGCGCGCGCGCCGACCGCGGCCAGGCGCATGTCCATGGAGCGGCTGCGCGAGCTCCAGGGCCTCTCGGAGCAGCGCGCCGTGTCCTCCTTCGCCCACCGCGGCCGCATCCAGGTCCGTCCGTCAACTCAAAGCCCACCATCCTCTGCTCCTCTTCTCTCTGCCCCCAAATAGTACAAACATTTCCTCTTAAAAAGTATACTACTCCCTCCGTCCGGAATTACTTATCGTCAAAATGGATAAAAATGGATGTATTTAGATCTAAAATACAACTAGGAACAACCATTTCTTCGACAAGTATTTCCGGACGGAGGGAGTACTTGTCGACGATCGGAGTGTCAGAAACAGGAGTGGCATTGTCTAATCCTGCTGAATATTTCTAGGAAGTACTCTAATTTACATTTGGCATGCCACCATGATGATCATCCATCACCATGGGGTCCTCTGCACATTGCTGTTCGTAGCAGCTGAAAAGTTTGCATCTTTCTGCCCCAAACCCCACCTGTACTTGATTCATGCCTATTGCGCCTGCACTTCTCACTCTGGGAAACATGAGTGGAAGTTGAACTTGAACATTCCCATTGCGCTGCCTTTTGTGTTGGATCATGTACGTGCACTACAGGAAGCTACGTTAACGGAGCATAATTTACGGCTATCAAGGAGTAGTATATGATTGACAATACGTACCATGCCTTTATTTCTCATATGATTGATTGTTATTGTCTCCAGTCCATTCTGCGAGGCAGAATCATTGGTGGCGGAAGGCCTACGCAGGACGACGTGCCGATTTCTACGGCGGCGGCCGGAGAATCAGGGCAGATCACACATAGCCATCCTGCCTCCGGAGCAGAAAACATCACCATTGATCAAGCAACTCACCATCACCTGGAGAATGCTTCTGCCAGCCATGAGATCATCCAGGCGCTTCAGCCAGCACAAGATCAGCCCGGCAACGTCCCAAACACTGATGATGCTCTGGAGAATGGCCGGCTTGATCAGGAACAAGACCTGCAGGGGTACCAGGAGTACTCGTCGGACTCGGGGTCGTCGGCGCAGAGCGGCGAGCACTCCGGCTCGTCCTCCTCCGACGGCAGCGGCAGCGCGCGGCAGGAAGCCGTAGCTTACGTGCCGCCGCCACCCGGTGTGCTGTGGCCAGGGGAGACGTCTGGTGCCAGTGGCCAGGAAGCAGCGGGGGAGGAGGAGGAGGAGGAGGAGTGGCATGTCATTGATAACCCAGAAGCAGCTGAAGCGCAGCGATGGCGGCCGGAAGATGATCTAGGTGGCTTCGCCCGGCATAACCGTCTCCGGGAAGACGCGCTCTACGGGATGTACAGGGCTGAGCTCAGAGAGCTCCTAAGCAGGTAAGCTAAAGATCACGTAATTTTTGGCATCAGTGTATGAATTGTTGCATCATCGTGCTTGATAAAGATCACATGATCATATTTGTTTTGTAGGCGCAGCGTCTCCAATCTGCTCAGCAGCGGCTTCCGCGAGAGCCTGGACCAGCTCGTGCACTCGTACGCTCAGAGGCAGGAGCATGACCCTCCGGCGCCACTCAACCAACACCATGTCCAGCACCACCGGATCGACGGATCGGACCGGGCCGAGCAGGCCGCCGCCGGCCAGAGGCAGCAGCGGCGCTGGCGGATGGTGCCGCCTCGCCGTGACCGGAGCCGGCAGCCCATGCAACGGGCAGATGAACTTGTGAGTCCCCCCTCCCCGTCTATCTTCAGGCTACCATCTTGTGTGTTAGTATTGCTGAAGAGCAGGGATGTGTTTGGCAGGAAGTTGATGAGGCCATCCACGACCTGCGGGACGACATGGCCGTGCTCCAGCGCGGGATGGCCAGCACGCAGCAGATGCTGCAGGCGTGCATGGAGATGCAGGTCGAGCTGCAGCGCTCCATCCGGCAGGAGGTCGCCTCTGCCATGCACCGCTCTCTGTCCCTCCATGGTCCGTCATACCATATCATATCACTCTCCCCTCTTCTTCTTCCTCATCCATCGATCTCCTGGCATCTACTCCTATCTATCCATCCATGGTGATTGACCAAGAAGACTAATCTGGATTTTTTTCAACTTACACCAGGGACAGTTAGATGGTACGATGATGGATCACAGTGGGAGCTGGTGAGGAAAGGGACCTGCTGCATTTGCTGCGACAGCCAGATCGACTCGCTTCTCTACAGGTTCGTTCTGCTTCCATTTGCCATCCCTCACCTTGATTATGTGCACACACATACACAAACACGATGTGACGTTGGTTCATCTTGTGATGGCATTCTCAGGTGTGGGCACATGTGCACCTGCTCAAAGTGCGCCCGCGAGCTGCTCCGCGGCGCCGGCAAGTGCCCGCTGTGCCGCGCGCCCATCGTCGAGGTCGTCCGGGCTTACAGCATAATCTGACAGGTCTTTATATAGAACACAAGGAAAACAAAGAAGCAAACAGAAGATGTCTGTCTACTAGAGGAGAGAAGTGTTTAGTCTGACTGGAACTTGAAGGACAGGAGTTGTACGTGTGCTCGCTAGGGGTTTTGCAAGTTTCTGAAACTAGTGTCGAATTTCTCCATTGCTTTTTCCGTGGCCTCCATTACCATGCCGATGTGCCATCATATACAAACCTTTAATCCAATTACATTGTAATGCAATAAATTATCAATGAGATTATTCTCTAGAAACTTTTAATCCAATAAATTATCAATGTTTGCCCGACTCCGTCGAGGAAGGGGTGATGACGGTGGCGTGCAATCGGCTTGCTCCAATGCTTGTAGTCGTCGCTAGGTGGTCTACAAACCTGGATGTAAATTTTACTTCTAGTGTTCTTTGTATTATCTTGACAATTGATGCACAGTTGAGAAGTTTTCTCCAAATAAAAGAAAAGATTACGTCCAGAGATTACAAGGCTTGAGATACAATAAAAGAATCAAATCGAATTCCAAACCCTTATCTGTATGGGTTGGTTTACATTATAACACCAAAGAATATGCCACTGAACCAATGACAGAACATACATGAATAACCAAGCAATTGGTGGACAATATGTACTATGTCTAAGCAAGCTCATTCCAAAGAAAACAACTGTCTTTACTGGCAAACTGTCACACTCGTTGTCATTACCAACATTGTTGCATGTTGTCTTACTCACCGAGTAGTTCAGCTCAAGTGATAATGAATCTTTTGCATATCACCATCATGGACTCTCGATCATGGATCTTTGCACATCACCGTTGTCCGCTTCGGTGCCCCTACTATGTCATTTCTGTTCAACGGCACACGGGACAGGAGTTGCGGTGGCGTAGCCACCGCTCGATGCAGTGCGAGTGGAACATGTGGCCACACACGTGCGCCACCCTCACGTCGCCACCACCAACGAGTAAGGGCTCGAGGCACATTGGACATTCGCCGCCGGAGTTGGAGTTGAAGACAACAGTGCACCGGCACACGGGGCATGATCCCCATTGGCGTACCCATAGCTTAATGCATCGCGAGTGGAACACATGGCCGCACACGTGAGCTGCTCTGATGTCGCCACTATCAGCATGCAAGGGCTCAAGGCACACCTGGCAATTGCCAATGGCATTGGAGGTGATGGTGGAGATAGGGATGGAATTGGAATTAGAGGTAGAGGTGGTGTTGGGGGTAGAGGTGGAGGTGAAGGTTGAGTTGACAGTGCATCGGCACACGGGACACGAACCCTGTTGGTGGAGCCATGGCTCAATGCAGCGCGAGTGGAACACATGGCCGCACGCATGAGCCGCCCTGACGTCACCACCGACAACGAGCAAGGACTCGAGGCACACCGGACAATCGTCGATTGGGCTAGATGTGGAGTTAGAGCTAGGGGTGGAGGTAGAGGTGGGGTTAGAGCTGGGGGTGGAGGTGGAATCAGAGGTGGGGTTGGCGGTGCACTGGCATATGGGGCAGGACCCTCGGTTGTGTAGCCATGGCTCAATGCAAGACGCATGGAACACGTGGGCGCAAGCATGCGCCGCCATGACGTTAGTACGCCCATGTAATGGCTCGTGGCACATTGGGCAGTTACCGAGGCCGGAGTTGGTGGCGGTGTTAGAGTTGGCTCCTTGTGGGCGGCGGGGCTGCGCTGCTCGAGAAGGCGGTGGCATGTCTATCTGGGAGGACGATGTTGCTTCTAGGAGAGGCGATGGCATGTCTGTGCAGGAGGACGTCGTGGCTGCTCGAGGAAGCGGTGGCACGTCTCTGCGGGAGTGCGTTGTTGCTACTCGAGGAAGTGGTGGCGCGTTAGCACGAGAGTTGGAGTTGAAGGTGGGGATGGGGGTAGAGGTGGGGTTGGAGTTGGAAGTGGAGATGGGGACGTGGCTAGAGGTGAAGGTAGAGTTGAGAGGGCACTGACACACGCGACAAGGGCCTCCTTGGTGGAGCCACGGCTCAATGCACGGCGTGTGGTACACGTGGCTACACGCGTAAGCCGCCATGATGTTGCTACCGCCATGTAATGGCTCGAAGCACACCGGGCAGTTACCCGGCCCGGAGTTGGAGGTGGAGTTGGAGTGGGCTTCCTGTGAGCTCGAGGTTGTCTCTGCTGGAGGGGGCGTTGTCGATACCGGAGGAGGCGGTGGCACGTCATGCATGTCGGCCGTCATCGCTGCTGGAGACGGCGGCGGCACCGGCACCGGCATGTGGGCTGGTCGTTCGAAATTCATGGCCCGTGTCGATATCGCTTATGTGCCTTGCGAAGTTGCCGTGGGCGGCGGAGATGGCGCGGTGACGAGCGAGGAAGGAGTAGACGCAGAAGAGGACTGACAGGACCGAACTATGAACTGTCGCCAAAATTCAGAAAACGCAACCGAAAATCGACACAATTCGGGAGAACTTGGGGATTGATTGCGGGTGGATCTGAGCCACAAAACTAGGGTTCGCCAGCCGGAACATGGCGGCTTTAGGGCCAAGCCCAGAAACATCCAGAATGCCCTCTCCACAAGCCGGAGGAGGGTTTATAAAGTGGTTCAAGCAGGTAAAAAGCAAGAAAGTGACAGCTTCAGCAATCACAGAGTTACAGTAAAGTTTTAAAAGGAGAAAAACTACTTCAGCCGTTCATCTGGAGATCAACGGTTGCGAGCGGGCGACTTGTGAGCGAAACCGTACGCTCGCTGGAGCCGTAGGATCTTCGATCGATGGTTGTAGGGCGCGCCGGAAAATGAAACGGTACTGTGTTGTTTCTAACTGTTGTCTGAAGAATTCCTGTCCTGACAATTCCTCCCCGACGAGAACAGACTTGTCCTCAAGGCTGAAAACCTGGAAAAACTTTTTGGATAAAAGCAGCGTCTTCCCATGTCGCCTTATCTGCAGCCAGATTTGTCCATTTCACCAGCCACTGAACGACAGGTATGCTAATGTCTCCCTGGACTCTGGGAATTAACTTCCTTTGCAGAACAGCTTCAGGTTGAATGAGAATGTGGCCCTCTTCATCCAGTAGTGGCAATTTGGAATTGGGTACTGCGTCTGGACCAAGATGTTTCTTGAGCTGACTAATGTGGAAGGTGGGGTGTAATTTGCAATCAGCTGGGAGGAGTAACCTGTATGCCACAGATCCAACTTTCTCAAGAATCTTGAAGGGTCCATAGTACTTGGAGTGCAGTTTTAAGTGCCTTTGGATGCTTAGGCTGGTGTGTCTGTAGGGTTGCAACTTGACATATACCATGTCCCCCACTTCAAGTTGTTTGTCAGACCTTTTTCTGTCAGCAAAATATTTCATTCTCTCTTGTGCTTTCAGGAGGTTCCCTTTGATTTGTTGGGCAATGGCATCTCTGTCCAGTTCTGCTTGAGTGTCATCCCCTTCAGGTGGAGGTAGCATGAGTTCCGCATTAAGAGGGGGTGGTTTGGCATACAATGCCTGGAATGGTGTCATTTTGAGTGAGGTGTGGAAGCTTGTGTTGTACCACCACTCAGCCATTGACAGCCACTTGTGCCATTTCTTTGGATGAGCAAATGCCATGCATCTCAGGTAGCTTTTCAGACATTGGTTCACTCTTTCTGTTTGGCCATCCGTTTGAGGGTGGTAGGAAGTTCTCAGATGTAGCTTCACTCCCATTTTTGTGAACAACTGTTGCCACAGCTGACTTGTGAAAATTTTGTCCCTGTCAGTGACAATGACAGTAGGGAGACCATGCAGTTTGAAAACATTGTCAGTGAAGGCTTGTGCTACAACTTTCACAGTAATGGGATGCTTGAGGGCAATGAAATGGGAGTATTTGGTGAACCTATCCACCACCATTAGAATGAGATCTTTGTTGTCAGACTCAGGTAAGCCCTCTACAAAATCCATGGATATGTGTGTCCAAGCAAAGTCAGGAACTGGTAGGGGCTGTAATAAACCAGGAGAAGGGGAATGATGAGCTTTGTTGATTTGGCACACAGGGCATTGTTGCACAAATAGTTGCACTGCTTTCCTCATTCCAGTCCATGTGAATAGAATTTTCAGTCTGTGGTAAGTAGCTCTTTCCCCTGAGTGTCCTCCCAGTTTAGAAGTGTGAAAAGCTTGCAGCAGTTATTTCCTCAGCTCATTGTTATTGCCAATGAGAATTTTTCCTTTGTATCTTAACACTCCACTTGTAAGAGTGTAAGGTGGATGTCCCTTAGGAGCAACAGCTAATTCAGTAAGTAAGTCAGAGCACTTTCTGTCATTGTTGTAGCTGTTGACCACTTCCTTAATCCAAACAGGTACTGCAGCAGTAGTGGATAAGGTTAGCAGAGCATATTTCACTCTAGACAGAGCATCTGCTACTATGTTTTCTTTCCCTTTCTTATATTCCACTCTGAACTTGTAGTCCAAGAGCTTAATGAGCAATTTATGTTGAATTCCTTCAGTGATTTTCTGTTCCTGGATGTGTTTAAGGCTTTGCTGATCAGTTCTTATGATGATTGAGGAAGCAGCAAAGTAATGTTTCCATTGTTTAAGAGCTTCAATGATGGCCAGGGCCTCCTTGTCATAGGTGGACCATCCAGCTGCTTTGGGACCCAGGGATTTACTTAGGAAAGCTATGGGTTTCCCTTGTTGCATTAAAACTGCTCCAATTCCATACCCACAAGCATCTGCTTCTAAAACAAATGGAGATGAATAGTCAGGTAATGCTAGAACTGGGGCTTGTGTCATGCAAGTTTTCAGAGTGTTGAAAGCTGCAGCTTGTTTCTCAGACCAAGTAAAAGCATCTTTTCTTAATGCATCAAACAATGGTCTGCAGATAATACCAAAATTCTGGATAAACCTTCTGTAGTACCCTGCCAGTCCCAAGAAACTCCTGAGTTGAGTGACATTTTATGGTGTTGGCCATTGGGTGATTGCCTCAACTTTAGCAGGGTCTGTGGCAACTCCTTCAGCAGAAATGACAAATCCCAAATATTCAACTTTCTTTTGTGCAAATGTGCACTTAGACATTTTTGCATACAATTGATGTTCCCTGAGTGCTTGGAAGACCAGGGCTAAATGTTTCAAGTGTTCTCTGTAGGATTTACTGAACACTAAGATGTCATCAAAGAAAACCAGAACACATTCTCTGAGTAATGGTCCCAATACTGAATGCATTAGTTGGTGGAAAGATGGGGGCCCATTGGTCACTCCAAATGGCATTACCAGAAATTCATATAGGCCCAAATGTGTGTTGAAAGCAGTTTTTTCAATATCTCCCACTTTCATTCTGATTTGGTAATATCCACTCCTGAGGTCAATCTTGGTGAATATAGTTGCTCCATGTAGTTCATCAATGAGATCCTCAATCACTGGAATTGGATATTTGTTCTTAATAGTATAAGCATTCAGTTTCCTGTAATCCACACATAGCCTCCAAGTGAGGTCCTTTTTCTTGACTAAGATTGCAGGAGAGGAATAAGGACTACTACTTAATCTAATTATTCCCTTCTGAATGAGGTCTTTAATGATCTGTTCCATTGCATCCTTTTGATGGGGTGGCATTCTGTAACATCTTTGATTTATGACAGGAGCTCCTGGCTCTAAGTTAATTGCATGATCACAAGGTCTTTGAGGAGGCAGGCCAGCTGGCTCCTTAAAAACATCCTGAAAATCATTGAGAAGTTTAGATATTTCAGATTTATTTTCTTCCATGATTTCACTGTCCATTCTGACAGGTTGCATCCACAGTAGGGCTCCAGACAACATGTCATCTAGAAGGTGATCCATTTCTTGTAGGGTCGGAGAGCATGGTTTGGTGGGTAAAGTTTCATCTATGAAAGTGATCATTTTCCCTGTCTGAGCTTTGATTGTTAGTGTCATATTGGGGAGATCAAAAGTGACAGGATTGTGTTTGTACATCCAATCAGCTCCCAATATCATATCATAGCCAGTGAGTTTCAGCACTCTGAAATCAGAACAGAAAGATTGTCCTTGTATGTTGTACTCTTGTTGAATGCAAGAAAAATCACTTAGTAGTGCCCCTCCATTTGCCACAGTTACTTTAACTTGTTTAGCTGGTGTTAAGTCACACCCAGCTCTCAAAGCTAGCAGAGGAGATAGGAAGGTAGTTGTGCTTCCACTGTCAACAAGTGCCAGGGCCATAGTTGCACCAATCTGAACTTGTACAATGAAAGTATGCTTGGGTTGCTCATCAGGTGTTCCATGTGCAGCATGCGTGGATATTTTGAGCTGTTGTGAATCAGTGTTGTTCTCTTCAGTGTCAGACTGTTCATCCTCTGCATCCACAATGTATATAACATCAGGGTTAACATTGCTTTGCTCTTGTAGTGCTTGAATCTGTGCTTTCTGTGACATTTTGCACACTTGCTTATGCCCAGGGAACCAGGGCTCTCTACACTTGTAGCAAATTCCTTTTTCTCGAGCTTGTTGTATGATGGTAGCTGCCGGAGTGACAAGAGGGGTTGTTGGTTTAGTAAGTTCAACAGTGCTCTGTTTCTTGTAATAAGAGGCGGAGTTCTTGTAGCTGGTAGGAGTGGGGCAAGATTTCTCTATCCTCCTAGCAAGCCACATGGCTTTCTGCATATTTTCAGGTTTGTGACATTCCAAATGGCTCTGAATGTAGGGATTCAGCCCTGAGATGAAACTGTGCATGTAGTAACTGTCAGGCACTGCAGGATTGTCTCTTCTCATAAGGTTCATGTTTTGCTCAAAAGCAGAAATGTAGTGAGCCACTGTACTGGTTTGAGTGAGACTGTGAAAAGCTTTAACATTTTCACAGATCGATGTTACTGCGAATCTGTCAGTCAGGTGAGAGCAAAATCTGTGCCAGGGCATGTTTGCCACTAGAAAACCTGTCCCTCTCCACCACTGTATTGCTTCTCCTTTCAGATAAGATACCGCAATTTCAGTTCTTTGCTCCAAGGGTGTTCTGGAAGCTTCGAAAAACTGCTCAATGTTTTGTATCCAAGAGTCTGCATCAGTGCCTTCAAACTCAGAGATGTTGAGTTTGGCAGGTTTGACACTCAAAATATTCCTGCGCACATCGTTATGCAGTGGGCGAACTCTTTGTGTTTCCTGTCGTGTCCCTTCCTCTAGAATCTCTTCAACTGCTTGGATTGCTCCCTGATGTGGTGCAATATTGCTCTGAGGGGTGCCCATTTCCACTTTGTTTGCTGTATGTTTGGGATGTCTGTACGGCCCTTTGGGAGTGCCATCCAAGTTCAACTCTTTTCCTGTAGTTTTGTCAATGAGTACAGCAGATCCAGCTACTGTTTCTCTCGCTCGTTCCCCTTGGTTTGCAGTGGACAGTTGCTTAGGCCGGCCCGGAGGAATTGTACTCCCACGACCAGACTGAGGGCTGGGATCTTCATCCTCTTCCTCTGGTTTATCTTCCTCAATTAATTTTCTCAGGCTCGCCTGTATCTTCTTGAAATTTCTGTCGATGCTAGCAAAGTTCCTGTTGACTGTTTCAGTGAAATCATAGAATTCCTTCTTGTCATCCTCTCTGTTTTGCCTCAAGGTCTTGATATCCAGCTGCAGAGATTCGAGTTCTAGTGATGCAGTGTGTCTACTGTATCGTCCTCTTTCGCCATCGGTCCAGGTGGTTTGATCATCCAAGACTTGCTCACTGGCCCGAATAGGTCTAGGGAGTGGAGGGAGGGATTTTACTCCGGTGTGCCGGAAACCTGACCTCGTCTGATTCCCCCTTGCCGTCGCCGGAGAGAGGAAAAAGAAGCACTGGAGGGAAGGGTTGGGTGGGATTTGACACTGAAGAAGAGTTCTTCAGAAACCACTAACCAGTCCGATCCTGCTTCCGAATTCGTCTACCGCCGCCGTCCACGCCCAGCTTCACACCGCCGCCCAGCCTCCTCCAGATCCGATCTGGAGTCCGCTAAGACGCCGCCTCCGAGGAAAATCCTTGCTCTGTATACCACTTGACAGGACCGAACTATGAACTGTCGCCAAAATTCAGAAAACGCAACCGAAAATCGACATAATTCGGGAGAACTTGGGGATTGATTGCGGGTGGATCTGAGCCACAAAACTAGGGTTCGCCAGCCGGAACACGGCGGCTTTAGGGCCAAGCCCAGAAACATCCAGAATGCCCTCTCCACAAGCCGGAGGAGGGTTTATAAAGTGGTTCGAGCAGGTAAAAAGCAAGAAAGTGACAGCTTCAGCAATCACAGAGTTACAGTAAAGTTTTAAAAGGAGAAAAACTACTTCAGCCGTTCATCTGGAGATCAACGGTTGCGAGCGGGCGACTTGTGAGCGAAACCGTACGCTCGCTGGAGCCGTAGGATCTTCGATCGACGGTTGTAGGGCGCGCCGGCAAATGAAACGGTACTGTGTTGTTTCTAACTGTTGTCTGAAGAATTCCTGTCCTGACAAGGACGAAGCAGAGCGCAAAGGAGACGAACACGGCGGCACATACCGGCCCCGACAAGAGGTTGATGCCGGGCCGCTGCCCGGCGCCTGCCCCGGAGGACGTGCCGCCAGCACCATCAATCGCCGACGTCGGCCTGTTGGCCCCGCCGCCGTCCATGTGGACGCTCGACCTGCCGCCGCCGCGGCCATGTATGATCCGTGGATCCTTTCGGACCAGCTGAGCTGCAAATGGAAGGGTAGCTAGCAAGTTAGCTCGTATATATAGGTGGGAAGACGATGGAGCTGCCGGAGAACATGTCGAAGAGCCATTATTTCAAGTATATGATCCAAAGGCACTGCAGAACTCGTCTTACAAGCAAAGTCACCGCCGTGTTGCTACCGTCGGAGTGCAGCTGGCTCGCATCGCATTGAGGTGGCTGACGACGTCGTAGCGCGCGCTACTTTTTCTAAGTAGTACAAAAAAAATCGTTTTGAGGTATATACGACTTTGTTAGTTTGCGCGTTTTGCTGTAGATATTAGTACGCGTATATACGTAAGTCAAGTGATATGCTAAATCTGTCCAATGGTGCGATATTTACCTGATTGTTACTCATGTTAGCTTGTTGACATAAACATAGGGATTTTCTGACGGCTATGCTTTGTACTAAGACGTCATGCAATAAAGAACAGAGATAGTATAAAGAGTCTTGTAGCTCTGACTTCAGAACGAAAAGGCAAGGAGAAAGAGCTTTCGCGTGTGCTGAGTGTTATGTGGTCCTTCCATGATTATTCCAGGAAACTCATCCCAAAATAAATTACTAAATCTGATTTGTTTTGCTCCTGATTGTGCCTATTAAGAGCCTCTTTCACTCATCGGAAAAGTGAAGGGAAAACGTTGGAATCGATTTTTTTCTTCTTCTATGATGACACTATTCATCTATTTGATTTAATGAATATGAAAAGTGGAGGAAGTTTTCCTTTGGATTGTGTTTCATAGAAAACAAAGAAAATTTAGAATCCCAAGCCCAAGGGCCCCTTGGATTCATATAGGATTTATAAAGTACATGAATACAAAAAACATACTGATGGAACGGCATGTCATCTACTCATCTTCAATACTGCAGGATTAGTATGAGAGTTTGATTGTGCATGAAAAAGACGTAGAATTCTTTACATGAGGCTGAAGCGGATGGAAGTTGTCCTATGAAAACTAGCGCAAATGAATGGTAACGGAAGATTTCTATGTTAGATTGTAATCCTACAGTCAAACGACCCACGTAGGAAAAATCCTTAGGATTAGAATCCTCCAAATTCCTTAAAAAATCCTTTGAAACAAAGGGACACAAACCTCTTTTACATTTTTATGCAAAAAGAATAAGGTAATGGTAATAAGTACTCCCTCCATTCAATAATGTAGTGCGTATAGATTATTTTCGGAAGTCAAACATTACAAATTTTGACCATATTTATAGACAAAAATATGTACATTTAAAATACCAAATGCATATCATTGGATACATCATCAATTATATTTTCATGTTGTATATGTTTGAAATTGTACATATAAATAGTTTTCTCTTTAAACTTGGTCAAAGTTTGGTTGGTTTGACTTTTCAGAAAATTTATACGTACTACACTATGGAATGGACGAAGTCGCATATAATATTAATTATTCTTACTTTGCATATGATTTGACCTTAAGTTAATCATGATTTTTTGGATCCTTGTGTCTTTCCTATTCCCACGGATCAAACAACCAATGCTGCAGATATTTGTGTTTTCACAATCACCTATTTTGAACACTTAATCCTATCATATTTTGTGTTCTTTTATTCCTGTGTTATTAAATCTAGCGAAAAGAGGCCCTAAATGCACATAACGTGTACATGTTAGAACTACATGTACGGTTTAAGAGATAAATTAAAACTCTACATTACGAGGCTTCTTGCCATCCAAGTTCAGTCATACATACACGGCCAATGAGAGTCAATACAATCAACACATGAATTTGCAGGGTATCCATATCAGTACATCATATGTTAATTGGAACTTATATCAGTTTGTCAACAGATCGAAACTGACCAGGTTTGTCAAGTTCCTAAGTTTCGAAGGTATCGTCCTCGAATATTATGTAGTATTCACCAAGTTATCAATGAGATTATTTGCATTGGTCCACTAAGGTTAGTTGCAGAGACTTGCTCAGAAACACAATGTGACATTGGTTCATCTTCTGCTAACGTTTTCATGTGTGGGCACATGTGCACCTGTGCAAAGTGTGCCTGCGATCTGCTCCGCGGGGCTAGCAAGTGCCCGCTGTGCCGCGCGCCCATCGCGAGGTCGTCTGAGCTTACAGCATAATCTGACAAGTCTTTAGAACGGAAAAAGAAAAACAAACAGAAGTTGTCTACTAGAGGAGAGGAGTGGTTAGTTTTGTACTACTCGCTAGGGGTATGTTTTGCTAGTTTCTGAAACTAGTGTTGAATTTCTCCATTATTTTTCTGTGGCCTCCATTACCATGCCGATGTGCCATCATAGAAACTTTTAATCCAACTACATTGTAATGCAATAAATTACCAATGAGATTAATCTCTAGAAACTTTAATTTTGCCATGTGTTTTGTCTCTTGGATTGTTAACGCAGTCTCATGATCTGCACTGAACAAACTGTAAAGTTTTGGTTAAACGGTGGGATTGAAGCGTAAGCCTCTTAGCAGGGACGTGTGTGTGTTATTTATATATGCAACAAATTACATCCAGAGATTACAAGGCTTGAGAGGAGATACAATAAAAGAATCAAATCGAATTCCAAACCCTTATCTCTATGGTTTGGTTTACATTGTAGCAAACTCTATATAACACCAATAACAAAAGAATTTTCTTTCACTGAACAAATGACAGAATATAAATGAAATATATCTACTATGTCTAAGCAAGCTCTCATTCCAAAGCAAAGAAACAACCGTACAATATAATTGTTTACTGGCAAACTGTCACACTCGTTGTCATTACCAACATTGTTGCATGTTGTCTTAGCCACTGAGTAGTTCAGCTCAAGTGATCATGGATCTTTGCATATCACCATCGTCGGCTCTAGTGCCCCTATTCTCCCGTTTGTTCCACAATCACTAGGACCACGGTCTCTTGGGGGTTGGAAGCACCACCACTGGTAGTAGCAGATGCTACTTAGTTTCACGGGTTGTGACTGCACGTGACAGTGCAACGACACACGGGACAGGAGTTGCGGTGGCGTAGCCAACGCTCGATGCAGCGGGAGTGGAACACGTGGCCGCACACATGAGCTGCCTTCATGTCGCCACCACCAACGCTTAAGGGCTCGAGGCACACCGGACATTCGCCGACGGGGCCGGAGTTGGAGGTAGAGTTTGGGGTGGGGGTGGGGGTGGGGATGGAGGTGGGGATGTAGGTGGGGTTAGTGTTTGTGGTGGGGTTGGAGGTGGACATGGAGGTGAGGTTGTAGGTGGAGTTGGGGTTGAAGCGGACAGTGCACCGACACACAGGGCATGAGCCCCGTCGACGTACCCACCGCTCAATGCATCGTGAGTGGAACACATGTCCGCATGCGTGTGCCGCCCTGATGTCGCCACTACCAGCACGCAAAGGCTCAAGGCACACCGGGCAGTAGCCGATGGTGTCGGAGATAGGGGTGGAGTTGGTGGTAGAGGTAGTGGTGGGGGTAGGGATGGAGGTGGAGGTGGACGTGAAGGTTGAGTTGACAGTGCACCGGCACACGGGGCATGAGCCTTGTTGGTTGAGCCACGGCTCAATGCAACATGAGTGAAACACATGACCGCAAGCATGTGCCGCCCTGACATCGCCACAATCAAGGAGCAAGGGCTCGAGGCACACTGGACAGTCGCCGATGGAGGTGGAGGTGGAGGCGGAGGCGGGGTCAGGGATGGGGATGGAGGTGGGGATGGCGGTGTACTGGCACACGGGGCAGGAGCCCCTGTTGTGGAGCCATGGCTCAATGCAAGACGCGTGGAACACATGGGCGCACTCATGCGCCGCCATAATGTTGGTACGCCCATGTAATGGCTCGAGGCACACCAGGCAGTTACCGAGGCGAGAGTTGGAGGTGTCTCCCCGTGCAGGGCGGGCCGGCGCTGGTCCACGAGGCGGTGGCATGTCATCGCAGGTGGCCGTTCTCGCTCCTGGAGGCGGCGGTGGCACGTCACAGCCGGGGGGTGTGGTCGCTACTGGAGGTGGTGGCTCGTCAACGCGGTCGGCCGTTGTCACTGATGCTGGAGGTGTCGCTGCTGGAGGAGACCGTGGCACTGGCCCGTCGGTTGACCATTCGGAGAGGCGGTTGAAGTTGTCGCGCACGCGGCCGAGGAACCTGCGGCGGGCGTCGAAGATGGCGCGGCGACGAGCGAGGAAGGAGTAGACGCAGAAGGCGACGATGCAGAGCGCAAAGGAGACGAACACGGCGGCACATACCGGCCCCGAGAAGAGGTCGGTGCCCGGCCGCCGCCCAGCCCCGGCGCCAGAGGACGTGCCGCCTACACCATCAATCGCCGGCGTCGGCCTGTCGGCGCCGCCGCCGTCCATGTGGACGGTAGACCTGCCGATGCGCCGGGGCGGCGCCGCCGCGGCCATGTGCGATCGATCCGTGTGGATTCTTTGGCACAGGCTGAGATACAATTGGAAGAGTATATGTAGGCGGCCGAAGATGGAAGAGCCGTGCTAAGCTAAAGGCACTGCACTGAAGAACTCGTCTCACAAGTCACCGCCGCGTCGCCACCGTGGGATTCTAGCTGGCTCCCATTGCACTGACGTCGTAGCTACTTTTTCTAGCAAGCACTTTTGTTTAAGAATGCACGAGACATTTTTATTTTGCGCGTCTTGCTCCAAATATTTATAGGTCAAATGATATGCCAAATCTATTTTTCATGGAAAAACCAATGGCGCGACTTAGTTGCACCTAAATGAATTTAAGTAATCTTTTGTTAGCTTGTAGACAGAGATATATAGGGACGTCATGTATTATTGAATGGAGATTGTGTACGAGTCTAGTACCTTTGACTTCAAGAAGAAAAGGCAAGGAGAAAGAGCTTTTGCGTGTGCTGGTTGCTTTGTGGCGTAGGATTCCATCATCATTCCATGGGATAAATCAGTTTAGTGCTTAGCTTTCGGAAATGTATATACGGCCATCGTCATTCTACAGACAATTTTTAGGCTTCTTTTTTTTTTAGCATTAAAACTTTATTCATCAAATAAGAGCAAGATCATTTACATAAGAATGCAGAATAAAGTCCGGGACAACGTCCCAAGTTTTGCAATGTATATGCCTTAAAAAAAGTTTTGCAATGTATATACGGCCCCATTAGACTCGACGCAATCAAATACATCAATATCAACCGCGTCAGTCTCAAATACATCAAGGGCATGTTTGGTTTGTAGCCTCAAATTGCCACGTCTAAGCCTAGTCACACTAGTGCAGAACCGGCCTTTAGTGCCGGTTCGTAACGGGCTTTAGTGCCGGTTCGCCAACCGGCACTAAAGAGTGGGGACTAAAGGTCCCCTCCCTTTAGTACCGGTTCGTCACGAACCGGCGCTAAAGTGCTACCACGTGGCACGAGCCAGGCCCGTTTGCGTGGAGGGCATTAGTACCGGTTGGTAACACCAACCGGTACTAAATGTTTGGGTGTTTTTTTTCTTTAATTTTGTGTTTTCAATTTAATTTAGTGATTGTTTTACATTATAATGAGTTGTTAAATCATAAGGTGAAAGTACCGCGGATTAGTTTTGACTGGATGCATTATTGGATATCTCTATATATAGTTAGCTAGCTAGAGTATATGCCATATCCATATTATACTTGATCAACTATAATATATACGGATATGGCATATACTTGATCACTTAGGTAGGATCCATCCAGCTGAAACTAATCTGCGGTTTCTTTCATTAAATGATATAATAATTAACTATAGCTATCTAATCACCACCAGCACTACTAGCTTAAAGAAGAAACATTCACTCTTGTACCAGAAGCAAAAATATTATCGATCGAGTTCAACATGATTGTCATGATATTATAAGCGTTCATATATAACACCACAAAAGCAAATCACTTAAGTTCAGAACAAAGAACACGGACATAAAAGGACAAGTACTAATTAAGAGCAGCATGAAGGACTAGCTAAATCACTCCTGCTAGCTACTTTCTCTCTCTGGTAAAATAGCATAGAACATGTATAACTCTCCTGATTGATTATACTGGAGCATGCCGATGAACCTGTCTCCTAATCGTGGGATGCGCTTCTCATTGCTGCCCCCTAGTACTTCTCTGCGATCATTAACAATTTTCCTCCAATCTTTCACTATTAAGCATTCATCGCTTCTAGAAATCCTGAATGCATTCATGTGCAATGCAGGATATCTTGGCCGTAAGCTAACAATTGACATCTGACCTTTAGTCTCGATCCCCTGAGGCACAACTGTCATCGGGAGTCCCTGTTGAAGAACATTGTATAGTACTTAATTAATATACTTAGCAATGAAAGTTTAGCAGAAAAATTATGTATGCAAAATATGCACTGAGGACAAATAATAAATATCTTACCATCATTCATAAGTAGATGTGACCATAGTTCAATTCCATCACTATTGGTCGCATGTTTTGAGTACTAACATTTCTAAGTGCAAGAAGAAAATTTGTCTTGACAGTATGAAGATCCTCAAGCCATGAAACATAATGACTTATCTCCTCGCAGTTTAGTTCAGCTTCGGGACAGTAGTAGGTCCTGTCTACCAAGCGCCGGACATGTTTGGTTGAATGGAGATAAGTTGTCAATAGAAATTAGTTGTCAGTTATTTTTGAATAAGCAATATCAAAGACAAAAATATAGTTGAGAAGAACTCACATAATGGTAGAACTGGAGGCGTCTGCACATCGACCCATATGTCTCTATTACCTTCAATATCATCTTCCGGACGAATATCAAAGGTGATAACCATACCAGGCTCAAATGCATAAGCCTTGCATAGTGCTTGCCAAGTTTTGCATTCAAAAAGGTGTACGTGTGTGAATTGTATACTTTGACGTTGAAAGTATAACCATCATGCTCAGTTTTCAGGTAAGCTCTCTTTACCTCCATAGTTTCCATATCTTTGAAACCTATCTTATCCAAGACAGAAATTCTTGCATGGCACGGGATGCGCTAGTAGAATAGTGAAAATTAAAAATTATAAGTCAGGCAAATGAAGCATATATAAGTCATGCTTAATTACGAAAACAGACTTGTCGTTGTGAATTACTGTATCGAATTCGAAAATCTCATCCAGCTTGATGCTGAATAGCCTACCATCAACAAGGAAATTTTTGTCGCACTGGCCGCGCTGGTCTTCACAGTATTCGCACATAATGAAATTTTTTCCATCGTCAGACGACATTTCCTATGTTCATATTAGGCGAAATATTAATCACTTGCTAATTCAATTAATTCAACTACTTCTATTAATTCAACTAAACATTTACTAAAAATAAACTAGTTAAATTAATTCAATTAGTTTAAAGCATTTACTAAAAAAACTAGTTCTATATATATATATTAATTCAACTAGTTCAACTAAACATTTACTAAAAATAAACTAGTTATATTAATTCAACTAGTTCAAACTAAGCATATACTAAAAATAAACTAGTTCTATATATTAATTCAACTAGTTCAACTAAGCATTTACTAAAAATAAACTAGTTCTATATATATATTTATTCAACTAGTTCAACAAAGCATTTACTAAAAATAAACTAGTTCTTCTCCTTCTTCTTCCTCCTCTTCTTCTTCTTCTTCCTCCTCTTCTTCTTCCTCCTCCTCCTCCTCCTCTTCTTCTTCTTCTTCTTCTTCCTCCTCCTCCTCCTCTTCTTCTTCATCTTCTTCCTCTTCTTCTTCCTCCTCTTCTTCTTCTTCCTCTTCTTCCTCTTTGAAAGAACATGCGGTGCCCCCATGTTTGGTTTTGGTAATTGATGACAATCTCTATGGACTAATGGTTGTCTTGAGTTATATTTGAAGGATTTGTCCATAGGATTTTCTTGAAGTCCATGTGTTGGTTTCAAGGAGTTTATGAGTTGACCAAGGTGCTATTAAGGAATTATCCAAAGATTGGTCATGCGAGTGTTGAGCTTATTGCAAGCATGTCTTGAAGAAGAAGGTTGTGTGATCATTCATGTTTACCTTCAATACATCATCCAAATGAAGAGAGTTGCAAAGATTTAAGGTTGATCAAGACTAAGTCAATAGTGAATCAAGTTGATCAACTCACAAAGCGTAGAAGATGTACCGAGAGGGATCAAGTGATCCCATGGTATGGTAAGCATTGTCCATTGCACTTTGTGTAATAACCCATGGTCTATGTGAGAGTTCTATGTGGGGTTAGGTACGTATCCATGGGCTTGCATTAAGAGGAAGATATCATACAACCCATGGAAAGGATGACATCAAGTGGTGATTGTCATCAAGATTGCCGTGTGCAACTTCAAGTGGAGCATCACGAAGAGATCAAGTGCTTGAATCTTGCCATCCATTGTGGTGTCACTGGACTTGTGAAGATGAGCCGAAGAGTGGCTCACCCATAGTGGACTATGGGGGAGCAATCATCTAGTCTTCATCGAGCCAACGCAATCAAGAAAGATGGTCCATCTTGAGGGAGTCAAGATCATCATCATCTAGCTCAAGTGGACCATGTGCAAGGCAAAGATTTGACCTTGATAGGTTTTTTATTTTACCGGTCTCACGGTGGTAGTAGGGAGACCGGGTTATATGATCGTTTGCCGTACTATCAAGGGGGGCTCTCAAGTTGGTAGCTTGATCGTATCGTTAGTAGAGAGCTCAAACCCTTGCATCCTTGCATCATGTTTCTTGGTTCTTGTTTGGTTCTCTTTGTGAGTCTTAGAGCTTATGGTCATCTTGATGACAAGCTCGAGTTCATCGAAAACGGAGTTCACATGCGTCTTCTATGATGTTTTCGGTGTTGGAGGTTTTACCGGTCTTTTCCGAGGAAGGGTTCTCACCATTTTCCTTTGGGACTTTTCTCATTTGCTTATTCTTGATATTTCTATCAAGATTGTGTTAGCCCATGTCGTTAGCTTTCCAACAAACTTGGTTTCGTTGAATTTGGAGTCCGTTTGCAAAAGTTGTGGCTGTTTTGGTAAAGGCTGCAGCGGTACTACCGCGACTAGAGCGGATGTAACTTTTTACTACCGCTCCAGAGCAGTACTACCGCGGCTCCTGAGCGGTAGTACCGCCCCAGAGCAGTTGTACCACGGCTCCTAGGTGGTAGTACCGCTCCGAACCAAAATCTCGTGTTTTGCTCAGCGGAAGTAGGCACAGAAGTATTTTTTTAGTACCGCTCGCAAGCAGTAGTACCGCTACCATTTGCGGTAGTACCGTGAGGTCGAACGGTAGTATCATGAGGATGAGCGGTACTACCGCTCCGAAGGTTCTTTTGGCCTTTTTGCCTCCTCGCTGTTGTGTTTCGAAGGGGTACTACCGCCCTAGCGGTAGTACCGCTCCTTGGAGCGGTAGTACCGCTCTGTGCGGGCTGTGAGCATAACGGTTGGATTCGGGAGCTCCTATAAAAGGGGGTATTCTTCCCCATTCAACCTTATCCTTTGAGCTCGTGTTCTTCCCCCATTGTTGACCTTCTTCGAGTTTGCTAACTCTCAATCCCTCCATGGATTCTTGCTAGTTTTTGAGGGAAAAGAGAGAGGAGACCTAGATCCACATTTCCACCAATCACTTTCTCCTCTATGTGAGGGGAACCCCTTGGATCTTGATCTTGGAGTTCTTGGTGTTCTCCTTCTTGTTCTTCCTCTCATTTTCCTCCCTAGCATTAGTTGCTTCGATGGGATTTGAGAGAGAAGGACTTGGGCACTCCGTGTGCCCTTGCCATTGCATTTGGTGCATCAGTTTGAGTTCTCCACGTGATACGTGGAAGTTACAAGTTGAGAAGCTTATTACTCTTGGGTGCTTGGTGCCCTTGAGCTTGTTCCTCTTGGGTGCTTGGGCGCCCTAGACGGTTGGTGGTGTTCGGAGCTCAATCATTGTGGTGTAAAGCTCCAGGCAAGCGTCGGGGTCTCCAATTAGGTTGTGGAGATCGCCCCGAGCAATTTGACGGGTACCGGTGACCGCCCCCAAGGGTTGCCAAAGTGTACGGGTTCGGTGACCGCCCCCAACGGTCGCCATTTGTACGGGTTCGATGACCTCCCTCAAGGGTCCCTTAGTGGAATCACGGCATCTTGCATTGTGCAAGGGCGTGAGGAGATTACGGTTGCCCTAGTGGCTTCTTGGGGAGCATTGTGCCTCCACACCGCTCCAAACGGAGATTAGCATCCGCAAGGGTGTGAACTTCGGGATACATCATCGTCTCCGCGTGCCTCGGTTATCTCTTACCCGAGCCCCTTTACTTATGCACTTTACTTTGTGATAGCCATATTGTTCTTTGTCATATATATTGCTATCACATAGTTGCTTATCTTGCTTAGCATAAGTTGTTGGTGCACATAGGTGAGCCTAGTTGTTGTAGGTTTTGTGCTTGACAAATTAACCGCTAGGTTTATTCCGCATTTGTTCAAGCCTAAACCGTAATTATTTTAAAGCGCCTATTCACCC
>NC_041387.1:661969690-661978452 GCF_002162155.2 Triticum dicoccoides | reverse complement strand
TCGTCTCCGCGTGCCTCGGTTATCTCTTACCCGAGCCCCTTTACTTATGCACTTTACTTTGTGATAGCCATATTGTTCTTTGTCATATATCTTGCTATCACATAGTTGCTTATCTTGCTTAGCATAAGTTGTTGGTGCACATAGGTGAGCCTAGTTGTTGTAGGTTTTGTGCTTGACAAATTAACCACTAGGTTTATTACACATTTGTTCAAGCCTAAACCGTAATTATTTTAAAGCGCCTATTCACCCCCCCTCTAGGTGACATCCTCGATCTTTCAATTGGTATCAGAGCCTCGTCTCTCTTTATTAGGCTTTACCGCCTAGAGAGTAAAGATGTCGACTAGGGGATTAGGATTCTCTGACACTCTTAGTTTCGATGGCACAAATTTTGATGTTTGGGTAATTCGCATGCTTAATATCTTTAGGGTCATGGACCCAAATTTAGAGCGAATTGTAGATATGGGTTTTTCTCCTCCAAAGGATCCCCAAAGATTATCTTTAGAGGATTAGAAAAACTCTTATCTCAATGCTCAAGCTTCTAATGTGCTTTTCGATGCTTTGAGCAATGTAGTTATATTTCAACTCATGCCGTTCCGAGATGCTCATGAGTTGTGGACGAAGCTTCAAGATAAATATGGTGTGTCCAAGATTTGTGAGGATGATTGTTCTCCCTCCACCTCCGGTCGTATAGTCTTCTCAACTTCTTCTACTTCACCTACATGTGGTTTGCCACAAGGTAATGACATGGTGAGTAGTGTTGGTCATTGCAATGATGATAGTATGCTTATTGTGGATGATCCTTCATCACTATATTATTGCAATGCTCCTTCTTTGGGCTTTAACACTTCGAGCACTCCAAATGTTTCACATGCTTGTGTTGATAGTCCTTGCATATCATGTAGAAATTGCTTGACTAAATCTCATGATGATATGCTTGCTATGTCTTGTTGCCATGATAAAAATGCATCTATTTCCTCGAATTGTTGTGCTAACAATGTAGTGGAAACCAAACACTCCATGGAACAAGATGTGGTGTTTAATGGTGCCTCAAGGGATCCTACATCATCATCTATTGCTTTTTGCCTTATGGCTAAGGCGTCAAAGGTATCTCCTACTTTGTACCCCAATATGTCTCTTGTTGATGATGTTGATACTAATGATGATGAGGATAATGATGAAGAGAATGATAATGTTGCCTCCTTAAAAACTAAGGGGGAAATGATTTTTAAAGCTCTTCATAAAAATAAAATTGCTCGTTCCAACTTCATGGAAATAATGTCCATTGCCATTGATGGCAAGAAATACATTGAGGAGTTGGAATCTCATCTAGAGGAGCATGCGGCCACCATTGATAAAATGGAAGGTCATGGGCGTGATTACGCTAATGAGATTGCAGACCTCTCTCAAGCTCTTGAACTTGAACAAACCACCAAGGAATCTCTTGAGGAGACTTTTTCTCTAGAATTGTCTAAAGTGAAGGAATCTACTGATAGAGCTCTTAAGGTGGCCAATGTTTTTGAAACTAAAAATGCTAAGCTTGAAGTTGCTCATGCTAGACTCCTTGAGGATTTTGAGCACCTCGAAAATGGCTCAAGGGTCATCAAGGGTGAGCTCATCAAACTCACCGAGTCTCATGCTCAACTTGAAGCTTCTTATTTAAAAGAGCTTGCCAAGTTGCCTTCTCCTCTTGTTGTTAATGATGATGCTTGTGCTGCTAATTCTATTACTTGTGAAGCATCCATTTTGAAGGAGAATGTTGAGCTACGGGCTCAACTTGAGGTGCTATCTTGCAATTATGGGAAATTGGAAGAAAGTCATGAAAATCTCTCAAGCTCTCATGATGATCTTCTAGTATCCCATGGTGTGCTAAAGATAGCTCATGAGGCCATGATTGCTAAGGTAACATCTAGTGAGCCTCATGTGGATACTAGCACTACTTCTAGTCAAAATAGTATATTGCCATGTGCTAGTCCTTGTAGTTCATCTACTCACAATGTTGGTACATCTTGTGATGAATTGTTTTCCTTGCCTTGTTGCTCTAACGATGAAGCTTATACTTCCTCTAGTACTTGTGTTGAGACTAACCATGTAGAGGAAATCAAAGAGCTCAAGGCCCAAGTCACTTCTTTGAAGAAAGACTTGGAAAAGTGTCATGAAGGGAAGGCCACACTCAACAATATCTTGAGTGTGCAAAAATCCCCCAATGACAAAGGTGGACTTGGATTCAACTCCAACAAGAAGAAGAAGTCCAAGTTGAACAGGAAGAAGGGCCAAGAACAAGTCAAGAATTCGGCCAAGATTGTTTGCTTCAAGTGCAAAGTTGAAGGGCATCATGTTAGATCTTGCCCATTGAAGAAGAAGGCCATTAGTGTCAAGCAACAAGGTAAGAGGGCACAAGTTCAATCTCATGCTCAACATCAAGTTGAAGAAAGGCCTCTTCCCAAGAAGACTCAAGTTAATGCTTCTCAAATTGAGAAATCAAGTGAGAAGAAAGTGAAGAGTAGACGTTGCTACTTATGTCGTGAGAAAGGTCACGTCGCTTCTTCATGCACTAGTGGTAACTTATCCAACCCAATTATTATTGATGATATCTATTCTCTTGGGAAGGATAAGGTTGGCAATGTGTTTGCCAAGTTTGTTGGTACTCAAAGTGGTGTCAAGAAAAGAACCATTTGGGTTGCCAAGCCTATTGTGACTAACCTCTTAGGACCCAACTTGGTTGGGGACCAACAAGCTCAAACTTGATCAATAGGTGTTGTTGGAGGGCATTGGAGACTTGGCTACATTATGAAGAATTAAGGGGACTTCATCATTCTCTTTGTCTCAAGCCAAGTCAATTGGATTATCAAGTTTCTATCTTATATCCAATGTGCCTCCTTGCGGTAACTTGTACTTAAATTGTTTACCTTGAAAGTTACTTGCCCCCTTGCATGTTTTGGTTTTGTTCCTTGCATGTGTTTGTATATGTTGCGCTTCCAACTTGCTTATCTTGAGCAATCAAGTATGTGTGTGTTGGTTTGCACATCATGTACGTGTGCGTCGTGCGTTGAGCCTTTTTGCTTCCTGTTTGTATCCTAGTTGGCTCGTGTGAGAGATCAATGGAACATCCCATTTTGGGGGAGTGATGTGCTTTGTGCACCTCACAATCCTATAAATGTGTGTACATGAGGAATACCATCTAGTATTGATATTACAAGATTATCTAGTCGCTAGGTGGTATATCTCTCATGAGAAATTCAAATTCTAAAAATTCCATTGATTATCTCGTGTTGGATCCTCTTATTGCCTCTTGTTAAGTTCTTATTGGTATCACATTATGGGGGAGTAATATGCTAAGTGCATATTACAAGCCTAGAAAATGTGTACATTTGAGATATTGTCACCTAGAATTGATATTGTAAATTATCTTGTTCCTAGGTGGCATGTTAGCTCTACAAGTTGCAATTTGCTTGTGTGTGGTGTGAAGATGATGTTGGATATCCTTGCTATCTACCACCGGGAATTCTTTCCATCTACTTCTTGTCTTTTGACAATTGGTAGTCACTTATGTGTGGTAGAATTTAATTGATCATCTTTACATTGGCTTTTGTTTATTTGCCTTTTTCTCTTGCCAAGGTTTGTGTTAACTCCCGTTGTCTTCCATACCACTTGTGGATCTTGTTTATTTCTTGCTCTTGTCTAGGGTTTTCTAGATATAGTGAAAGTGGTGATCCCACCTTGTGCATTTTGTATTCAAATACAAATCCCCTATATAATGCACAACTCGTGGGGGAGCTATCCTATTTCCTCTAGAACACTCTTCTTGTGATCCTTATCAAGTGTGTTTTGGTGGAAGACAAGCCATTTCTTTTTGGTACTTTGTGCCATCATGAAACTTTGCTGAGAGCTTGGTTTGTTTGGAACCATCCTCTCTTTGGGAGTTTGACATCTTTAGTTTAGTGTGTATCAGTGGATATCTCATTCCTTGATGTATCTTTAATGATATCTTCCAAGTGATGATTTCTCCATTTGGTATCCTTTTCACTTGGCATTTATTTGTCTTTTGGTTTCGGGTTTTGAAAGTCTTGAGCATGCATGTTTACTTCATGTATTTCATTTGGCATGCTTTCTTTCTTTGACTCAATATATAGGGGAAACTCCACCTAGTCTCAATTTGGATGAGATGTGCATGAAATTCATTTTCATATCTATATGCACATATTTATGTGGAGTTTGTCCTATGTATTGGTGTTTCTAACTATTTGGTTCCGATGAGTTTGGGTACCGTTTAGTTTGTGTTGTTCTTCTAGGAACATTTGGAGATGCATTGGATGCTCGGCTCACTCACAAGGAAGGTGTTGTCACCATGTGCATATTGGAGTCAAGCTAGGATGATCAATGAACTATTGTCTACCTTCAATTGGTATCTACTACATCCTTCCAATGATATCTCGGTAACAAGTATCTATTCATGCTTTCTCCTCTTGCATTCAACCTTGTGTAGGTTGCATCTTGGCATGATTTTCATTTCATATCTTGTGATACTTGTTTCCTTTCTCAAAGCATCCCAACGATGATCTCTTGTTGCTAGTTGTGATTCCCTTGATGGATGTGTGTTTGGACTTCATTTATATACAATAAGACCATATCTAGCCAAGTGTTATGCTGTCAAGCAAATATCTTATTGGTATATTTATGACTTCCTTGTGGATATCTTGTTCCTTCGTGTTGTAACTATTTTGGGTGTACATTCTTCTTTGTAGATATATATATCATCATGATTTCGTCTACATAGAACCTTATACGCTTGAGAGAAATTACATCTCTAGTTGATATCCTTTCTTTCACGTCCACCTTGTCTTTCTTATGTTATTTCTTTGGTGGCTCCATGAAAGCTTTTGCCTTGAGTGCGTGTCCTCTATCGTTGCATCTTGATGCACTCTTGTGTGGTGAAGATTATTTTCCTCATGCTTATCGTTACGAGGCTTTTGCCATCTTGGCATCCCTCGTCTTGATGAGGCTTTCATCTTCTATCTTCACCACGGGTTGTCACAAGCATAAGTTCTTTATATGCTTATTAGTAAGCTTGTGAACCCATTTGCTAGTTGTGTGTGGGAATGACAGGCCTTGCACCGTGTGCCTCATTCTTTCAAGACTATGTTGAGGCTTAATGCTCATCCTAATTTTGGTCTTCTCAAGTGCTTCGCCATGACTCACACACATCATTTTGGTTGAGCCCATTCTTAAGTTGCCTCTTTTACTTGTTGCTCAACCATGTGTTTGTTGCAAGTACTAGGCTTTGTTTCCTATATGCTCACTTGCACTTGTTGTAAGTTTCTATTGATTTTGGGGGAGCTATGATCCTATTTTGTGCACTTTGTATCCAATTACAAAACATTCTTTTTTGTGCACAAATCATGGGGAGCTTCTCTAGTTTCTTTAGAACACTCCTCGTCTCATATCATAATATCCTTCATTCATGTGGCTCATAGGATCTTTGGTCTAGTTGGTTCAATTGATATCCTTTGATTGCTTGCTTCAATTGGTATCTTTTGATTGCTTGATTGCTTGTTTCTCTCTTTGTTATGTCTTTGCGGCATATCATTCTTTTGCATTCTTTGGGCCTCAATATAATTTGTGTTCCTCCAAGTATTAACCGTTGGATATGTGTATTGCATTCCACTCTCTTGTTGAGAAATAAACAATTTATGGAGGACCACAATTTATATTGGTCTTCTTAGCTTTTCGCCCATTTTGGCAATCGATGCCAATGGGGGAGAAGTTTCAGAGAGTTTTGTGGAGAAGTTTAGAGAGTTATCTCCTCTTGCTTTGGTTTTGTTCCTTAGCATTTGCATCTCATACGCATGCACTATTGGTTGTATCATTGCATAGTGAAGCATAATTCCTTATATAAATTCTCTTGAAAGTGATTGTCATCAATTACCAAAATGGGGGAGATTGAAAGAACATGCGGTGCCCCCATGTTTGGTTTTGGTAATTGATGACAATCTCTATGGAGTAATGGTTGTCTTGAGTTATATTTGAAGGATTTGTCCATAGGATTTTCTTGAAGTCCATGTGTTGGTTTCAAGGAGTTTATGAGTTGACCAAGGTGCTATTAAGGAATTATCCAAAGATTGGTCATGCGAGTGTTGAGCTTATTGCAAGCATGTCTTGAAGAAGAAGGTTGTGTGATCATTCATGTTTACCTTCAATACATCATCCAAATGAAGAGAGTTGCAAAGATTTAAGGTTGATCAAGACTAAGTCAATAGTGAATCAAGTTGATCAACTCACAAAGCGTAGAAGATGTACCGAGAGGGATCAAGTGATCCCATGGTATGGTAAGCATTGTCCATTGCACTTTGTGTACTAACCCATGGTCTATGTGAGAGTTCTATGTGGGGTTAGGTACGTATCCATGGGCTTGCATCAAGAGGAAGATATCATACAACCCATGGAAAGGATGACATCAAGTGGTGATCGTCATCAAGATTGCCGTGTGCAAGTTCAAGTGGAGCATCACGAAGAGATCAAGTGCTTGAATCTTTCCATCCATTGTGGTGTCAATGGACTTGTGAAGATGAGCCGAAGAGTGGCTCACCCATAGTGGACTATGGGGGAGCAATCATCTAGTCTTCATCGAGCCAACGCAATCAAGAAAGGTGGTCCATCTTGAGGGAGTCAAGATCGTCATAATCTAGCTCAAGTGGACCATGTGCAAGGCAAAGGTTTGCCCTTGATAGGTTTTCTATTTTACCGGTCTCATGGTGGTAGTAGGGAGACCGGGTTATATGATCGTTTGCCGTACTATCAAGGGGGGCTCTCAAGTTGGTAGCTTGATCGTATTGTTAGTAGAGAGCTCAAACCCTTGCATCCTTGCATCATGTTTCTTGGTTCTTGTTTGGTTCTCTTTGTGAGTCTTAGAGCTTATGGTCATCTTGATGACAAGCTTGAGTTCATCGAAAACGGAGTTCACATGCGTCTTCTATGATGTTTTCGGTGTTGGAGGTTTTACCGGTCTTTTCCGAGGAAGGGTTCTCACCATTTTCCTTTGGGACTTTTCTCATTTGCTTATTCTTGATATTTCTATCAAGATTGTGTTAGCCCATGTCGTTAGCTTTCCAACAAACTTGGTTTCGTTGAATTCGGAGTCCGTTTGCAAAAGTTGTGGCTGTTTTGGTAAAGGCTGCAGCGGTACTACCGCGACTAGAGCGGATGTAATTTTTTACTACCGCTCCAGAGCAATACTACCGCGGCTCCTGAGCGGTAGTACTGCCCCAGAGCAGTACTACCGCGGCTCCTAGGCGGTAGTACCGCTCCGGACCAAAATCTCGTGTTTTGCTCAGCGGAAGTAGGCACAGAAGTATTTATTTAGTACCGCTCGCAAGCAGTAGTACCGCTACCATTTGCGGTAGTACCGTGAGGTCGAGCGGTAGTACCATGAGGACGAGCGGTACTACCGCTCCGAAGGTTCTTTTGGCCTTTTTGCCTCCTCGCTGTTGTGTTTCGAAGGGGTACTATCGCCCTAGCGGTAGTACCGCTCCTTGGAGCGGTAGTACCGCTCTGTGGGGGCTGTGAGCATAACGGTTGGATTCGGGAGCTCCTATAAAAGGGGGTATTCTTCCCCATTCAACCTTATCCTTCGAGCTCGTGTTCTTTCCCCATTGTTGACCTTCTTCGAGTTTGCTAACTCTCAATCCCTCCATGGATTCTTGCTAGTTTTTGTGGGAAAAGAGAGAGGAGACCTAGATCCACATTCCCACCAATCACTTTCTCCTCTATGTGAGGGGATCCCCTTGGATCTTGATCTTGGAGTTCTTGGTGTTCTCCTTCTTGTTCTTCCTCTCATTTTCCTCCCTAGCATTAGTTGCTTCGGTGGGATTTGAGAGAGAAGGACTTGGGCACTTCGTGTGCCCTTGCCATTGCATTTGGTGCATCGGTTTGAGTTCTCCACGTGATACGTGGAAGTTATAAGTTGAGAAGCTTATTACTCTTGGGGTGCTTGGTGCCCTTGAGCTTGTTCCTCTTGGGTGCTTGGGCGCCCTAGACGGTTGGTGGTGTTCGGAGCTCAATCATTGTGGTGTAAAGCTCTGGGCAAGTGTCTGGGTCTCCAATTAGGTTGTGGAGATTGCCCCGAGCAATTTGACGGGTACCGGTGACCGCCCCCAAGGGTTGCCAAAGTGTACGGGTTCGGTGACCACCCCCAAGGGTCGCCATTTGTACGGGTTCGGTGACCGCCCTCAAGGGTCCCTTAGTTGAATCACGGCATCTTGCATTGTGCAAGGGCGTGGGGAGATTACGGTGGCCCTAGTGGCTTCTTGGGGAGCATTGTGCCTTCACACCGCTCCAAACGGAGATTAGCATCCGCAAGGGTGTGAACTTAGGGATACATCATCGTCTCCGCGTGCCTCGGTTATCTCTTACCCGAGCCCCTTTACTTATGCACTTTACTTTGTGATAGCCATATTGTTCTTTGTCATATATCTTGCTATCACATAGTTGCTTATCTTTCTTAGCATAAGTTGTTGGTGCACATATGTGAGCCTAGTTGTTGTAGGTTTTGTGCTTGACAAATTAACCGCTAGGTTTATTCCGCATTTATTCAAGCCTAAACCGTAATTATTTTAAAGCGCCTATTCACCCCCCCCTCTAGGCGACATCCTCGATCTTTCACTCTTCTTCTTCTTCTTCCTCCTTCTCTTCTTCTTCTTCTTCTTCTTCTTCTTCTTCTTCTTCTTCTTCTTCTTCTTCTTCTTCTTCTTCTTCTTCTTCTTCTTCTT
>NC_041387.1:661955122-661968807 GCF_002162155.2 Triticum dicoccoides | reverse complement strand
AGTACCGCCTTTCATCCAAAACGCGCGCTACTGCTACACAGAAGTACATATAAAAAATACATTGATCACCAACGATCTTTTTGTATAGAATCTAAATCGTCAATAGGAATCTACCACCGATTTAAGAACCGGCGAAGACTCCTATTGCAGCAACAGATCCTACACATAGAGTTCAATGAAGACCAAATGCTTGGGATGGTTTGAGAAGTAACATACTTAAGGTGGTCAAATTCTTGTTAGGGGAGCGAGGTGGGACTAAAAATAGCGCCTGCCACAACCTATTTAGTACCGGTTCGTGCCACGAACCGGTACTAAAGGTGCTGGCCGGGCACCAGCATCTTTAGTACCGGTTCGTGGCACGAACCGGTACTAAAGATTCCCAAAGAACCGGTACTAAAGGTCACCTCCCGCCAAGTCATTTGAACCGACACTAATGGGAGCATTAGTGCCGGCTCATATGCCAACCGGTACTAATGTTTCACATATTAGGTCCTTTTTCTACTAGTGTCATATCGCAACATCTTAGGCATGTGTTTGTGTCACTGCCACGTTTTTCCATCTATATGATCCATATGGCATAAGCACATTTTTACTGGCAAATCTTGCCACACTTTTTTTTTGCGGGGAAAATCTTGCCACACTTGTGGTGGCTATTTCGTTTGTCATCCTTTTTGTGGCGGCCACAATTTGCCTAAGGTTAGCTGTGGCAAACTTAGTCATAAATCAAACATGCCTCAACATTTTTCCCTTACAAAATTAGCAATAATTTGTGCGTGCAACTGGTTAGGAATCGCCTTATTTGGTACTGCAATAACAAAATTGTCTCTCTGGGGCATGTCTAGCAGAGAAAAACGGCCTTCTCTTGGGCTTATTAATCCATGAAGAAGCAACAGACACCGACCGAGTAGTTATTAGTATTGATAGTAGATCATCAGTACTATTCAGTGATCACCTTATCGTTGATAAAGATAAAGAATACTCCTAGAGACGATAATTAAAACAAAACTAGAAAGCGCCCGCTTGAAAGAAAGAACTTGCATGGTCGTGTATGACTTGGCATTTGGGTCGATGGAGGTGACTAGTAGCACAAGGCTTTATGTACACGGTCGCCGGCAGACGGTACGGTCGTGCGTGTAAAGGAGGACATGCCCGGTCGGATCGGAGATGCTCCTAGTAGAAAGAAAGAAACAAAGCAAGCAAAAGCTTTTATTTGCGTGTGCACCAGTGCTATGTGAAGTGGACTTCCAACAACAGACCCGTTCCTCCCATTTTCCTTTTGACACAGCAGCGTCCATTCAACAATAGTATATATCACTGATACCACTTTGCATTGCATCCATAATTCGATCAGTCACACCCAAGAAAAGAAGACCCGAAAACCGTACTTACACATCAAAAAACATCCGAAAAAGTACTAGTGCGCGCGCGCACACACACACACACTTGCTGATTAATACAATATTCATGTTAATATATGTTCATACATTACTTATACACAAAAAACACGTGTATTAAAATTGGCTTATTGTTTTTCGCTTTTGGGCCGGGAATTTGTCCTCTTGTAAAGCTTACAAATTACCACATCATTTGATGAACATTTACACATATGTAGCAAACACTATAAGTTTTCACATAAAAAAGTTTGAACTTTTTTATAAAAAAATAGAAAATCTTAAAAAAACACATGGCTCTGAGGTGTTTGGGAACCAAAATTTCGCACTCACATGTCCTGCTCTTTTAATAAGAGTAAGCTAACAAAAAATGGAGAAATTTTGAATCAGAATGGTATAATATTAAAAAATGTGTAAATAGATAAGAAATTATGTTGTATAATGTTTATCTATGATTAGGTATATAGTTATTGATTTGGACTAAAAGATAACCCCAATATGAATATACAGGGCGTTTTAGGGACAACTCGAATACCAAACTCATTAATTGTCAACTAGCAATAATCACGATCTCCCTTAACGCGCTCAAACCCACTCGTGTGTCTCTTATTGCATGCATAGAGGTTCCCGCGCATATATCATATTAACTGCACTCGTGAACTGTTAGTGAGACTTCAAACATTTATCAGAGGCGATGAGATGCACGCAACCTTGCATAATGGAAATACCGGAAGGAGGGAGTGATTCTCGTTGTACAAATTTAAATCAGCTAGCAAATAATAATTACAATTAAAACATTATGTATAACTATAGAAGATTATAAGTGAGGTATAATATTTATCTACCATCTGATGTATAGTTATAAAATTGGACTAAAGATGACTCCGACAAAAAGGGTATACAAAAGCATTTTACGAACAACTCGTGTACCAAGCCCATTAATCACCAACTAGCGACAAAGACGATCTCCCTTAATATGCTGAAAACCTGAAACTCACTCATGTGTCTCTTATTGCACTCACATAAGTTCCCACGCATATATCATATTAATTTCTCTCATGAACCGTTAGTGAGACTTGAAGCATTTATCTGAGAAGATGAGATGCACGTCGCCTTGTATAATAAAAATACCAAGATGGGGGAGAGGTATTCTCATGTGTACAAATTTAATCAGCAAGCCAATAATAATTATAATCAAAGCACTATATAAAAATGTAGAAGATAATAAGGGAGGTATAATATTTATCTACTGTTAGATGTACACTTATAAAATTGGACTAAAGATAACTCGGACAGGAACAGGCTATATAATGCGTTTTATGGACAATTAATATACCAAGCTCATTAATCATCAACTAGCGACAATCATGATATCCCTTAATGCGTTCAATCCCAATTGTGTGTCTCTCCCTTGACGCATACATGTTCCCACATATGTATCATATTAACCGCGGTTGCCACTATGGGTGAAACCTTTGTCACGGGCGATAAGATACACGCGCCTTGCGTAAAGGAAGTACCAGAAGGAGGGAATGATTCTCATGTGTACAAATATGAATCGGCCAATAGATGAAAAATACAATTACAACATTATGTACACATATAGAAACTAACTAAGTGAGGTACAATACTTCGGTCATAAAAGCGACTTATAATATTTATCTATGATTATATGTATTGTCTTAAAATTGGACTAAAGATGTATAGTCTATAATATTTATATATTTTTAGTGTTGCTTTATGTTTACCTCTTTCTTTTTACATTTTTAGAAAAGTATCGTTTTATTAAAAAATCTAGAAAAAAAATATATATTTCTTTTAAATTTCATGAACCTATTTACATTTGATGGACTATATAATATGTTTTCGAACTCATTAAGACATTTTGTAGTCCGTGTATGTTTTAAACTTTTGCAAGACTTGCAAAAGACGAAAATATTTTTTAAAATTTATGAAAAAAATCATCTGCCTTTTGCTATAATCGGTGTACATTTTAATACAATGCAATTATTTTTAGAAACCATAAACTGTCTTTTTAACCCGCCAAAAAATATAATACATTTTTTAGGACAACTAGAAATTGTGATTAAAGCTAAAATTTGGGATTGAAATTAGTTGGACCGTGCTCGCTTAGCATTTATCTAGCGTTTGGCCCATTAGTCTCTTTACCCCTAGTAGTAATAATGTTAGTACCCTATGGCCCATGATTGAAGGGACTCTGTAACTGCTCCTATTGCATGTGATAGGGAACAACTAGTTGGAGGGTATAATCACACGGGGCATTTACCTCATGTCGCACGCTGGGCGCTTTATTTTCTTTTTTTGGTTTTACATTTTTATTTTTCATGTTTTTTTTATTTTTTGCCAAACACACGATCACATGATGAACATTTTATAAAACATTTTTAGAAATTATAGGAATATTCTTTTAAAATGTTTCAAATCTATTAATTAGAGCATTTTCAAAAAGAAAAAAAACAAAAGAGGAGGAAGATGACAAAACAATACAGAACGACAGATGCTCGTTCTCAGTCCAAGGTTGATAAAACCAGTACTAAGGTGTAGTGGGCCGGCCCTTGGGGATAGTTGTAGGCAAGTGGCTACTCCAATAAGTGGCACATATGCAGTGTGACAGTTGCTCAAAAAACATGTAGTGTGACACTTGTCATAATCTGGGAGTTGGGAGTGATCTTGCAAAGAGTACTTCTTAGTTAGTGATTTCGGGGTCCTCCTATTTGACGTGTTTAGCGTCAAATGGCCGTTGTTTCGCACAAGCCCGCTCTGATTGGGCCAGCCCATTCGTGACTCAACCGATACTACAGCAACTTGATTGCGGTACTGCAGCGACTTTACCGTAAATTGTGACTAAACTATTTTAGAGACTTGACTGGATACTATAGCGAGCACATTTCCTCAGTTGGTTTTTTATTTGATTTTAAGAAAAGTGAAATGTTTTTAAAAAAATTGAGAACATTTAAGCTAAAACGTGAAACAGTTTTTGAAAAATAGTCAACATTTTTTCCAAAAACGCTAACATTTTTAAAGTGTTTGTCAACATTTTCTAAAACCCAAAATTTTTATGAAACACAATATTTTTCAAAAGTACAAACATTATTTGAAATAATAATTACAATTAAAACATTATGTATAAATATAGAAGATTATAAGTGAGGTATAATATTTATCTAGCATCTGATGTATAGTTATAAAATTGGACTAAAGATGACTCCGACAAGAAGGGTCTACAAAAGCATTTTACGTACAACTCGTGTACCAAGCTCATTAATCACCAACTAGCGACAAAGACGATCTCCCTTAATACGCTGAAAACCTAAAACTCACTCATGTGTCTCTTATTGCACTCACATAAGTTCCCACACATATATCATATTAATTTCTCTCATGAACCGTTAGTGAGACTTGAAACATTTATCTGAGAAGATGAGACGCACGTCGCCTTGTATAATGGAAGTACCGAGATGGGGGGGAGGTATTCTCATGTGTACAAATTTAATCAGCAATCCAATAATAATTACAATCAAAGCACTATATAAAAATGTAGGAGATATTAAGTGAGGTATAATATTTATCTACTATTAGATGTACAGTTATAAAATTGGACTAAAGATAACTCGGACAGGAACAGGCTATATAATGCGTTTTATGGACAACTAATATACCAAGCTCATTAATCATCAACTAGCGACAATCATGATATCCCTTAATGCGCTCAATCCCAATTGTGTGTCTCCCCCTTGACGCATACATGTTCCCACATATGTATCATATTAACCGCAGTTGCACACTATGGGTGAAACCTTTGTCACGGGCGATAAGATACACGCGCCTTGCATAACGGAAATACCAGAAGGAGGGAATGATTCTCATGTGTACAAATATGAATCAGCCAGTAGATGAAAAATAAAATTACAGCATTATGTACACATATAGAAACTGACTAAGTCAGGTACAATACTTTGGTCATAAAAGCGGCTTATAATATTTATCTATGATTATATGTATTGTCTTAAAATTGGACTAAAGATGTATAGTCTTCAATATTTATATTTTGTTAGTGTTTCTTTATGTTTACCTCTTTCTTGTTTTTATTTTTAGAAATATATCATTTTATTAAAAATCTAGAAAAATACAAATATTTCTTTTAAATTTCACGAACCTATTTACATTTGATGGACCATATAATATGTTTTAAACCCATTAAGACATTTTGTTGTCCGTGTATATTTTAAAATTTTGCAAGACTTGCAAAAAACGTAAATATTTTTTCAAATTTATGAAAAAAAATCATCTTCCTTTTGCTTAAATCGGTGCACATTTTAATACAATGCAATTATTTTGAGAAACCATAAACTGTATTTTTAACCCGCCAAAAAATATACTACTTTTTTAGGACAACTAGAAATTGTGATGAAAGCTAAAATTTGGGATCAAAATTAGTTGGACCGTGCTCGTTTAGCTTTTATCTTGCGTTTGGCCCATTAGTCTGTTTACCCCTAGTAGTAGTAATGTTAGTACCCCATGGCCCATGATTGAAGGGGCTCTGTAACTGATCCTATTGCATGTGATAGGGAACAACTAGTTGGAGGGTGTAATCACACGGGGCATTTACCTCATGTCGCGCACTGAGCGCTTTATTTTCTTTTTTGGTTTTACTTTTTAATTTTCATGTTTTTTTTCAATTTTTCAATTTTAATTGTTTTTAATTTTTCTAGGTTTTCTTAGGTTTTTCTCTTCCTCAGTTTTTCGGGGGGATTTTGTCTGTCATGAGCGGGGAGCACATGTTTCTATATGCAGTGGCTACTCCAACAAGTGGAACATATGCAGTGTGACAGTTGCTAAAAAAACATGTAGTGTGACACTTGTCACAATCTGAGAGTTGGGAGTGATCTTGCAAAGAGTACTTCTTAATTAGTGCTTTCAGGGTCCTCCTATTTGACGTGTTTAGCGTCAAATGGCCGTTGTTTCGCACAAGCCCGCTCCGATTGGGCAGCCCATTCGCGACACAACGGTACTACAGTGACTTGACCAGGGTACTGCAGCGACTTTACCAAAAATTGTGACTAAACTATTTTAGCGACTTGACTGGATACTACAGCGAGCACATTTTCCCAGTTGGTTTTTTATTTGATTTTAAGAAAAGTGATTTTTTTTTTAAAATAGAACATTTAAGGTAAAACGTGAAACAGTTTTTGAAAAATAGTCAACATTTTTAAAGTGTTTGTGAACAATTTTAAAACCCAAACATTTTATGAAACACAATATTTTTCAAAAGTACAAACATTATTTGAAATTATTAAATATCACAAAAAAAGACCAACATTTTTTGAAAACATGAACATTTATGTAGGATACCTCCAAGACGTGCCCGGGTAAGGAGCGTGGATGGTGGTCGAAAAGGACGAGGTTGCAGAAGCTTGATGCGTGCCCTCTTCACATCAGACATAGAACCTTTTGCGAACCAACGTGTGATTGGATGGTTAGAGAGACAGTAGTATCCCCAACCCATCAGGGTTCAAGTCCTGGTGATCGCATTATTCCTGGATTTATTCAAGAATTTCCGGCGATGCACTTTCAGTGGGAGGAGACGTTCCCGTCGACGACAAGGCGCCTACGGTGACTTCGTAAATTTCAAGATGACATGCCGGCTCAGTCTCTCGGAGATGCTCACAGGGATAGGGAGTGCGTGTGTGCGTCATAGGAATGAGTGTATGCGCGTGTGTATGAGCGCTTGCGTCTGTACTTATGTTCAAAAAAAAAACAGATAACCTTTTTTTTTTGAGAAAACAAAAAAGACAGACCACCTGCCTGCACCACCATATCCCTCCCGCCCGGGTGGGCCGGCCGGGGTGGCCCGTACCACGCAGCACTCCAAGAAAACCGCGGCCGCACGACGCACAGAAACTCCACCGAAAGCGAAAGCTCCCTCCCGCCGATTGTTTGCATGCTAAAATCCATTTCTTGTTTCTTTTTCCGGAACCCACTCCTATCCATCTCCCTCCCATTGTTTTGGCACCGCCGCCGAACCCACCCTCCCGAAACCATGGGCCAACCCACCTACAAAACCCTCCTGCCCCCCATCCCCGCCGTCCCACACCACCATCACCACCACCACTTCACCGGACCGGAGCAAGAAGATAGACCTTCAGAGGAGGAAAGAAGGAAGCAAGGCCGACGACGATGCGGGCGAGCTGCAACGGCTGCCGGGTGCTGCGCAAGGGCTGCGCCGACGACTGCACCATCCGCCCCTGCCTGGCCTGGATCCGGAGCCCCGACGCGCAGGCCAACGCCACCGTCTTCCTCGCCAAGTTCTACGGCCGCGCGGGGCTCATCAACCTGCTCGCCGCCGCCCCCGACGACGCCCGGCGCCCGGCGCTCTTCCGCTCGCTGCTCTACGAGGCGTGCGGCCGCGCGGCCAGCCCCGTCTACGGCGCCTCCGGCCTCTTCTCGACCGGGAACTGGGAGGCCTGCCAGGCCGCCGTCCAGGCCGTGCTCGAGGGCCGCCGCATCCCCCAGGTCGCCGCCGACCAGGCCGCCCCGCACCCCGGCCTCCTGGCGGCCTACGGCGTCCGCCGTATCCCCAAGGACGGCATCGACCGCGCGTCCGCCGCGCTCCGCGTCTCGCCCGCTGGCCGCGCCAGCTTCAAGCGCGCGTCCTCCTCCTCCTCTTCGGCGGCCAGGTCCAAGCGCGACGGTGGCCACGAGGAGGCGTCGGCCGGCAGCAGCCACGACCACGGTGTTGAAGACGACGGCAAGGCGCTGGCAGCCGAGCAGAAGAGGGGACAGTCGTCGTCGTCGGAGGCCGAGGCGGGCTCGCACGTGAGCCAGGCAGAGCAGAGCGCGAGCGCCACTGTGCCGCAGGTGGCAGAGGACGACGGCGAAATTGATCTGGAGCTGACCCTCGGGTTCGGGCCGGCCACGCGCGTGCTGAGGTCGCCGCCGGCGCGCTTCGAGGCCAGCAGCTTGAGCGCCGAGTCCGGCCACATCGGCCTGCTGCTTGGGCTGCCGGTGTGAGACAAGAGAAGAGACCCGGCGACAGTGCCGTCCTTCGTACTGCTAGCTGAGAGAGAAGAGAGAGAGAGACAAAAATGGCAGTTTTTTTGGGATCATCGTTCGTGTCATACTGACACCTTTGGAATAGAGATATCGAAGAGAAGAATATTGTGTAGTGCCTATATAAAACCTGTACAAATTAAATTAAATCAAGAAACCTTTTTGTCTCTGCTGAGGGATTTGGTCAAGGGGATACATCTATTAATTAATTTCCAAAAATAAATGGATATATATGCGTGAGTACACCTTAGAGATACTTTTTTTTTTTGAGACAAACACCTTTGAGATACATGTACTTTTGGAGGTGGGTCGAAATTTCATGAGCTGACTACATGAGCGCACACGACGCATGACGGAACATAACCTTCACGCGCCTTTCACTGCCATTGACCGCACCACCGGAATAGGGACATAGCAGAAATTACCCTATTTCAACTCTAGGGCATGGATGCCTCACTACCACACAAAACCTAAAAAGGAAATGAGGCCCTCTTGCTGGTGATGGACCGGGATCCGCTGCACCTCCAGGGCTCATAGGACCATCGAAGGTGAGGCGGGCCGTGAGTGACAACGGCGAGAAGCGAGGGTGGCCGGATGTGAGGAGACATGATTCTTTTACAAGATGGGGGAGATTTGTATAGGGAAAAATCATTCTCTCAAGTTGCAGAAAAAAGTATATTTTTTTAGGGGTAGGAAAAGTTCACTTTTTTTTAGAAAGAAAAGGTTGGCTATGATTGGAAAATTGGGAATGAGATCAATGTGTTGGGTCTGCCCAACTAAAATGAGCCGGAAAGACATGGGAGGAGGACACAAACATCATAAGTCCTACGATGGAGTTGAGTTGTATCTCGTTGAGTTTCATCGAACAAAGATGGAACAAAAGAAGAAGAAAAAACACGATGCAATGACATCCCCTTTCTAGGACGTCGCTGCCTTGGACAAACACTAATTGCACCAGTACGTGTGCCCGACGGTTGACACCAACCTACAACTCGTTGGAACCCCTCCAAGGAAGGCCATCAACATGGAGAAAGCGAGCAACTATTATTCCCATCACCGCCATTGCCTCAACTTCACAGACACCAAAAATCTCAAGAACCCTGGACCAGACACACAAATGTAGGGTTCCCTTGCCATCCTGTTTGATGCATGACCAATGGAGGGTATAGAAACCCGCGGCAACGTTGGTGGGTTGAGGAGAAATGTTGGACTCCTCCTGGTCAACTCGTATCTTCTGAAACCTAAAAAACTAACTTTTATTTTATCAGAGGAACCATTACTGCTCAAGCGATATTTCAATTTTGATTGAATTCCATGTGAGGACTTCGGAAGGCAAGGGCACCAAAGCTGGGACAAAGACGAATTTGGTTGCACGTTGCAGAAATTGTGCCAACTTAAGATATACAATGGAAACCGTATGTAATTGATTGCACCTGTGAGCTATGGATGAGACCAAAATCATTTATCGGAGGTGATGATATGCCCGTTGCTTTGCGTGACCGAAATAACGAACACAGGAATGTTTCTCAGGTGTACAAATATGAATCGGCAATATTAGAAAAATTATATGTAAATATAGAAGAGTCTGTGCAGTATAATATTTATTCACATTTTATTAAAAATAAAAAAGTCTACTATTTCTTGTAATTTTCATGAACCTTTGTACATTCGATATAAATTCATGAACATTTTTTAGACCCTTGTACATGTCTTTAAAACCCATGAAACTCTTTTACAAATTCACATACATTTTTTAGTCCATATGTATTTAAAAAATGAAAAACTTTCAAAAAACATTAATAGTTTTTTAAGTATATGAATAAATAAATTTCATGTGCATTTTGCTTAAATTATGAATGTTTTTAAACACCTCAATTATTTTTAGAATTCATAAACCCTTTTTTGTAACCTGCAAAAAATATAGTCTGAGTATTAGAACAGCTAGAAATTGTGATGAAAGCTAAAATTAGAGAGAAAAATAAGTTGCAGCGTCCTCGCTGGGCTTTTCTCTAGCATTCGGCCCATTAGACTCGGCCTAGTAGTAATAATGTCAGTACCCCATGGCCCATGATTGTTGGGAAGCTGTGCAACTGCTATAATTGCATTTGAGTATATAGGGAGCAACTAGTTGGAGGGTGCAATCGCACGGGGAATTTTTCTCGTGTCACGCGTTGGGCGCTTCCTTCATCAGGTGTTTCTTTGATTTTATTTTATTTTATTATTTTTCATGGTGTTTTTGTTCTTTCGAGTTTTTATGGTTCTCAAATTTTTGGGGTTTTCTTATGTTTTTTCCGTTTCTCAATTTTTTTTCGGGTTCTTCTCTGCCACGAGCAGGGAGTACATGTTTGTTTTCATGTGAAGCATATTGGTGATTTTATTTTTCCTTTTTTCTTCTTCTTTTTATCCTTTTCTTTCTTAATTTGCGAACATCTTTCAAATTCGTGAACATCTTTTAAAGCTGTGAACATATTTTAAAATCATGATCTTTTTTGAAATTGCGAACATTTTGTAAACTCATGAACATTTAAAAAAAAATTGTGAACATGTTTTGAATTCGTGTTTTTTTTGAAATAGTGAGCATTGTGAAATATTGTGGTTCAAATATTGTGGAACATTCAGTTTTCAACCCAGGGTACTGCAGTGACTTGAAGGAATATTGCGTAGCCTTGACTTGGATAGTATAGAAAGCATTTTTTTTTCAGTCAGTCCTTTATTTAGTTTTAGAAAAGGTGAATATTTTTTTTAAAAAAATTGAGAACATGTTTTCTAAAAGGTGAAACTGCTTTTGAATTATTATTTTCAAAAATAGTAACTTTTAAAGTATTTGTGAACATTATTTAAAACACAATAATTTTATGAAGCACGATAATTTTTCTAACACAATTGTAATTATTAAATATTAAAAAAAGGATACCACCTTGACATGATTGGGTAAGTGGCGTAAATTGTGGCCGAAAAGGTAGAGGTTGAAACCTAATGCATGAGCTCTTCATGCCAGACAGACAACCTGCCTGTCTTCACGATATCCCTCCCTCCCGGATTGGCCGGGATGTCCCCTACCATACAACGCGCACACAGCACTCCAAGAAAACCGCGGCGGCACCCGGGAAGGATACTCCACCGAAAGCTCCCTCCCGCCTATTGTTTCTCAGCTAAAATCCATTTCTTTCAGAAAATTCAATTCGGTTGAAAACTGAATGCGGTAACTATGTTTTTCAAATACCTCATTCCTATCATAGAAGACCGGCACCTTTGGATGAGCCCGAACTCATTAGACCCGGTGAACAATAAGATAAAATAAAATAGCATGATTTTTTTTGAAAATTCCGATTATTTTGTGGTGCAATATGCTCAAATGCGTGATGCGTGATGTCTTTTTTGCCACTGACATAACACACATGAGCATTTTGAACCACAAAAAAACCAGATTTTTTTAAAGAAAAATTACTATTTAAGAAGATTTTACTGTTGCTCATATGAGAGAATAGCCGCATCCGTTTCTTTCTTTCTTCCTTTTGTGGAGCACAGCACCGGCATGATCGATCTCCCATAGTTTTGGCAGCGGCGCCGAACCCACCCTCCCAAAACCATGGGCCAACACACCTATAAAACCCTCCCGTCTCTCCGCCGTCCCACACCACCAGTTCACCGGAAGAAGAAGAAGATAGACACTGAACCACCTCGACCGATCGACCATGCGGGCGAGCTGCAACGGCTGCCGGGCGCTGCGCAAGGGCTGCGCCGACGACTGCACCATCCGCCCCTGCCTGGCCTGGATCCGGGGCGCCGACGCGCAGGCCAACGCCACCGTCTTCCTCGCCAAGTTCTACGGCCGCGCCGGGCTGCTCAACCTCCTCGCCGCCGGCACCGACCCCGCCCTCCGCCCGGCGCTCTTCCGCTCGCTGCTCTACGAGGCGTGCGGCCGGGTGGCCAACCCCGTCTACGGCGCCACCGGGCTCTTCACGACGGGCCAGTGGGAGGCGTGCCAGGACGCCGTCCAGGCCGTCTTCGAGGGCCGCCGCATCCCCGTCCGCTCCGGGGCCGTCAGGCATCCCGGCCTCGTGGCGGCGTACGACGTCCGCCGCCATGTCCCCAGGCCCAATGTCGTCCCTGCGCCTGCAAACGCCGCCGGCCCGCTCGCGCTCGGCGTCTCGCGCGCCATGTTCAAGCGCGCGTCCTCCTCTTCGACGGCCAAATCCAAGAGCCCCTCCGGCGCCGGGCGCGGCGAGCACGACGGTGACCTCGACCGCGTGCCCAGCCACGGCGAGTCGGCCGGCAGCCACGACCACGTCGAAGACGACGGCGTGGCAGTGGCAGTGGCAGCCAAGCAGGTGAGGGGAGAGTCCAGGGACGCCGAGGCTGAGGCGGCCTCGCACGTCAGCCAGGCAGAGCGGAACCCCCCAGTGCCGCAGCTGGCCCGGGAAGACGACGACGAAATTGGACTGGAGCTGACGCTCGGATTTGGGTCGTCAACGCGCGTGCTGAGGTCGCCGCCGGCGCGCTCCGACGCGGCCAGCAGCTCGAGCGCCGAGTGCGGCCACATCGGCCTGCTGCTTGACCTGCCGGTGTGAGAGAAGAGACGCGGCCACAGTGCCGTCCTTCGTACTGCTAGCTGAGAGAGAAGAGAGAAGAGAGGAGAGAGAGAGAGAGACAAAAATGGCAGTTTTTTTGGGATCAATATGAGTATTAGAGAAGAATAATGCAGTATCTGAAACCTGGAAATTTTCAAATTAAATTCAAGAAGTTTGTGTGTATGCTGAGTGCTTTGCTCTAGGGTATACATCAATGAAATCAATTAATTTTCAGAAAATAAATGACTATATCTGTCTTGTTTTGGTATTTGAAGACTATGCGTGAGGGGGAGTGAGCGATTGATCGTACTATTAAATACAACAAATGGTTCGATGCAAAAAAAAGCAATACAACAAATGGCGTGTACACCTTATAGATACATGTACTTTTGTAGGTAGATCGAAACTTCATGGACCTCGACACACCGGCAGCGGCCGCACCTGCACACGCCGCAGGATCCAACTAGATCCGACGGAACATAACCTTCACGAGCCCTTCAACGGCACTAGTGGCACCACCCGAGCAGGGACAAAGTGGAAAAGGACCTTATTCCAACTCTAGGACGCGACCGTCTCTCGCCGCTCCGGAACAGACACAAAACGTAAAAAAGGGAATAAACGGAAGCCCTACTGATGGCGTGAGAGGGGGGGG
>NC_041387.1:661944703-661954875 GCF_002162155.2 Triticum dicoccoides | reverse complement strand
TGATTGATTGTGCTATTAAAATCAAAACATGGCGTGTACATCTTAGAGATAAATGTACTTTTAGAGGTAGATCGGAATTTCACGAGCCTCAACACAGCGGGCTGCACCGGCTGCACCAGCACACGCCACAGGATCCAAACAAACCCGGTCGAACACAACCTTCACGCGTCCCTCGTCGGCACTTGAGGCACCACCTAAGCGGGGACAAAGCAGAAAAGGACCTTATTCGAACTCTAGGACGCAACCATCTCGCTGTCTGAAACAGACACAAAACCTAATAAATAAATAAAGTAGAATCCTCCTGCCGGTAAAAAAAAGGAGTGGGAGCCCTCCCACTGATGGGGGCCGGGATCCGCCGCACCTCAAAGATTTGAGAGGGATGTTTTCGTATAGGGGTGGAGTCATCCACTCAAGTTGCAGCAAAATTGGGTTCTTCTTTTAGCAATTCATCAAGCTTTATTGATCAGAAGAGATGGTCATAGGAGTAATGAGGCCACATATAGCAACCCTAATCAACGAGACAAAACTTGGCAAGGTTATGAGTGCCGCAATTCGGTGCCAATATGCCCCTGAAAGTAAACAGTAAATTCAAATAAGATAGCAAACAAATTTGGAAAAATCTGATTTTTTTTTACATAAAAGATGCTCAAATGCACTAGTTGCATGCAAAAATTCATGGTGAAATGACATTCGAGGAGCTCAAGAAAAATAAATTGTGGGTCTCATAGAAACTTTGAAAAATAACACCATTCGGAGACCTTTTTTTTTCAAGAGCTCCTCAATAGTCATTTCGCTCTGAAAATGTGTACGCAGCTAGTGCATTAAGCATCTTTGATGGGGAAAAAATCTTAATTTTATTGTTCACAGTGTACAAATGAGCCTGGGCTCAGACAGTAATTACCAGGAGGGTTATGTGCTTCGTAGTTCATCCACACACCTCAAAATCGAAACTAAAATCACGACCAATAAAGTTTTGCAGCAAAGGTTTTTTTGGGGGAAGCAGCAAAAGTTGGGTTTTTTTTGGAGGGAAAGCAAAAGTTGGTTATTCTTGAAAAATTGGGAATCGTAGAAATGTGTTGGGTTGGTCCAACTGGAATGGACCTGGGCCGGTAGCTGGGCCTACGACAACTCACACGGCCGGCCTCTCAGATCGAGGTATCCCCCGTCCCCGTCCAGTGCAGGCTGCTACTGAGAGGCTGTGAGACCTCGCCACGGTTCCCCTTACCGGCCGGTCGCCGCAGCCGCCGCAGCACTCGTCGGCCGGTCGCCGTATCGGCCTTCCGTTCCCTTGAGTTCCCAGGTTTGTATGCCCTCTCCAGCCCAGCCCCCCCTCCACTCCTCCGCCCTCACCGCCCCCATCTCCGTACCGTCCGATGCCAGGAATCTCCAGCAATTTTAGGACCCACCAGAGGAAGAACTACCCGAATAACCCGGCAGTTTTCAATCCATCTCGGAATTGATACAGTAGGTTTCACATGATCAGGCCATGAGTAGTATTTAGCCTTGAAGTAGCAATACTGTTCTGTTTCTGAATTTATTAGTAGAAAAACAGAGCATGAGCAACTAAATCGTAGGGTGGGTCAGATTAGCTGTGGCTTGAACTTCGCCGCTCCTCGGTTTCCATTTAGTACTGGCTGGAGTGTATTTGAGCTGACCGATGTGGGGCAGATTGGTAATGGAGCATTCTCCTTCATCATGTAGCATAACAGAACTTGGTTGTAGCAGCTAACTGGGTGCTCTCAGTCAGACCTCAAGCTTTTGTTCAGAGATTTATTTACATGGTAAAACAAAGGTCTTCATCTATAGACTATTCGTACTCGTGGGGTTGTTCTGTCTGTCACAGTTCAGGGTAGAGTTTAGTTCAGGATATTCAGTTTCCTCCTGCTCGTACTCGTAACATCGCCTCCGTGCAATGTGTCAGAATATAACTTCAGCACTAAGTTCAGAACCTAGCTAGCATACTTGAGTGTTGGCTCAGGATTTATTTTTTCTTCCCCATATTGTGCTGCCAAAGACTGTGTAATACTACTTGCTATTAGTGATATTTTGAATGGACACAACTTACTATTAGTGATATTTTGAATGGGCACAACTGTGTTAATAGAGGTTGATAGTTGATGAACTTTGCTATAATTCTTGGCTTGTGCTTATAGCACTTTGTTGATTATATGAAAGGCGACGTTGAATTATACGTAAAATGCATCATCTGGAATTCATACGCCATGCGAATGTTTTTCCCCATTGCAGCTCTAATAAGATTGTTTGTTATAGTCCAGATTAAGGGAGCGGGATTATCCATCTGTTAACTGGCACCTAAAATGGTTAAATTAGAAGTAAAAATCTACTAATTCTGTCTAGCATGTTATTGTAGTCCCGTACAAGAGGCCAATCATGAGCATCTTATGACGTGCCCGTAAGCCCAATCACCATCATTCCAGCTATTTTCTGAGTTTCTTTGGCTGCATGAGTTATATTATGAGCTCTGCTTGGTGATTAAGCTTGCCCAGCTGGGCTTGGGTGCGATCAGTATACAGAAGCAGAATTACTGTTTTGTGTTGAGTATCCATATGCATAGAATTAACCACACAGCTCTAGATGAAGATTTTCATAGAATCAGCAACCCATAGCCGATGCAGGATTTACATATCCAGAGTATCCATTATTAAAATTTGGTATCAGCAATCCATAATCCTCTGAATAATGTTGTAGACGTAGGTGGTAACTCTGAATAATGCAGTGTGTTTTATTTGAATAGAAAATTCAGAATTATGAACAACTGTATTTGGTTTGGATCTTTACTTTTTCTGAATTTTGAACAGCTGTGTTTGGTGGTGTTCTAGAAATTCGAAAAAGAAATAGTTGGTTGTGCTCCAGTACATAAGTGAAGTGCTCCCTCTGTAAACAAATAGAAGATGTTTTAGATCACTAAAGTAGTGATCTAAAGCGTCTTATATTTGTTTACAGAGGGAGTATATATGTAAGCGTGTTTTTTGTGGATTAACTGAATCCAGCAGTGTAGCTAATCCACTGCAACTGAAATTGCCCTCACAGCCTCACACCACTCTCTGTAGAAACCATGGCATGGGGAGGCCTCTTCTTGAGCCTGAGCCGCCCGACACCGGAGCAGCAGAAGTCGTGCCTCGCGGCTGCCGGCGGCTTCAACTACGACGCGGATCTCCACGGCGCCACCCACCCGAAATCACCAGCCGCATTAACAACCTCTGAAGACACCGACAGGGCGCTGGCCGACCGTGGCTTCTCCGTGAACCGGTCGCGAGTCCTTGTCGGCTCCGGCGCCGACGCCTTCCGCCACGCCAAATCGGCCCTCCTCTCCTGGAAGTAAGTAAGCCTGGCCTGCTCTGAACTCCAGTGTTGTACTATATGTTTGCAGCAATGCTGGAAACCGTTGGTCGTTGTCCGTCAGGCACCTGGCGCTGGGGTGGGCGGAGGCGGAGCCGGGCACGCCGGTGAAGGCCGGCGCGAGGTTCTGCATCTGCTACAGGGAGGTGGTCCCCTGGGTGATGTTCCCGCTGCAGATCGCCTACGTCACCGACGACAAGTACGATGGTGGCAAGCGCGGGAAAGGCGGCGGCGTGTTCGCGTTCGGCAGCGGCACCCTGCAGGGCCATCTGCTGGTAACTGGTGCATTCTGTTTCTGGCGTGATTGAGTGTGTGTGGGTTGAGGATCAAGTTGGAGCAAATTGATGATGATGGTTTGGGTGGCATGGTTGCGTGGATGCAGGCCGGGGAGGAGCGGTTCTCGGTGGAGGTGGACGCGGAGGAGCGGGTGTGGTACGAGGTGGTGTCCTTCTCCAAGCCGGCGCACCCGCTGTCGGCGCTGTGCTACCCGTACGTGCGCCTCCGGCAGAGGCACTTCGCGCGGGAGTCCGGCAAGGCGGTGCTCAGGCACGTCGCCGCCGCAGCCTGCTCGCCGACTGCGACGCCAACGACGCGGTGATCATCGGCGTCCTAGCTGCGGGGCCGGGAGGCTAGGCTGTGATGGAGTAGCTCCATTCTGTGTATACAGGGGTGTTAAGATCAAATTTCTCGTCTACATGTGGCAGCGCGAGGAAGAACACCATTTTTTTTCAGGCACCTGTGGCAGCACAGGCGCTCCTGAACAAATCATTTTCCGTTGGTTGTTTCGTTCTCTGACACGCACTCACTCTCATCAAGATAATAAGGAAGGAAAAACACGTGGCGCCGGCCGCGGCTGAAGGACGTGAGTGAGTGAAAGACAGACGTGGTGACAGAGCCCATCCACCGATGTGGGTCCGTCAGAGCGGGGGGTCAGATCATAGTCATACGTCTGGTCTGGTTGGTCAGGTACACGTCCCCTTCCCTTCCGTCCCTATCACTTGGTCGCGCGTTGCTGGTCGACTCGTTTGAATTTCTGAACGGGAACGGGAATCCGAGGCGAACAATCCCCAGCAGCACCACCAGCAGCAGTAGCGACATCGCGACCTACGTGGCTGCTGCGTCGAATCGACGATTCTCGCCACGGCATCCTATGCCTGCCTGCCACTCCTCGAGGATACGATGCGCTCTCTTCGCTCGCTCCGTTCCGTCGGGCCATCCGCCAAATCCGGGAAAACAAATACGCTGGTAGTATATCTCTTCTGTTGAGACTAAGAGACAAGCGGGGAAAAGAAAAAAATAATATGTTTAAGCGGATCTGTTGATTCTCAAACAATTCAGAATTGCTTAAATTCCCCATCTGATTTTATTTTATGCTGGCATTTATGTTGATTTCTTTTTCAAAACAAAAAAGAAAAAAACCCACCGTTTTGTTGGCGGTGTGCACTGGGTTGCTGACGTATTTCTAGAAACACAATACAGACGCCAACGCCCACACAGTAATCCCTATGAATGCACGTATATGAGCCTTACCCCTATGGACCAGCAGCGTATCTAGCGCGTGTGCCATGTCACACCCCAGAATTTTGGAAAATGTTTTTTTACCATGTAATACTTTTTTTGTTTGAGAAACTTTTGCCATGTAATAATTAGCTGATTTTCAAGACCCATCTGACCCAATAAAAACAAACCTTAATTTTTTACAGAGTGCACATCCTTCATTTTATTTTTCGGTTCGCCATTGGTATGGGCACCTCCAAGAAATTGAACGATGCACACCATACCACTAAAAAAATAAGGTGAACAAACCTAAAATAAATTTAGAAAATATGCAATCACTCATGCCAAGTCTGTGACTCGAATCTGGATGGGCTGGTTTCACAAAAAAACTTAACATCATAATTAGGCTTAGTTCCCGTCTACAGACTGTTGGATGGTCACTCACGGTTTCTCTAACTCTGTTTTTTTTCACCTTTGTTTCTTTTCAATGCAACTACACTGGTCACTCAAGGTCCCGACTCTGGCGATGAAGGGGCGATGACGACGGCACGCCTTCGGCTCATTTCAATGATTCTAGTCGTCGGTAGGTGGTCTATGAATCTGGATATATTTTATATTATTTTTTATGTTTGTTGTACTGCCATGATTGAAAATGAATAAATCAAAAAGAAAAGTCTAGCTCAGTTCGCAAAGTTCAATCTAATTGCTCCGTACTTAGAGCAATTCCAAAGGACCGACCCATTTGGTCCGGCTGCGTCCGTTTGGGTCGGCGTGGACAAAAGTGACGGCCCAACGCGTCGACCCAAATTCAAATCACGTCCGCGTCGCGTCCGCGCCGACGCATTTGCGGCCCAAATGGCAGCCGTCCAACTACCCGCTGCCCACGCGGTCAGCTTAATTTATGACGACGGGCCCACGCGTCAGCGATGGCGCTCGTCCTTTTTTAAGCCGACCGTCTGGCGGGGCCGTCCTCATCCAAACTCGTCGTCCATATCTGCCCACCTTTGCTCCCTCGTCGCCGACAAACCCTAGCCACCACAACCACAGCGAGATGGGCCTCTTCTCCGGCGCCAGCGGCAGCAAGGCCAAGGGCAAGTCACCCGCCACCCCTTTCCCCTCCGAGTTCCTCCCACCTCCGTCGGCGCCGGCGCCTCGCCGGCAGAGGCAGCGCGTCAACGTGCCAGTGCACCAGGCGGAGTGGCACTGGCAGAACCGCCAGCCTCTGCCGTATCCGGACGTGACGTTGCCGCACGACTGGCATCTGGATCCAGATAGGATCCCAGTGCCGGCGGCGCCGCGGTCGGCTCGTGCTCACGTGGAGGAGGTGCGACGTCGGCGGGCGCTGCTGACGCCGGAGCAGCGCGCCGACCCGGCCTACGCATCTGACTCGCCCAACTGGGCGAGGTGGTTCGCCTTCGAGCACGAGGAGGCAAGGCGACGGGGCGTGCGCGAGGTCAACCGGAGGTTGCCGCCAACGCCGCTCGTCGTCCGTGAGGAGGACCAGGCGGCGGAGGACGCCTACCAGGCAGCCCTTGCGGCCGTCTACCGAGAGAGCGAGGAGGACGAGCGGCGCAGAGCGGAGGCGACGGAGGTGGAAGAGGAGGCCCGGTACGAGGCGGCAATGGCGCAGGCCCTTGCCCTCTCCGGGACGGGCGACAGCGTGGTGCCGCCGATGGCCCCGCCGTCCCCCATCAAGCCGGAGCCGCAGCCGGAGCCTGAGCCCGAGCCCATCACGCGCTTCTCCTGGAATGGAGTGGTGCGCGAGTGGGTGTCCGCGCCACCGGTTTGGCTGGGGGTGACGCCGGCGCAGGAGCAGACATACCTCGAGATGTGACGCCAGCGCCGGCTGGCAGAGGAGCGCCTTGACGGCGAGTACGAGGAGATGCTCGAGCGCGACCTCGAGGAGGAGCAGCGCGAGGCCGAGGAGGAGCCGTGCCAGGCCGTGGCTGCACAGGCTGCTGCACCCCCCTCCCCCCGCCCCGGCACTGCCTGCGCCGTCACAGCCCGACATGACGGCGTTCGCCTGGGCCGGGCTGGCGCCGACGCTCATCGACCTCACGGACCCCGAGGACGACGACGACGACGCCTAGGGCAGCACGCCGCCTCGTAGTTTAGGTTGTTTTTTTTTAAATGCAAATGTGGACGTGTGAACTCTCGCCGGCCTTCGTGGCCGGTTTTAGTGTTTAATTAATGTTGTTTCTCTTTTTTAATATGCATGCGTTCGTTTTTTTGGCGCCGTCAAAATGGTTCTTAGGCCAACGTTGGACGCACACGCCGACCCAAATGCGAAAACGGACATCCGTGTCCGTCTGACCGACCCAAATGGACAAAAAGCGAATGAAATTATCATCCGTTTGGGTCGGCCCGTTGGAGTTGCTCTTACCTCGCATTCTCTTGGCATAAAAACTAGAAAAGGATAGAAGAAACAAATGGTGTGCACGCATGAACCTCGCGCATCTCATGTCCGCGCGCAATAAAACGTGTGAAATACTAGAAGCGGGGCCCATCCCATTTCACACCAAAATAGTTGGACCATGCATGCGTTCCGACAACTGCCAGATCATCGACCCGGCCACATCATTGGGAGAGGCAGTGAGGGCATCTCCAGCAGGTCGTATGTTAGAGCAACTTTAGCAGACATTGCAAAACGCCCGGCCCGCAAAAATTCAGGCGAGTATGCGGGCTCGGCCCGATTTTTCGGCCAAAATAGAGCCCGCATACTCGCTCGACCCGTAAAAACTTTTGCCGCAGCCCGCAAACCGCACACACCGGCTGCGGTTCCGGGATCTTTTTGCGGGTCCAAACCCTATCCCCGCCGCCGTGAGACACCCGATTCCCCTTTTCCCTCTCGCAATTTCTCATCGCCGGCGACCACCCGCCGCGCCTCGAGCCGCCATGTGGGGGCGAACTTGGAGCTTCGGGCGCGGCTCCGGCAGCAGATCCGGCCGTGAGCGGCGCGTCCGGGCGAACGGCGCAAGGAAGCGCGTTGCCCGGAGGTGGACCAACCGCGGGATGTCGCCGCCGCCGAGCTTCAACCGTCGCGAGACGGAGGAGTACGGCCGCCGTAGCGCGTCATTCTCCTCCGCGAGAGCTTCCTACGCCGGATCCTCCTCATCCTTCGGTGCGGGCTTCCTCCCCGTGAAGAGGGAGTGGTCGGACGACGAGGAGGAGCCGGAGCCGCCGGCGCCGTTCGCCTTCGTCCCGGTGAAGGAGGAGCCTGAGGAGCCCGCTCCGCTCGGCCGCCGCGGAGTCGTCGGGCCCGAGGACTACGTCGCGGACTTCGGCGCCGTCGCCATCGCCAAGCGAAGCATGCGCGAGGAGGCGGAGCGCCGGCGCCACGCCGAGGAGCTCGAGGCCCTCCAGTGGCAGCAGGCGGTCGCCGCGAACGACAAGGCCGAGGAGTAGCGCCGCATCCGCGCGGAGCAGGCGGCGAAGTACATCGACCTGTGCAGCTCCGGCGAGGAGGATTGAGCGTCGCTCGGCCTCCACGGCGTCGTCCATTTTGCCGCGACCTCGCCGTTGTCAGATCCGACCCCCACTACTACTAGTTAACGCAGCATGTAGTATGATCTATGCTTAGTTTGTTGATCATGTAGTATGTATGAAATGTTTAGTATGTGATGTGATGAACTAGCTTTGTGCAATTTCTCCCACGAAAGCGTTTTTTTTTTAAATTATGCAGGTTTAGATGCGGTATCTGATCGGCGGCACATGTTTTCGACCCGCAAACGCGAACTTCGTGAACCCGCAAACACATTTTGCGGGTCGAATTTTTGCGGGGTCTGCTAGAGTTGCTCTTAGTCTTGTTGGTAAAATGTCCGTGTTATCAACCAACAAATTATCATACAACTACTCCAATAGATTGTATTTAAGTTATCCAATACTCCCTCCGTTCCTAAATATTTGTTTTTTTAGAGATTTCAATAGACTATCACATACGGATGTATATAGACATATTTTAAAGTATAGATTCACTCATTTTGCTTCGTATGTAGTCACTTGTTGAAATCTCTAGAAAGACAAATATTTAGGAACGGAGGGAGTAGATGATAAGAAAATAAATGTGATTGCTTTTTATTTCAACTTGGAGCTTGTATAAATGTTGTTGGTTAATCTAAATACAATTTTGCTCTTTCTCCACATTATCACTAAGACATACGTGTCAAATTAACCGATGCCTATCATACAACTGTTGAAGATGGCCTGCCTGCAGCAACCACGGCCATAGGCGTCGTCATCCAGTAGGTGGCTACCTCGGATGGAGTAAATGGTGCACGTCGCCGGGGGAAAAGGTGCTGTGCTGTCCCTTCGGGGCGAAGAAGCCTATCGTACGCGGCAAGGTGGACAAGGAAAGCCGCCCCGATTTCCCAGCTCCTTCCTCCCTCCCGGGTCGGGTCGGCCGGTTGCCTTCTGCGATACGCGTCGTCTGCCCACCGGGGCCCATCCCGTTTCACACCCGCACACACCTCCCACTCCCGTCTGACCCGTCACGACCCGCCCCCCGCTACATATACGCCGCGCTTCCCTCGCCCCCCCGCACCCGCACCAGCCGCAGCCCCCGCTTTTCAAATCCCTTTCAAACACCAACCCATCGCCGCCTCCTCCGCCCCCGTCCACCCATGGCCGCCGCCTCGCCCGAGTTCTTCAAGCCGGCGGACGCCTTCTCCCCGCGCCTGCACCTCCTCGCCGCCGGCGCCGGCGCAGAAGCATCCGACGGCGACGACGGCTACTACCGCTGCTGCCGGACGCCCGCGGGCGCCGGGACCGGCTGCCTGGGCCAGGCGGCCACCTGCCCGCCGGCGCCGCGGAAGCCGCGCGCGCAGCCCGACGCCGCCTGCCGGAAGCGCCTCTTCGGCGTGGAGGTCATCAGCCTCCGCTTCGACGACCTCGACGCCATCTTCCGCCCCTCGCCGCCGCCGCCCTGCGACGACCACCACAACAACAACGAGCAGCAGCGGCAGCGGAGCCGCCGCGCGCTCGGCAGGCTCGCCGCCGGCCGGAGCAGCCGCGCCGGCTTGAATTAAGCGCTTCTCATTAGCAGTCAGCACCAGTAGTTGAGTTGAGTTGAGACACCTGTGCGGATGGATGATTGATGTATCACCCATCATCTCCAGGTAAAAACAGTACTGTAGTGGTAGCCACGACCGATACTTATTTTTACGCACAACCATCCTCTGTAATCACCCGTCATAATAAGATTATTATATTATATGTACCCCTTGTTTGATTTGTCTGCTCATCTTGCGAATGTTCAAACACTACTCCTACTACTGAATATGTTCTACGACTGTTGAATGGACTCTAGAACAGGGGTG
>NC_041387.1:661933439-661944580 GCF_002162155.2 Triticum dicoccoides | reverse complement strand
TGGGTGTAATTGAATGCCAAGGGAAAACCCAAATCAACGGTACGTAAACTCTTTTGAGATGAAAGGGGGAAATTTGATTTCGTTTTTCATCTGTGCAAAGGGAGGCCAGTCTAAATCTAAATCCCTGTGAATTTTCGAAATCAGATCCAATCAAGGGGATGCAGTGGATATAAGATGAAAAGGCTTAATTAACTCTGCATATCATGGAAAGAAGAACAAATCGTCATCCACACAAATTTATTACCCCTTTTGTTTTGACACTTGCCAAATCTAACCTGCTTTGTTTTGATTGATCTTGCAGTAATAACCCTTCCATATAGGTGCCCAGTGATTTACGCTTTTTTTTTTTGAAAAATTCCTACTGCTGCCTACCTAATAATTATCTGCCCAACTCAGCACAGCAAGCAGCCGACTTTGACTTCAACGGCACAAGACACCGACGCTGACCACATAGCTCTCGACTTTGACAGTTGACTTGACTCAGAAAACTTTTACTAAAAAATATCTCCCTATGATTGGATGACCATGACGAACAGCAAGGGCCCTACAGACGGAGATGGAATGGAACCAACCATTCAGGTTGGCAAACAGGTTCAGAAGATGGATGAAATGGAACGGAGCCAACCATTTAGGCCAGATCCAAGCATACCATATGATTTTATTCTTCAGGAGTAACATACATATGTTACACGTTTTGTTTCAAGGTCTCGTGCACAGCCCTTTATTTTACTTTTATACGACGGCTACAATTGGTACTGTCAGGGACACTCACTGATTGCTCGTTTCATGGAGCACGCACGTGTTTACACAGCAGAGGAAAAAGAGGGATGCTGCTAATAGTAATTAGAAGAGAACTAGAGCCAAACTATTTCCAGTTAAGAGCTGCTTGCTACCGACACGTCGATCCGAGCACAGCAGCGCTTCGGAGATGCGTAGAGTCTAGTTTCATTTCATCAGTAGGTGTTCCCGGCTCCATGGCGAGCCGGTCGCACCCCCGGCGCTTCCGGTGTGAGGCGTTCTGCAATTTACGGCGAATAATTCGTTAGGCTCTTCCAATCTAATCCAAGCGAATTTGTTTGCGCACTACTGTAAGGTGAATGAAAGGAAAATGAAAATTAGAAAGTTGTGGCACAAAAGTCTGGACGATCTAGGCTAACCTCTTATTGCTCAGTGTACTGTTCCAGGTACTCTTTAATCATCAGCCTTTCCTCTTTTGTTAGATCGGGGTCTGGCCCAGTCAATCGCTCCCTCATCGCCTTCTCTTCATCGCTCGTGCCGTCCCTGGCAACCTGCAGACAAGATTTGTAAGCTATATATGCTGGGATATGCAAGACGTCTGTCTGCAGGTTACTTTCAGGGAAATTTATCAATCTCACTTGGATGTAGTTATTCACATGGCCGTCCGCATTGGGTTTGGTCTTCATCTCATGCTCATTGCACACCCAATTGCCATCCACTACATATTTGTACTCATACCGTCCTTCCTTCAGGAAACACAAACACCAAAGGTGTGTAAGATACAGGTGAGTGTGAAGTTACGCACAATTAGGTCGAGATCCTCTGCAGTACTGCAGATGACATGTGGGGTCGGGTCCACACGGCAGCGACCGTACTGCACGGTGCGTTACTAAAGAGGATCCCAACAAGATAGTGACATAATGACTGCCACCGGTATACTTGGATTGATAAGATGACCAAAACTATGCTTCTAATTAATGCTCTCTGGTGGCAAACTATCAGCATATTCAGAAGTCAGAACCTTTGAATTCTATGAACGCTGTTGAAATGTAGGATTTATGAAGGATTAGGCTTGATATCACACGCTGATGGTATACAGATGTAACATACAAGGCATGTGAGGAATATAACAAATTAACAATGAACAACGAAAAATAAAGGCGGCCTTGCTCTCAGTATGATAGTTGTTAGGTTGATACTCACAGGTAACTCTCTCTCAAGAAACCATGCTTTTTTCTCCTCATCATATGCCAGGGGAATTTTCTGCATTAATACAAGAAATATAAGATATAGAAAGAAATCAGTTAAGAGTTCTCCTATGTAACATGGATTTAATACAAACATTCCATACTAGAAAGCAGCTGGGCAGAATCTAACTGAAATTCTTCAACACAAGAAATGTACTACGTCTAGATACATCCATTTCTGCGACAAGTAATTCCGAACGGAGGGAGTATATGACATAATTGAAGAACAAACATACCTGTCCCCACCCAATGTCAAGCCCAGAAATTTCAACAGAAGAACAACTGCCATTTTTCCACTTCAAAGTGATGCAGTTTTTTGACAAGCCCGTGAGCTAAAGAATAAGACAGTCATGACTTATTAGCAAGACGAGATGCATGACACACAACTATATCGGAAATCTACTTTATCTTCTCCATCATAACTGCAAAGTGGGAATACAAAGTAGATCTTACTTACAATGTCAGCTGTTGCCAATTTGATGGCTTCCAACTTCGGAAAGCTAGGCCTTTTACTCTACAACATAAAGAATGGATTCAAATTCTGTACAAAAAACATGCAAGATAACTAGCCATGTGGTAAAAATTAACTTAGAATACAGTGAAGAGAGATTAGCAAACAAGCATCTGGTTGGTATGTATTGGCATCAACAGTGCTCACATATTAACTTACAAAAGAGGTTTTCAACCTCCTAATACTACCTGTAGTAGTTGATGTCCTTCGTTAAGATTGTAACCAAGAATCCAGAACATATATGCCAGCTGAAATTTTGCAAAATATTCTCAGAATTAGAGAACTGTCAGGGCACCAGATCATGGATAACATCAAATCATAGTGGAAAGTTACCAAAGCACTCTGCAAACTGTATATTTTACTGACTCCAAATAAGATGATTATGTTATTGGTGGATGGTACTACAAATATTTGGTACTACAAGGAAATGCTTGCATATATGCAGGTCGTTATGTTGCTTTATTTTCTGTGGGTGGTGGCTGGGGGATAAAATTAGCAGAAACGAGAAGAGTCACGACCATGTAACCCAATTGGCACATCCGAACATATTTGAGAAACGATAAGAGAAAGACTGTAAACCTACTGCCACAGCAGGAGCTCTTCCAAGTCCAGCAGTACAATGTATATATGTTACTCCACCATTGTGGCTGGCAAGCTTGTACAATTTGCTAATCACAGCAGGAAGCCTCAGTCGCAAATCGAAAGCATCAAAATCCCTGGTGTAATTAAATATTAAATTAATTTAATACTTTGGATATGCGCAACACAGACAATGAAAAGAACACACTGGATGCAAGGAAGAACTACATTGCTATATACATACTGCTTGGTGCAAATACAAATCATCTACATGTTCTCCCGACTGTACTGAAAAACGACTGTACTGAAATATAATATCATGCATGTACAAGGTCAACAGGACCAGAGAGAATAGAGACAATAAGTTGCTAACTATATCGTAATCTCTTTGAAACTAGAGGACAGCTGAATTTGATCAATTCCAAAGCCAGATGAACAATGGCATATTCTCCAATTTAACTACGTCACCTCGGAACAAAGAATTGCATAACTCCATTTGGCATAGGTTATGCCAAATTCTTAAGTCCAGTTTAAAATGGACTCATGAAGATTAGAACTTTTAATACCTAACTTCTTCACGACAGTGCTCAATGTCTTTGCATTCTAGACAATAGTCTTGAATGGCACCGATGTCAACTCCAAAATATCTAAATAAAGTGGTGAAGGATGAAACACATTTATTCATAGTAAGAAAGCATTGCATAGCAGTGGAAGTAACAAATAACTACGGAGTATGTCGCTAGGATAAAAACTAGATCATGTTAAAAGATGTTTACACACTGCACAGATAAAATGTCTGCAAACAAAAATGCATGAGTGGATAGAAAGCTAAGCCGAATTCGACAATGTTTCAACATGAGCATTACGATCTTACAGATATGCAAGTTTGGATCTAGCTTAATAAGCAGTAGTAAATATATTTCTTCATTTCTACCAGAAAGATGAAAATACGCTTGAATGAAAAGGATACTCAAGGTCTGGATCTTGCTGCAAGCAGAATACAGTTTTTACACCAATCTCCCGAAGCTTATCAACATCACTTGGGCTCTGCACATGAAACCAGATAATTAGATGGAGTCACAGCTGTAAAGTTTCTATCTGAATGGTTGAGATGAGAACCTGTAAGCAGGAGCCTACAATCAAGTCTGGGCATATAAAATTGTAATTCATTCCAAGCTCATGCCTGTACGTCAACACTAGAAATGTTTTTTTTTGAATAAAAGGAAATATTTTAGGAATAGTGTAGTAAACAGAACTTAATGAGAAAGGAGCATAAGTTATTGCAGAAATTCGTGCTTAATTGGTGATTTGAAGATAAGCAAATTTTGACTAATCAGTATCAAAGATTTCTACATGATAAGATTCTGTACAATGTAATGAACAAAGTTAAACAGAACAACATGATAGCAGCGAACGAGGAAACTTTGAGTCGAGGAACGATACTACATATAGCATTATGGACAAGGCCAGCTGTTGAAACACTCAGTCTCCAAGAAGGGGAGGTTAGATATGCCAAAAAAAGTCAGATGAATGAGCTGTCGCTAAAGCCTAAAAGTCTACTGTACAAAGTTTAATGGAGAAGAACACCATAAAACGATCACACCAGGATAGAGTTTAGTTTTGACTATTTAGTGCTCCCTCCGTTCCAAAATAGATGACTCAACTTTGTACTAACTAACGGAGGGAGTATAAGATATTGCAGGAATCCGCGCTTAATTGGTGATCTAAAGTAAGCAAATATTGACTAATTAGTATCAGAGCTTTCTATATGGTAAGATTCTGTACAACGTAATGAACAGAATTAAACAGAACAGCATGATAGCAGCAAACGAGGAAATTTTGAGTCGAGGAACAATACTAGATATTATAGCATAATGGACAAGGCCAGCTGTTGAAACACTCTTTTTTTTAGAAAAGGAGGATTACCCCGGGCCTCTGATGTTGAAGCACTCATGGTCTCGAAGAAGGGAAGGTTAGACATGCTAAAAAGTCAGATGAATGAGCTGTCGCTAAAGCCTAAAAGTCTATAAAGGCTAGTAATGGAGAAGAAGGTGATAAAATGCCCATACTAGGATAGAGAATAATAGTTTGTGCTGAATGGTTCCAATCAGGTAATATAATATAGCTATATGAATGGGGCGTTTTCTCATTTTTCCAGCTACAAGGGATTCATTAAGTCAAGCAAGTAGCCAGTCCACCTCACCCCAGCATGACTGAAATGCAACTAGTACCATTGTCTAACCTTGCCACTGATATTGAATCAGACAGACAAGTACAAGGAAAAAACTGTGAATCGGTCATGGAAGTTGAATTTTTCTCTTCACGTACCTGCTCCCATGGCCTGTGTCATGTTGGTGCTATACGTATCGGACTTGTCGGCGCCGGGCTCCAACGCGCTGTTCTCCGCGCTGGAAGTGGATGTCCCGGACGCCTGAAATCGCAAGCCCACAAGCGTTAAGACGGTTAGTTGATTCTGTAGCCCCTCGCCCTGAAACAGAAGTGAAGTCGCAGAGGATGCTGAAATGCTTACAGTTTTGACGGTGTTGGAGCGGCGACTCCCTCCGCGAACCATGGCCTGGGCGGACCAAAAGCAGCGGGTCAGATTCGAGGCTCGATTCCGTGGCCGGCGAAATGGAAATGGAAATGGAAATGGAAATCGAAATCGAAATAAATGGATGCATGGAATCGGCGGGGGTGACTCACGAGGTTGAGCGGCGAGGGCCGCCTCATCGATCTGGATCCCGCTAAGATCGGAGGCTCCCTGGGGGCGGCAAAAATCAGCCAAGCTGCGGGGGCGAGAGGCAGCGAAACATGATTCCGGGGAGAAATCGAAAGGGCCGGGCCGCGCCTGACTTACTTGAGCAGGTGCTGGAGGCAGTTCATGGCGGCGGAGACGGCGACGGCGACGGCGAGGCGGACAGGGGAGGAGAAATATCTCCCGGCGGAGGAGGGGGAAGAAGGGGACGGGAGGAGCACGGGCGCTTGCTCTGCTCGCTGGCCTCGCCTGCGTGGACGCGGCGTATCGACCCTCCTGACAGTCTGTGTGGTGTGCGGGCGGAGTGCGCGCGGGGTTTATAGGCTTGGTCCACGGAGACTCTGCGGGATGAGGATAGAGAGAGACAGGGACCACGGTGGCCTGTGGCTAAATCGGGCGGGGCGGGGCCCACTTTTAGTCTCATTTGACCCGTTCCTCGCCGTCGCGACCGGACGTCGTCGTCGGGGCGTACGGCGCCACCGGACGACGGGACAGCTGCCAGGCTGGGGGCGCCTGGGGTCATGCATTCCCCGGCTATCTTCTTCTTTTATTTTCCGGATTTGCTAATTATACTATTAATTCACATCCATAGGTGAGAATTGTTGTTAATTAACAAAAGTCTCGTTTATTTCCTACATCATTTCTGGTTAACCAAATAATTAAAAAAATCTACGTGGATATATAGTGTAGAATCAAATGGTGTAAGACTTGTATCTGACTTGGTTAATTCTCGTCTCCAGCCATATCCTTTATTTACTACTCCCTCCGTCCCATAATATAAAAGCGCTTTTTACACTGGCCTGCTTTTTATATTTTCCATGAGTCCCGAAGGTTTATCGTGCCTTTGCCTTGTACTACCAGATATATCGAACTCATGACTTCATAGTAACTACTACTCTCTCTGTAAACTAATATAAGAGCGTTTAGAATACTAAAGTAGTGATCTAAACGCTTTTATATTAGTTTACAGAGGGAGTATTAGAAATTGCAATGCTTTTTCAACAGCATGCTAACGAACATCTCCCAGATTTGGAGCAAGTCTGATTTCGTTTGTTCACATCAAAGGAGATGCCATGACACATAGCACCAACTAAATACATGCGCAAGTCAATGAGCTGAAAAAATAAGTCTCTATGAATGTATAATTTACCTTTTACCATCAGGTTGAGCTCATTGGTGAACTGTTAGGTACATACACTTGCAACCAACACGTTCAAGGTTTAAAACCCAGTAAATGCAATATATTATTGTGGCTTGACCTCGTTTCCGCTGCCAAGTCATAAACTAACTAGCTGGTGTGTGCAGTTCTACATGGTATCGGAGCTAAGAGGTGTTGAGTTAAAAATCCGGCTGAGGCAGTTAAATTGTAATCCACTTTCGGTCCACATTTAAGGCTGAAGGGGCCTTTTGGATGGACTGGCTGGTGTGTTTAGTTCTACAATTCCAATTGATCATGTGTTGCTCCTTTGTTTTGTCAGGACGATATTTCAATTTTTTCTCATCGCTTGATCTAGGTTGCCACATATGGCTTTGCACTGCCCAGATCCATTATATATCCCTTCGAATAGCTCTTTTTTGCAAAGAAAAAGAAGAAATCCAAACTTATTACAAAAGTTCACCAGAAATACAAAAGCACCTTCAAAATAATAAGAATTACACCAAGGTCTCTAGACCACTAAATGACCACTAGCACCGTCACAATGACTCACTGTTGTCGCCCGCTTACTAGAGCCAGCTTATCCCCAAAAAAGTAAAAAAAAAAGTCCCATAACCGACGTGGCACTAACAAATCTATACCTAATACTCCCTCCGTTTCTTTATATAAGGTGTATTTGTTTTTTGATAAAATTTCATAATGTAAGACACATTTGTTCTAATTTCTCGTAATTCCAATCTTGGCCCTCCAGAAAAAGGAAAGTATTTCTCACCTGATTGCATGTATCTCTCCTTGTAGAGAAAGAAAATGAAACTATTTCTCTCCCGATTGTGTGTATCTCTTTCTTTCCTGGCCTAAATGATTTAGTTACCGCTAATCTACAAATTAGAAAAGGATAATTTTGTCCTATCTAGTGGATAATTATGTGCCTTGGTCACCATGCTAAAAATAATACAACTTAGATAAAGGAATTGAGAGAGTAATAAAGAGATGATTGTTTCCGCTCGTCCGTCGTTTTTTTCTACAGAAAATTCCCTGATGTTTAAGTAAGTCTTTCGCTTTTGCAAAGAACCCCTGCTTTTTCGGTAAACAACCCATAATCCAGATCTAAGTGAGGTCATGAAAACGTTTTGCTTTTGTAGAGAATCTTCTGTTGTTTCTGATAATCAACCCGTAATCTATATCAAATGCTTTAAAAAATATCAATATCTTTTAAATCGGAACTTTAATTTTAACATGTTACATATGGAATTTGATTGAAAAAATGTATAAATCTAAATATGATGTCATTTTACCTTTTAACATTTTAAAAATGCTATTTAGGATGCAATCTTAAATAATAGCACACGGTCCCTTTTTTTTCATGCCATTGCCGATTCAGATTGAGAATGAACCGTGCATCCACGCATCAGCAAAACCTCGCAAGGAAAAATAGCGCATGGACGCTTGTGATTGTGTGAGCATTGAGACCACCGTCGATAAGGGTAAGAAGGAGGATAAGCAGCATCAAAGATGGGATGTCATGTTTAAACAAAGGATGTGTACCTATTGGGTCTTGAGTGATGATTATTACTGGGTTAGGAGGTGTGGTATTTTTTTTTCCTTTTGCAACTTACGGTCTCTTTTTTTTCTTTTTTTTGAGGGAAGGCTATCATGGCTAGCTTTATTAAAACTTAAATAATGTTTATATCGTCTACGAGCTTACTGACAATAAAGTCAGGGGGCTCGTCCAACCAACTAAATGAAGTCTTATTACAGTAACTGAAATGAGCTAGCACATGAGCCGCTTGATTACAGGATCTATAACAATGCTTATAAAGGACCTTCCCAATTGAAATACTAGTGTCCACACATTCTGCGAATATAGCCACCGCCGAGTCCCACCATATTGTTTGTCCATCACAATAATTGATTACTTGCAAAGAATCTGATTCAGCTTCTACCCGGTTACACCCAAAGGAGTTAGCAAAAATCAGCCCGTCTCGCATGGCCAACCCTTCTGTTGTTATTGCATCCACCGCGATAGGTATAAACTTGCATTGGGCTCCCAAAAAATTACCTTTGTCTTCACGCAGGATAGCCGCCGTAGCACCTACCCCTTCGTCTGAATAGTACGTCGCATCAACATTTAACTTAATGAACTGAGGGTCCGGCTTACACCACTTTGCTTCAGGGGAATTTCTCACCAACGATGTAGCCCTATGATGGTTGCTTGAGATTGATAACACAGAGAGTGCCCACCTCCAAGGGGGAGGAATAGATTCACTGTGCGTCACTTTTCTACGGATCCACCAAAGGTACCATCCCCCAACAGCTATTACTTGTTTGAAGTTAAGTATTGGGTGCATCTCAAGCTGCTGGTCCGGCAATGATAAGATAAATTCCAAGATCGCAGACCCCGATCTATCAACCTGGATCGCTTGGTCGATGATATTTGTGATGCCGAGCTTCGTCCACAAGTGTCATGCATTCGTGCACAAAAACAATAAATGACGGATATCCTCGGCCCCTTGATGACAGATAGGACAAGCACCATTGGAACCAATGTGCCTGTTAGTAAGTATAGCTCTTAGTGGGATAACTCCTCGCAGTGCTCGCCAACAAAAAATCTGTACTTTACGTGGAATTTGAAGTTTCCAGAGATTATTCCACACCGCCCGGGGGGTAGAGCCACCAGGGTGTCCCATCGTATTTGCATGCGCCCGAAAACTATGCATCCACTGCATATGATATGCACTTTTTACTGAGAAAATACCTGTCCTATTCGGGTGCCATGTCACAAAGTCATCAAAACCATGCAAGTGTAGTGGAATCTGAATAATTCTGCGGGCATCCACTGGATTGAATAAACTTGTTATTAGCACCTCATCCCACGTACTATTAGCCGTATCGATTAATTCACAAACTTTGGTTAGGATCGTTTACCCCCTTGGTGATATCACCATTCTATCCGGACTAGAGGGAATCCATGGATCCGTCCATATATTAACATGTTCACCAGTCCCAATCCTCCAAATGTATCCTTTCTTGAAAGTTTCCAACCCCTTCAAGATACTTTGCCATGTGAAAGACGACCCATTTTTTGGTGTAGCATCAATAAGGGAACTATTTGGGTAATATTTTGCCTTGAGAACTCTCGCAGCCAAAGAATGCGGGTCATTGATCAACCTCCAACATTGCTTGGACAACATTGCCAAGTTAAAAGAGTAGAGGTCACGGAACCCCATGCCTCCTTCACTCTTAGGGATACACAACTTCCACCATGCCATCCAGTGCATTTTTTTGGTCTCCTTATCATCACCCCACCAGAATTGTGCAACAGCATCTGTGATCTCTTTACAAATTCCCTTCGGTAAGCTGAAAACAGACATAGCAAAAACAGGAATAGCTTGGGCCACAACTTTTAATAAGATCTCCTTCCCTCCTGTAGATAATATTTTTTCCATCCATCCCAATAATCTGATTTTAATTTTCTCTACAAAATGTCTGAAGCAGTCACTTCTATCAGCTCCCACTAGAGCTGGGAGGCCTAGGTATTTATCAGATAATGCTTCTGTATCAATGTGCAAAATTTCACAAATCTCTGCTTTTGACACTACACTTGTATCTAGACTCAAGAAAATACTTGACTTAGCCAAACTCACCATTTGTCCTGAACTCTGGCAATAGGTATCTAGCGTCTGCTATAAGGAAATTGCATTTAACACATCTGCTTTCATGAGAATTAGAGAATCATCAGCAAAAAAAGGTGTGAAACTGACGGTGCATTTTTACACACTCTAATCCCATCCATGCCACCAACTTCTTCTTCATACTGCAGCATACTAGAAAGTCCTTCTGCACAAATAAGGAACAAATATGGGGAGAGAGAGTCCCCCTGTCTAATACCCCTCGTCGGAGTGAAATTTTTTTGTTTCATGAGAATTAAATCTAACCTTGTATCTCACAGAGCTAACACAAGACATAAGTATATACAAATAGGTATCTAGCCGGCTGACACTTAAGTACCACTACTTTAAAATACCCGAACTACAATCCATATACTTGCGCAGGGGGTTCACTTTGGTCCGTATATACAAATTGAGCTACGTATTTGCTGACTTGGCCGAGTCAGCCGTTGCCAGCTATGCTTTGACCGCCACATGTGCAGCACCT
>NC_041387.1:661923615-661933084 GCF_002162155.2 Triticum dicoccoides | reverse complement strand
GCGCGCGCACCTGGTCATTAAACGCCCCGCACCTGGTCGGACCGCACCGGACCACACCTGTCTGCTCCCGCACCTCCCTCCCGCAACCTCTCTGCTCCCGCACCCTCTCTGCTCGTCGTCGCTGCCGAGGTAGTGCGTGTGCTCATCGGCGTCGACGACGGCTCCATGAGCACGTCGTCGGACGCTGAGCCGCCGCCGTCCGCGCCATTCGGGAGGGGCCTGCGCGACGTGCCTCTTGCTCCTTCGCGTCGCCGTGATGATGCCTCGCCGCCCCTGTACGGTACGTCACCGTCGGCAGCAGCTCCTTTGCTCGATATGTGCAATTTAGCTCCCGTAAAGAGTTCTTGGCCGCATCAATTGCGCGTACGAGCTAGGGTTTGGCCGTTCGTTCTACTCTCTAACGGATTAGGTGTGGGGTTGTAGGGTTTTAGCAGTTTGTGAAGATCTTTCTGACAGGCCAAAAATAGGGCTGCATCATGGGGGGTTTGCAGTAGATGGCCATGTTTGCACAGATCTGGAGTGGTTATGGTTCTTTCTCCCCCCAATTTTTCATCGGTCCAGGGGTCTAGGGTTTAAGCAGTAAAGTTTGCTTTTAGTGTCAGAGTGATAATTAGACCAAAAATTGTTGTAATTTGCAATTACATTGTCTCAGATTGACCAAAGATGGTTGCTTTTCAACCAGTAAGATCATACATTTGTTAATTGGAGCCATGAATCTCTGTTTTTCTTTCTGAAAAAGTAAAAAAGTCTGAATGTTTGAACTGTCTGAACCTCTCTGTAGTCTGAAATGTCTGAACTTTTTCAACTTGATTGTTTTGCAGGTCACTTAAGCAACCACTTCTCTGTTGAGGTCATACATGGTGGCTACTTTCTGGCAAGCATAGGGGTTATCACAAAGGTCACTCCATTTGGTATGATTACTGTGACATAGATAATTGGACACCTAATGTTGTTGCCAGTCTAGTGGAGGAAATTGGATATGAGTTTCAGGGCAGGATCAGGGCTTATTGGTGTGTTCCTGGGTTGACAGTGTACAAGAATGGATTAAGAGAGATTAAGATGGGAGACAACACTATGACAGAGAACATGAAGGATTGTGTTCTTAATGGGAATCATTTTCAGCAAATATTTCTTGACCATGATGAGAGCCTGAGATCATATATTTCTCCTGTTCCTGTTCATTCTAATGATGAGGATCCTCCATTTGCCAAATTCAGTGGAAGTAGTCCAAAGAAAGAGCAAGTGCATGATCAAGAGCATGAGGAGCAAGAAGAGCAACAGTAGCAAGAGGAGCAGGCTGAGCTCACTGTAGTGGAGCAGGAGCTGGCTCAGCATGATCAAGAGCATGATTCTGATCAAGAGCATGAGCAAGATGAAGCAGAGTCAGAAAGTGGAGCAGAGTCAGAAGAAGATGCTTTCATACCAAGTCCACCCCAGCCTGGAACTACTTACATTTCATCTCAGTTTGGGTTTAGGGCAAGGAAATCCTGTAGATTTCTGAACATGGATGCAGCAGGCACGATATTGCATGATTCAGATGAAGATTACATTCCACAAATTGTTGATTCAGACATTGATCTGCAGGATGATGATGACTTGTTTGACAAACATGTTGATTGTGAGAAGGGCAAATGACCAGCAGTCCAACAAGAAGTTGATGATCCTACTGAAGATATGGATATTTGTCTGCGATCCTCTGATGAAGATAAGGTGAAGCTGAATTTCCAAAGTTCTAGAGAGGAAGACCTGACTAAACCACAGTTTCAAGTTGGCCAGACCTTTGGATCTGTTGAGTTCCTGAGGAAAGCTATCAAAGAGTACAACTGTCAGGAGAGAGTTGACATTAGATGCCCCAGAAATGATAGGAAAAGACTTAATGCCATTTGTGAAGATGGGTGCCCTTGGACCTTGTCTGCATCATTTGATGGGAGAATCAACTGCTTCATGATCAAGAAATACAACCCAAAGCATACATGCATAAAGAAATGGTGTGTTAAGTCATTCACTGCTCCTTTTATGGCTGGAAAATATCTTGATTCTTTCAGAGCAGATGAAAACATGAACATGAATTTTTTTGCAAGGGTGGTTCAGAAAGATTGGAACATGACAGCAACAAGAAGCAAGCTTAGAAGGGCTAAGAGGTTAGTGAAGAAAGTTATTGAAGGAGATGAGTTGGAACAGTACAACAACATGTGGGATTATGCACAAGAATTCAGAAGATCAAACCCAGGGAGTTCTTTCTATGTGGGTGTCAGTAATGGCATATTTGCAAGTTGTTATTTCTCTCTGGATGCCTGCAAAAGGGGTTTCATGCAAGCTTGCAGGCCTGTCATTTGTTTGGATGGATGCCACCTGAAGACAAAGTATGGAGGTGTTATGTTGTGTGCTGTTGGCATGGATCCTAATGACTGCATTTACCCTCTAGCTTTTGCAGTTGTTAAGGTAGAGAACACTGACACATGGAAATGGTTTCTGTCAAATCTGAAGAGTGACTTGGGAATTGTAAACACAGAGCCATGGACTATAATGTCATACAAGCAAAAGGGCCTGATCAAGGGAGTGAGGTAGCACTTTCCTGATATAGAGCACAGACACTGTGTTAGGCATATATGGCAGAATTTTCAGCAAACACAGAAAGGAGATGTTCTTAAAAACCAGCTATGGAAGTGTGCAAGGAGCACAACACCAGAACTGTGGGCTGCAAGCATGGAGGAAATGAAGGTCTTAAGCCTAGAAGCATACAAGTGGCTTGAGCAGCTACCACCCAACACTTGGGTTAGGGGCTTCCAAAGAGAATTGGTCAAGTGTGATATCCTTCTGAACAACAACTGTGAGGTTTTCAACAAATATATTCTTGAGGCTAAGGAGATGCATCTCAGATCAATGATTGACAAGATCAAAACACAGCTCATGGTCAGGTTCTACGACAAAAGAAAAGAGGCGGAGACCTGGCCTGGCTCAATATGCCCAAAAATTAGGAAAAGAATTGAGAAGAATATAGAGCTGCCAGCTACATGCATGGTTTCAGGTGCTGGTGATGGCATCTTTCAGGTTGACAACAGGAACAAGACATACATTGTTGACCTGAAGGAAGAAAGCTGTACATGCAAAAGGTGGGATCTTAGTGGAGTTCCATGTCACCATGCAATTGCATGCTGCAGACATGAGAGGATTGATCCTGAGAGTTTGGTGCACTCCTGTTACAGTATAGAAGCATTCAAGCTAGCATACAAACCCATTATCAAGCCTTGCAGAGATAGGAGTGGGTGGCAGAAGATGAATGACTGTGAAATCAAACCACTTGTCTTTGAAAAAAAAGTAGGGAGGCCTTCAAACAAGAGTAGGAGAAAGCAGCCTTATGAGATTGAAAAGAAAGATGGAACCAAGGTGATGAGCAGACATGGAATCACAATAACATGCTCATACTGCCATGAAACAAGCCACAACATCAAAGGATGTAATCTCAAAAAGGCTGGCATTTTGCCAAATCTAGCAGAGAGAACAACAAGAAGGGGTCCAAGGGCCATTCTTGATGATGTGTCAGATGATGAAATTGTTTTGGCACAACAAGATGATGGCCAAGGTACACAGGAGGAGGTTCAGGTCACACAAGAGGATGGTCAACTTACATAGGAGGAGGTCCATGTTGATGGCCAAGTTACACATGAGGAGGCCCATGTTGATGGCCATGATATACATGAGGAGGTCATTGTCACACAAGATGATGAGGTCATTGTCACACAAGATGATGGAGCAGATACACCAGTTGTTTTTAGGCAAATTCTCCACTTTTGTTAATTTTGACCTCTTTTGTCCAGTCATTTTTGTTGTACTGATGTTATCATGTGATGTTTGTTTTGTACAGGTGCAGGACTTTGGATTTACAATGCTTCATAGGATGCAACAATCCAGACCTATTCCTAGAGAAGAAACTGAAACCATTTTGCCAGACTCTTCATTCATCTCAAATACAGCCAGTTCTCACACTGCAGCACAGACAACAACAGCCACAAATGAAGGCAACCTGACCATGAAGTTGCTGAAGATGAAGAGAGACAAAGAAAGACAGATGGCAGCCAGGAGAGATGCAACACTTGAGGCCATGAATGAGCTGGCAGAGAAGAAAGCAGAGGAGGCAGAAGCAAAAAGGCAAGAAATTGCAAGGAGGAAAGCAGAGTCTTCACAAAGAAGAAGAAGAGCAGCACAAGAGAAGAAAGCTCTGGAATCTGCACCAAGGCAGGAAGCTGCAGCAGCAAGAAAAGATGCATTGCAAGAAGAGAAGGAGGCCAGAGCCCTTGAAGCAATGGCAGCTAAAGCAGAGGCAGCACTGAAGAGAAAAGAAGATCAAGAAGCAAAGAGAGCTATGGCAGCACTGAAGAGAAAAGAAGATCAAGAAGCAAAGAAGAAACAGCAAGAAGAGGCCAAGAGATTAAGAGCTGAGCAGAGGAAGCAGGCATGACCAAGTGGACATGTGCCCAAGAAGCTGAAGAGAGTGAACATGTTTGATGAGTTTAGATGATTCAGTGCTTTTGCACTTGTAATTTTTTGGCAAAAAACTTCAATGAGACTCTTTGAAACTGTTGGAGTTGGGATGATTCAGTGCTTTTGCACTTGTAATATTTTGGCAAAAACTACAACGAGACTCTTTGAACTGTTGGAAATGTGAAGATTCAGTGGCTTCATACTGCCATTCAAAATGAAAACTGTTGGAGTTCAAAATGAAAATTGTTGGAGTTCAGTTGCTTTATTATTCAGTTGGAGTCCATTGATTTATTCACCGTTGGAGTATAGATATTTAAATGCATAAAATTTAAAAATTAAAACAAAAAAGGTTGGCCTAGGTGTCGAACCCAGGACCTGTGGTGTGATAAACAACGTGCAATGCCAATGTGATAGGAACGGTGCTTTGCTCAAGTGTTACTTGACAACCTAGTTATTATTCTTCCACTCCCCTCCAACCTACTTAACTGAATTTTTACAGCTCACTGAATTCAAAGTTATCTGAATTTTTACAGTTGTCTGAATTTAGTTTGAAAAGCTAACTGATTTGATTATAGTTAACTGAATCTTAACAGTTGTCTGAATTTAGTTAAGACAAAATTCAGTTAAGACATAATTCAATTAAGATAGAATTCAGTTAAGACAAAGATTCAGACAAAAATTTAGTTAAGATTCAAAACCTTAGCAGCTACTTCTTTTGGAATTTTTGCCTTATATAGCAACAAGAGAATTTTGGATTGTTGCCTTATATAGCAACAAGACTGCATCAACACCATTACATACCAACAAAACACTTTTGGATTACTGCCACTTTTGCATCAACACAGTTCAGCACATATATATAGCATCAACAGCCAGTTCAACACTTATATAGCATCAACAGCCAGTTCAACAGACAGAAATTACAAATAACTTATGTGCTTAATATACAAGCACACCTAACAAACTAATATTTTATAACTTATATGCTGAAAATCTGTATATTTCAGCATACCTAACTACTGCAACTGCATCTTCTTCATGCCTTCTACTGCATCTTCATCTTCAGTTCTTCAACTTCCGGAGGCGCTCCGAGCGGCGAACCTCCATGTCAGCTGCCACCTTCCTCTTCTTCTTCCTTTCTGGCTGCGCTGCGACGTCCACCTGTGCTTGAAGGGCCAAGACCACCTCCACCTCCTGCTTGACGATGTTAGGAACATCTGGAAGAAGCTCGACGTCAATGGGGTGGTGCTTCTCACCCTTCCTGGCAACGGGCATCACCATCTGGACCTCCTACTCGGGGACGATGGGCGCCGCCACCTTGACCTCCGGCTCGTCGTCAGAGAGGACAATCACCTTCGGCTCCTCCCAGCCAGTCGACCAGGACGAGTCGGCGGCATAGCCAGAGTCTTCGTCGGAGCCAGAGTCGTACTCCGACTCGGACGAGATGTACTCCGAGACGTCGTCGCGCCCGAGGCGGTCGGGCTGGTAGTGGTCCCAGTATGCTGTGTTGACAGGCACGGGGATGGCCAGGTCGACATTGTGGATGCGCTCTATTCATGAGCCAACGTGCAACGGATCCGGCTGGCGCGGTGCGGTGGCGGACCGGTACATCCACCACCGGGCTCGCTGCCCCAGGTCGTCGGAGCGCGTCTCCTGCATCGTGAAGCGGAGGACGAGCACAGGAGGGATACCTTGGGGGTCGTCGCAGATGCGGTCCAGCTCGTCGTCGGTCATCACCTTCAGGAGGCCACGCGCATGGAGACGCAGCATCCCAATGCTGGGGAACCACTTCCCGATCTCCGTCAGGTCTGTGCGCATCGCCTTGTCGTCGCCTGCGAGGTCATCGATGACCCTCTTCCAGGCGGGGCTGTTGTCCATGTCCACGACGGCGGTGTGGTGGTCGGCGGCGAGGGTTTCTTGACGGCTGCGTGGGGGTTTGGTGCGGGGTAACCGAGGCGACATGATGGATTGAGGGGAGAGTGGAGAGTGGAGCGGTGGGTGGGTGGGCTTAAAAAGCAAACAAGGAAACGGAAGAGGCGTGAGCCATTGGGCCACTAGCAACTGCTAAATACGTAGGTTAGAACCTGCCCTTGATCAAAGCACTACTACTTACCACACTGGCATTGCCACCAACGTTCAATACCACAGGTCCTGGGTTCGAGACCTAGGCAAAACTCTTTTTGTGTAATTTTTTTCTTTAAGAAAAATTTGTTATAGGCATACAAATTCAGTCATACAAAACAGCTACTGTAGGCATATAAATTCAGACAAATTCAGTCATATAAAACAGCAACTGCAGGCATATAAATTCAGGCAAATTCAGTAATATAAGACATAGACAGTTAACTTCATTTTCTTATCTGAACCAACTTCAGTTTCTTATCTTAACCCACTTCAACTTCAATATCTTATCTTAACACAATTTAGTTGACACAAATCCAGGAGGAAAGATACAAAGTGTTTTTTTACAATGACACAGATTCAATCAAATTCATTCAGCATGCCCTTCAGCTTCCTTATCTTCTCCTTGGTGGCCTCTTTGTGTTTGAATAGGTCACCAATCATGTGCTCAAGCTTCCTTTTCTCATGCTTCAAGTCATCTCTCTATTGAGTCACTTGGTCCCTCTCCTGCACTGCTTGGTCCCTCTCTTTCTCTGCTTTAACCCTGAATACCTGATGAATGTTGGTTACTGACTTGTCTGCAATCTTCTTCTTCTCAAGTTCTTCCTTTAGATCAGTCAGAGTAAGTTGTGTGCTGCCTAGTTGGCTCATTGCCTGCTCCTTCTCAGCCACCATCTTAGCAAAATCAAGCTTGAAATGCCTCAACTCATTCTCCATCTTCTTCTTCGCTTCAAGAACCTTCGAATTTTCTTCAGCACTCACAACATTCTGTCTGAGCCTCTGTTTTTTCTCCTCTTCATACATGGTCCATATAGTAGCTAGGCTCATCTTCAGAGCATCAGACCACTCAGGGTCAACCCACTCAACATATCTGCATTTAGGTACTTCCTAACAATTTAAAACATACAAAAAAGAGATTCAGTTAACTGTCAGTATTTAGTAAAAAAATTACTATGCCTGATGATGGAACTTAAAACATACTACAAATCACTTCCTGTTTAACAGTGCCAAACGTAAAAAAAATTACTAACCTTCTATGCACAAGCTAGAAACCTTCTGCCAGTGTCAACAGATTCAAATGCCACATTCTTCTCACACAAAGATCCATGCCCACATCTAAAGCTAGGCAGATCTGTAGCCAAGCCACTCCATTCCTCACAGGATATTGTGGTAGGTGGCTAAACAAAGGAGAGACATTTCAAATCAATTGAGAGAGAAACCCTAGCTGAGAAACCCTAGACTGGATTTGTGTGAGATTGAGGAGCACACTAACCTTGCTGGTCACAGAGTCATCTTCAGAAGAACTGGGAAGATCATCCCAGGACACCATGGTTTCTGCTAGCTGAAGATGACAAGGGGATCTGTTGGACAGAGGAGAGATGGGAACTGGTGGTGCACGAAGTTGAAGATGAAAGATGAGGAAGAAGAAGGGGATCTGGTGGTGGTGGTGGACTGGTGGTGGACCAAAGCTACATGTAGAGTGCAAGTTGCTGGGTGGGTGTTTGCAGCAGGTGCAAGTACATGCTTGCTTTTGAGTTCAGTTGTGCTGAGATTCACTTACTTCATTTAGTACAGCAATTAGTTTGCAAAGTTAGTTCAGTTTTGACAGGAATTTCTGTCAGTAATTTGAAAGCAATGAGGTTAAGTACAATCCAGTTAACTTTGCAAACTAAATTCAGTTAACAATTAAAATTAAGTGAACTACAAACTAAATTTAGTTAACTATAAAAATTCAGTGAACTGCAAACTTTCTGTCAGAATTAGTTTAACTACACTTCTGACATGAAATACATCTGTCAGTTTTTTCAAAGCAATTAGGTCTATAGCATTTCAAAGCAAGTAGGTCAAGCAGGCTTCACATTACTGACATATTATCCATTACAACAAGCATTACTGAGCAAACAAAAGCAACCATTTTAGTATGCTCAGTTTACACACCTGCACCTACTGAATTAACAACACTTCACTTCTTCATAATTAAGGTGGAACACATCACACAAAGCACTATAACAAAACCAATCATCAGCTTCAGCAGCATCAAAGTCTCTCTGCCTAACCCTATAAGCATAGCCATTTGCTGCTTGGTAGCATACTTATTCTCACTGGAGCTGCCATAATTATCTCTTCCAGCCCTGCCTCTCCCAACCATGACCCTTCCAGCTGTGCCTCTGCCGCCATTGATTCAGTCCTCTGCTTCTCAAGCTCTTCCCTCTTGTCCTCAGTTGCACCAATTGCATCTACAACAGCATCACCAACCAGACGCCTTGTTTCAACCAGATGTTGCACATACTCAAGCTCCCAATACCAGAAACCACAAGTGAACTGATTAATCAGTGGCAAAATTAGTTAACCTTGTTAACCAACTCCACAAAATTACAAATTGAATGAATCAACTACTGCATTGCTCTAAACTACTGATTTGCTCTAAACTACTGCATTAGTTAACCAGCTGCTCTGCTTCATTACTACAGTGAGTTGACACGGTATGAATCTACTGAACTGGCACTTACATGGTGGTTCACGCACTTGTAGAAGATCCATACATCGTGCTCATCGGTGCTAGACCGGTAGAACCTCACCTGCTCGCCGCAATCCGGGCACCCGATCAGTGGTATAGCAACGGAGCGGCCACACAGCGCTGAGCTGATGGAGCTGGAAGACGACATGAAGGAGGAGACAGAGGAGGTGGAGGAGGGCATCGGCAATGGCTGCGGCGGCGGAGGGCGACAGCGTCGACAATGGCTGCGGCTGCGCGGACGGGAGTTGGCTAGGGTTCGGAGGAGAGGAAGCGGAGAGCGAGAGGGGATAAGGCAGAGCGACCAGTTGCGGTCCGACCAGGTGCGCGCGCATTTGCAAGAAAAAACTC
>NC_041387.1:661908311-661923296 GCF_002162155.2 Triticum dicoccoides | reverse complement strand
CAACGGCTGACTCGACCAAGTCAGCAAATACGTAGCTCAATTCGTATATATGGACCAAAGTGAACCCCCTGCGCAAGTATATGGACCGTAGTTCGGGTATTTTGAAGTAGTGGTACTAAACTGTCAACCGGCTCAAGTTTAGTGACCTGCAGTGAATTTTTCTCAATCCTCAATTAGAAGCCATGGTGAATTGTTGATCTGATGCAAGCGACGCATCCTTTCCCAAGTTTTATACTTATGTTCCCATCTGAACTCGCCATACATACCCGCCAGTCTCCACTTAACATTGCTATCCTCTTCTACCATTACATCAACGAACATGGGGTCAAGCTCCAGCCTTTGTATTTTCACTTCTTTTTTCCAAACCAGTATCAATCCACCTTTCCGACCATCTCCTGCACACACCAATTTATGATCCATGTTTAATCTCCTTCATAAACATTCAGCCGGGTAGCTTTCCAAGTGAGTCTCCGATAGAAACATCATGTCTGGGTTGCATGCTCGCTGGACATCCAACAATGCACGAACTGCTGCAGCGTTTCCAAGCCCGTTACAATTCTAGCTTAAAACTTTCATGATGATCGGACAGCCTCCGACGAGAAGGCCGTGAATCCGGTGATCAACAACGAAAAAAACTCTCGATCGGCGTAGCCGCCAGAGGACAGCAGATCACAACTTCGCAGTGGTGATTTACAAAGAAAACTCACGATCAGCGTAGCTGTCGGAGGACATCAAAACCCTGGCTTTGTTAGTCAGGGGACGGGAACCTGAAGGGAGGGCACCTTGTTAGTGCATCAAGCCAGCCTCACGAGGAGGTCACAGGGCTAGCGGCCGCCGCCGGCGGCGGCGACGCACCAACCCTAGATCGCCAAGAATATTGCCTCCGAGAAAACATGACTCTCTCTGTGTGTAGCAGTCTCTGAACTAGGATAAGTGTTGTTTTCGTCTTTTTTTTTTCTAGTGTTGCATAAGGAAGGAAGCTCGTGAATCACACGGATTCTTTTGATGGAGAAGCAAACCCGTTAACTGTCACTAGCCTGTGGGCCCGACGGGACATCGCCCGGGAGATCCTAGCCACTAAGGCCTTGTACAATGGGAGGTGCTTAGAAAAATAAATCGGATTTTTCTAAAGCATCGGTGAGCGTCTCTCGGGTAGAAATAGGCATTGGTGCTTTAAAAAACCCCGATTTATTTTTCTAAGCACCTCTCTAAGCACCTCCCATTGTACATGTACAAGCCCTAATCCGCATCAAGCCATCAACAAGCGTCAAGCGAACATTGAGTGCGACTGAGGCGAGACAGCAGGAGGCGGCGACGGGCAGAGATGGCCGGCGGTGGCGCGGCCGCGTCGGCGCTGTCGAGCCCGTGGAGGGCGCTGCTGCAGCGAGCGCTGGACGCCAACGCGCACCTCAAGCACTCCACCTTCTTCCAGCTCGTAAGCTCCCATCTCCCTTTTCTTCCCCTCCCCATCCCCTTTTGGGAGAAAAAAAAACTGGTACCCTAACGGACGGACGGTCGATCGTTCCAGGCCACGGTGGGCGGCGGCGGCAGGCCGGCGAATCGCACCGTCGTGTTCAGGTGCCCGCCTGATTGGAAGTAGCTCCCTTCCATTTCTTACTGGTTTTGACCTGGAATTTTTGGTCTTGCCAGGGGCTTCCAAGAACACTGCGACAAGATTCAGATTAATACAGATGCGCGGAGCAACAAGGTTGCTGCTACCAATCCCGTGCTTTCTAACCCTGTTATATACATAGCGCTTCTTGCTGCTCGCTGATTCCCTTGCTCGTTTCGTCGTGGGAACTGTGAACGAACAGATTGGGGAGATCAAGGAATGGCCCCTCGGCGAGGTAGGGCGTGTGAAGAACTGGCATAATTGCGGGTCACCATTTTAAGCATCACGAGTGCCGAGTTCCGGCAGCGGAATGCCTGATGTTGGGTTTCTTGCAGATATGCTGGTATTTCACCGATTCATGGGAGCAATTACGAATCAGCGGTATCATAGATGTGATCGATGGTTCCAGTCCCGATCCCGCCAAGCTCCAGGTTAGAGCTGCGTACTGTCTGCCTTGTGCTCTGTTCTGCGTGGTGGAGATGCCTTGCAAATCAAAGGATATCTGTAATGAAAGATTTGGTTTTGCACAAAACTGAACATAACTGTTCTAGTAGTAGCTAGTTTACTTCTGTATAGTTTCTCACACACGGGGTTTGATCATCTCATCGGGAGATGACGGCTTAACATCGTACTAACATCTCCACAACTTTCACCTTTCAAAGCTTTTGGTGATGCTTAGAAGCAGCACAGCTGATTTCATTGATATTAAGTGATCTTTTATAATCCTTATGCTCAACATTGGTTGTTTATCTCACAGCAACGAGAGAAAGCTTGGTTCGCCAGTTCAGTAAAGTCAAGATTGCAATACTTAGGACCATCTCCAGGGATCCCCGTCGCAAATGATGACCACGTTACGGATGTTCATCTCGATCCATCAGCTGGTCCAGTTGATACCTATTGCCTTCTGACTCTTGATCCAGAAAATGTTAGGTTAAGTTTTCTTGTGCTGCATGCTCACGATTTTCATATCGGGATCTGCACTTGTACTTTGAAATATAGAATGAGTTACTTATTGCAGATTCATATTCCCCTATCGTGTTGTTTAATACTGTTGATTCTCATATTCAGGTTGATTACGTGAACCTGAAAAGTAATCAGAGGTTGATGTTCACAAGAACCCAGGAAGGAGATGAGTCCAGTGATTGGATGGCCAGAAAAGTTAGCCCATAACAATCTTTTGTTACAGAGGGTGAACATAAGGGCGTTATTAGCTAGTACAACTGATTTTATTGTGGATTTTCCATTGCAAGGAACTGGCTTCATTCCTCAATATCTTTTCTAGCCTGTCAGAATGCATGTTTGGCAGAGCACCCATTGATTACTTGTACTAGAGAGTTGAGCTGTGTGCTTTTCCTGCATTACAGTCCTCTGTGAACATACATGATATCTCTAAGTAAGGCCAGGAGATACATCGAATCATCTACATTTATATGGCTGTAATTACAACAGTATCATGCACACAAACTATGATCCTAAGGACGGGGATCCAGGGGAAACATCGCAACCACTCAGGGCGTGTTTGGTTGCCCGCATGCAGCCTAACCAGGTCCGTGCGGGATGTGCGTGGCCTGTTTGGTTGGCTGGACTGCATGCGATTTGTGGCCCGCATGAAACTTAAAGCAGGCCTGAACCTGGCCCGGCGGCCGACAGTTTCTCGCGAGCCTGGCTCGACACGGCCACACGTGCGAGGAGGCTGCACGCCTTGGCAGCGCGGGAGACGGAGGGGACGTCTCATAACCCCCCTCCCCACTCTTCTGTCACCGCCCCGCCCGCACTGTTCCCCCCGCTCCTTTCTGCCTCACCATCCCTCCCTCTCCTCTTCTTTGATGGCTCCGCCTCGCCCACTGTCGCGCCGTCCTCTGACCCCGTCGACCAGCGCATTGCCAACATCTAGGAGCGCTGGGTGGCCGGGCTCCAGAACTCAGGTAGGGACCCGGCGTCGGTGCTGCGAGCGCTGTCCTCCAAATGTTGTCGGCCACCATGAGGGTCGGCCAATGCGGTGCCGGCCGTTCCTGCTCCGCCGCCATTTTCGGTTCTCGTGGTCAAGGGCTCGACGCTAGCGCTGTCCACGGAGCTGCCGCTTCTTGGGACCCCATTGGGCAGGGGGTTTTCTTGACCCCCATCCAAGGGTTTTCTCCTGTCGGCGCGTCGTCCTCCTCGACCTCCGGCGTGGCCATGAGCACGGGGCCGATGCCGCCGGCCATCGCCAGGGCCGGCTCCTCCTCTGCTTCTCCACCTCTCTCCTTTCCGTCGGGGTTTTCACCTCGACCTTAGTTCGCTGCGACTGCGCAAGCTCCGGTGAGTCAAAGAATCCCCAATGCTTGCTCGTAGATGTAGATTAGGGGTTTCTTTCTTAGGCATGTGCTAGTACTTGCTGGATTCAATGGGATTAGATAGGATTCGAGTAGATCCGATTCGATGCGATCCCAATCGAATCGAATCTGACCGATCTGTTCTTTTTTGCTACAGTGTGTGTTCTAGGATAATGTTCTTCTGCTAGTGTTATGATCTGTGTTCATGCTAGGATCTGTGTTCATGCTAGGGTCTTGCTAGGATCTGTGTTCATGCAAATGGCATGTTCATGTTCAAACTAGGATCATGTTCATGTTGCTACATACATGTTCAAGCTCGGGTTTGTGTTGCATGCTCTAGATTGTTATACGTGCATGTAGTAGGCCCATTTTAGGATGCTGCTAAATGTGCATAGGTGCACATAGGTGCTATTTTTAGATGTTTTCATGATTAGGATAGTGCACTGATGAGTGGCAGTTGTAGAAGACCAGATGATCAGTGGCATTTAGGATAGTGCACTGATGAGCGACAGTGCACTGATCAGTGGCATTTGCTCATGGGCTACTACCACTGATCAGTGCCATTTGCTCTTGGGCAAGTGCCACTGATCAATGGCACTTGCTCTGATCAGTGGCATTGCCCAAGAGAAAGTGCCATTGATAAGTGGCATTTGACAAAGAGTTTGTGCATTGATCAGTGGCATTTGCTCTTGGGCAAATGTCTCTGATCAGTGTCATTTGTTGTAGTACTAGTGCAACTGATCAGTGGCATCTGTAGAAGAGCTAATGCCATTGGTCAGTGGTTGTTCAATTTGCAAGCACCGTTAATACTTGTCATCTTACCTGACAAGATATTGAAGTGTGACTGGGACATGGCGGGTGAAGGAGCTCGGGTGGCGGCCTGAGCCGAGGGCACAGAGGATCTCATCCCCACGAACGGGTGGCTCAAGAGGGTGGACTTGCCTGGCAGAGTCGCCTTCATGAGTCTGCCTCATTCAAGGGGACGATCTCCGAGGACCGGCCATGAGGAGGGGGCCCAGGAGCCGCTGCGCTTCCACCACCAGATCAAGGACGCCGAAGACCTCGCCATGCTCGTCATCCCTCACAAGTTTGTGGAGGTGATCAACGAGTGGCTGGTCATCAAGCGGCTCCCGCGCGTGGTCAGGCTGTCGGCGAACAAGCGGTGCGCATTCTGGATGCAGGTCCAGAACTTTGAGGGGCACATGGTGCTTGGCCGGGGCTGAAATTACTTCTGCCGCCGCCACCGGATTGTCCCCGGCGACCTCGTCGTTATGCGCATCTCAAGACTCGTCCTGAAGGTCCAAATCTACAACCACGACTCCTCAGTCATGTGCAGGTTTCGTTGCAGCAGACACATCTACGTTGGTGACATTTGAGCATGCAGTGTAGTTAACTTAGGTGTTAGTGTTGAACTTGTTATGGTCTGTGGCTAGAACTTATGGTACTTGTGATGTGAACTTGTTAATATTTTGGCCAGGAGCAGCACCCTAGTGTGGAGCAGGGAAGGAGGATGCTCCTTCTGTTAATCTAAGTAGTTTGCTATCATTTTCGTTGCTTGCTTTGTTTGATCTCATTTGGTTGCTTGTTTTATTTGTTGTCAGTGCTTGCCTCTTTGATATGCTGTCAGTTGTGCTTGCTGTTGTACTGATCATGTGGTGGTAAGGCCATCACATTTGAATGGGATGAGCAGAACACAAACGCTGTTTGCAACAAATAGCTGTTGTTTGCATCTGCTCACACCCTAAGCAAAAAAACGACAACCAAACAGCAGGAGGGTAAGTGCCCCTTCATGCGATGCAGGCAACCAGACAGGTTGCATCTGCTGCATATGAGGCTACATATAAAGAACTAGACTAGCTGGAGATGAACATGCAATGCGGGTACGGGACGTGGCCTTGGTGGGTCCCATGCCACATCAGCATGTCGTGTTGACCATTAGGTCAAGGACGCCAGGTGAGCCTGTGGACAAGACCGGTTTGCGTTGTCACGACCATCACACCGGGAGCGCGGGAATATTTGGCGCCCACAGACCAGCAGCGCGGGAAACATTTCCAATGTGCAGCTCGGTTCAAATTCTTTTGGCACTTCTCAGAGACCGAGATGGTGTTGGTCACCTCAGATGTAGTCCCATGTCATGACCAGCGGTTGAAGATGAAGCGCAGCTCAAATGAGCCGAGGAGAGTGCAGACTCCTGGCTGATGGGCCTAAACCACTCTCAAATATACTCAAACCAGATGACAAGATAGAACGAACGAGCCTGACTCAGATGATTAGATTTCTTGTGATGGAATTAAATCATCAGGGTTCAAGTTCTAAACTTAACACCGATGCTCGCATTTTTCTGGTTTTTTTGACTTTTCGGTGATGTTCGTTCATTTGGGAAGAGACATCCCCTCAGTTACGAGCTGTTGTGACATCATAAATCTCAAAATATGATGCCGGTTTAGTCTCTCGAAGGTGCTCATAAGGTCTCTTGAAGATGTTCATAGGGGTAGGGTACCATATAGGGGTGAATACACATATGTCATCATATTTGTTAAAAGAAAAAACACAAGCGCTCGAAATAAAATAACCAGATAACCACGTTTAATAATAATAATAAAAAGGCAAGCAGCAGAGCAGGAGCGGGACGACGGTCGGCGGAGAAAGAAAGCTCGGCGACGGCGGCGCACCTATGTTGTAGTACTACGTAGTATTCCATTATTTTCCTCCATAGTCTATCTTCTCCCATGGCGCCCCATTCCCCTGTTGTATCCTCTTCTTCCTCCTCTCCCTCGCCTCTCCAATGGCCATGGCATCCTCTCTCTCTCCCCGGCCCCCTAATGCCAATCGGGAAGGAAACTGTACTAGGCCTGCTTTCCCCTCTTCTCCGGCGTCTCCTTCGGCTCGGCTTCTTCAGATCTCCAGATCAACCAAGAGGATCGAATCCTCTTCTTCGTTAGGTAAGGTCTTGCACTCTTGCTGCTTTGATTATCTACCACCTGTACTTTCTGCTGCTTCTTTTGGAAGCCAGCTGTTCCCTGATTGAATGAATGTTACCGATGCATTCGGTACAACTCCTCTGTGGTTCCTGATGCTGTTAGATGTTTTCTGTTTCTATCAGGACAGATTGCTTTTGCTTCAAAATGAATTATTATATGCATTAACTTGTCCGTGTTGCCAGCCACTTCATGGAGGATGCGATTTCCTGAATCTTTTGAACTGTTTACAAGCCATGTAATATGCTGACAACTGTTATTGCTTTGTTGCTACTGCACAACACCAGGATTTTTACCCTTTTTACATTTACATTATCTGACATTTTTTTCCAAAGAAAATGACTGCAATAACAAACAAATGCTAACTGAAACGATAGCTGGTAACATCCTCTTAGCCAGGTAAGGTCCTTTAGCCCTACTGCCCCCTATGTTTATCTGCACACATGGACATTACCTGTATGCTGTGTTAACAAACAGCCTGACTGACTGCTGATTTCCTTGGAGCCCCAAATTCGTTCATGCTGTCAGCGTACTGGATTGAGGATGCGATTCCTCGAACCTTTGGGGTTTTTGAGAATCCATCTAGCATGCTGACAAGTACCGTCTCTGCAGTGCTATTGCACAACACTAACTTCACATTTTTCTGATATGGTGAAAATCATATGGCTCCGATAACAAACAAATGCTTCCTCACTGAAACTGAAGCGGCTTGTATTACTGAAACCGCAGGTCATGTCGCTCCAGCTCAAATGTCTTGAGCCGAGGCTCCTCATTGTCTCCATGCTCGCCTATTTGCTTACAAGAAAACAGGAGGTACGCATCTCTACCGCTGCATCTCTTATCAACGCCCGCTCTCGAGGCCGTATTTTTCAGCAGGATCTGCCAAGCCTCAACACAGAAACCAAGCACTCCTGAATTCTATCTTTATGTATGTATCTAAGAGGAAGCCTTGATGTGGCTTTACCGCTTTAGGTTCTACCTGTATCTGTATGACAAGGATGTGCTCTCACAGCAACAAGTCAAAACACACTTGCCTTGGTTATATGAGCATGATATCTCTGCAATGCAATTTAATTTAATTAGCTTCTGTGTTGATTTATGTGAGGGTTCGAGGTAGGCAGGTAGCCATGCCGGCTCAAGTCCTACCAAATTGTGTCTGCATTTTCAGCTTTCATTTCCTTTTCGGTAATATAAACAAATAAAATTGGATCGTTTCCTTTGAAAAAATAATCTTAAACTCTACAATTTCAGCTCTACTGGTTTACCTGGAGCATGAACTAATAATGTTGCCTGCATGTGTACACTTTTGAGAATGGAAAAACAATAACACTGCTTCCTTTCTGAAACTTTCCAGAACTTGCTTTATACTCCCTCCGTCCTATAATATAACAATGTTTTTGACACTAGTGTAGTGTTAAAAACGTTCTTATATTATGGAACGGAGGTAGTAGCTATTATTGCAGAACACCATGGTTCTACATTTATTTGATACAGTTGTAAAGTAACATAGCTCTGAGAACAATTACTAACTGAAATGCTGCATAATTGTTTGATTATGCAGGATCATGTATTGTACTCCCTCCGTTCCGATTTACTCGTCGTGGTTTTAGTTCAAATTTGAACTAAAACCACGACGAGTAAATCGGAACGGAGGGAGTACTAGCTTGTTTATTAACACTGCTCTGAATTTATTATGCAGGTCCTGCCCCTTATCTCTGCCAGCTCCTCCCGCTCTCTACTCTAGATTCACCAAGGTCTGCCCGGTACCCCACATTACTACTCCCTCGGTTCCAAAATAGATGACCCAATTTTATATTAATTTTAGTATAAAGTTGGATCAAAGTTAGTAGTTGGGTCATCTATTTTGGAACCGAGGGAGCACCTGGTAAGGTTGTACGTTGGTTATCTACTGTTAGTACTATTACTGTAGAGTACTAATAATACTTTTAAATTTTAATGACCTGTGTTAGTTGCTGCTTAGATGCTGGCTATATTGGAATTTTTATTTTGTGGGTGAGAGATAAATTCATGCTGCTGGCTTACTGGATTAAAATAAAATCTACGCGTCAACTGTTGTTGCTATAGCGCTGTTGTGGAACACCATGACATGCCACCCCCTGAATTCTTCCTTAGATGCAGGGGAGATGGCGTGTAAAACAGTTTGCTCTTTCTTGCCCCTTCCCTTTTGTTTTGATAGCTTAGTTTTTGCTTTCTTTTCGGGTTGATTTGTACGGCTTTGTGTCATTTTACTGACGTTTCTTCTAATACAACGACAAACATGAAGCATGAAGTAATGTTGCCTGCATGCGCACAGTTTTGAGAATGGGAAAACAATTACACTGCTTGGTTTCAGAAACTCTCTAGAACTTGCCTCTAGTGCTATTATTACAGAACACCATGCTTCTGCATTTATTTGATATAGGAGTAGTTGTAAAGCAACATACATAGCTTTGAGAACAATTACTAACTGAAACAACACATAATTTTTATTATTATGCAGGATCATGTCTTATACTAGCTTGTTTATTCAACGCTGTTCTGAATTTCTTGAGTCGGAGCTTCTCTTTCTGCTCCATGGTCCCCTATAAACATGAGGTACGCATCTCTGATTGCATGCATCTCTGCTGCTGCATCCCTCGTCAGTGCTCGGTCTCGAGGCTGTTGCTTTGAGCAGGATATGGCAAGCCTCAACACTGAAACCAAGCACTCCTGGATTCTAACACTTGTAGTGTCATCGTGTTGCCTGCAGTCCAGCCACATGCTTGGGTCAGCTATCTCCAAGGTTCTACCTGGAAGAGCATCATCGGCAAACTTATGCAGATCCAACGAATCTCTGAACGTGCCTTCTGTTGGGCTCCTTCCGGTAAACATCTCAAGCAGTAATATGCCAAAACTATAAATATCACCAGCTGCTGAGACCGCAGAGCCTTCGCCATACTCTGCAATTATGCAAAGTTTTGTGGTTAGCATGCCATATTCGTGTGGAAAGTAAAATATAAAATTAGAAGAGTCCCAGTTACCTGGAGCAACATAGCCTATGGAACCTCTAATTCCGGTTGAGCTATTTAAAGCTGGCATCCCCTCGCTTGTATTTTCTTGAAGGATCCTTGATATGCCAAAGTCTCCAACTCGGGCGCTCATGTCTTCGGCAAGAAGAATGTTGCTTGGCTTAAGATCACAATGGATTACCAATGGTTGGCAGTAGTTGTGCAGATATTCTGCTGCATCCACAATATCAACAGCAATATCAAGCCTTTGGGCAAGGCTGAGTGTGTTGTTTATAGTGGGATCTTGCGATTTTGGATGAAGCCAACCATCCAAGTTACCATTGGGCATGAACTCAAAAACCAATGCCTTGAACTCTTGACCTTGGTGGTTGACGCTCGAACAAGAAGTAATGATTTTAATGAGACAACGGTGCCTTATCCTTCTCATCGCCTCACATTCAGCCTCAAAACTCTTGGAATATCTAGAATGACCAAGATTAAACACCTTGACAGCCAATGTTCTTTCTTCAGTGTCCAAAACACACTTATAAACCGCACCATAACTTCCTCTCCCAAGCAAGTTGACTTCCGAAAATCCGTTAGTTCCTCTCAATAATGCATGATAGGGGATTCTCATGTAATGGTCATCAGCAATTGAATCTTGTGCTAGTGTCTTCTGGCTTGGTTTGAGCTTCTTGCAAAGTATCCAAACAAGAAGAATAGCTGAAAGTGAGAAAAAGATCGCTCCAGCTGTCGCCAGAGAAATTACAAGAGACTTCGGCATGTTTTTTTTGTTCTTGCTTATGGAGCATGGGGCCAAATGAAGTTGAGGTGTACCACCACACAAATTGATATTCCCAGCAACTGCTAAGTAAGTGATGTTTCTGAAAACACCTTCATCTGGCACCTCGCCTTGCAAATTATTGAAGGATACATCCAGTTTGGATAATGATGTCAAATTCTGTAGAACTACTGGGATTGATCCTGACAAGTTGTTGTGTGCTAGGTACAGTTCTTGCAGGTTTCCAATACTACCAAGGGCTTCAGGAATATTACCAGAGAACTTATTCATGGCCAGGTTCAGTTTACTGAGCCCCTTTATATTCTTCAGTGACTGAGGTATGCCTCCTTCAAAGGAATTATCGTCTAATAACAGCCATTCCAGCACTATGCAATTCTGAATACCGTCAGGTATCTTGCCAAACATCTGGTTTCCTGATAGAATCAGTTGGTTAAGGTTTGCCAAACTACCAACCTCATTAGGAAGGGGTCCAGAAAGGGAATTGTATGACAAGTCCAAATGCGAAGAGAGGCCGGGTAATTTGAAGATCTCTCTGGGTATTGAACCGTTAAGTCTGTAATTCATTGACAAATCAAGTTCAAAAAGATTTTTCAACTTCCCCAGGCTTGCCGGAATTGGTCCCTCCAAGTTGCCATTACTTGCAATAAGCCCATTCAACCGCGAAAGGTTTCCTAGCGATGGCGGTATGAAGCCAGACAATCTAGTGTTGTACAAACCTAGCTGGATCAAGTTCTTGAGCTTGCCAATGCTCTCTGGAATAACTCCGGATATGGAAGTGTTTGCTATCACAAGTCTTGTGAGACCAACCAGATTGCCTATGTAAGCAGGAATAACCCCGGAGATCATATTGTCAGTTAAACTTAAGTCCCGGAGAGTCGTTGATAGGTTGACAATTGAACCTGGTAGTTGTCCTCCTAAAGGATTGACGCTGAGTTCTAATATCTGCAGTCGGCTGCAGTTTGCCAGAGAGGTGATGAATTCCCATCCCTTGTTGTCATTTGCTTCGAACCGATTGTCAGCCAAGTTCAGATATTGGAGAACTCCCAGTCTCCCCAATGTGGGAGGCACATACCCACTAAATCTATTTTTCCAGAGAAAAATTGTTGTGAGATGAGACATATTGGATATTGATGAGGGGAGGGCCCCACTGAAGTGATTGGAAGATAAGCTCAGAGCTTTCATATTGGGGAACTTGCTTCCGATATCATCCGGAATGGTTCCATATAACATATTTAGAGCTACATCAAGTACTTCCAATGATGACCAGTTGTAGAGAGAAAGTGGGATCATACCAGAGAGGAGGTTGCCGTAGAGACTGAAATACCGCATGTTGTGGATGCTTTGGAGCCCCGGTGGGATCGAGCCCACGAGCTGGTTACTGGTGAGATCGAGGATCTGTAGATGGGATAGATTGGCCAGTGTTGCCGGGATGTGCCCTCTGAAGCTGTTGTTACTCAGCGAGAACTCTGTCAAGGACGTGAGCTTCTCACCGAGCTCAGCCGGGATGCGCCCGCCAATCTTGTTGTTGTCCAGTACCATTTCGTTCATGCTGACGCATGAGCTCAGGTTCACTGGGAAAGTGCCGGAGAGCGCATTGTCGTCCAAGTAGAGCCCCTGTAGGCGGCGGAGGTGGCCGAGGCTCGCCGGAATGCCCCATGGAGCGAGTTGAAGCTCAGGTCGAGCGTCCGCAGAAACGTGAGGTTCCCGATGGCCGGGGAGAGTGCCCCGGTGAGCCCAGTGCCGTTCAATATCAACGCCACCACCCGCGCCGGCCTCCGATGGCTGCACGTCACGCCTTCCCAGCTGCAGAAGCCGGCGCTCCTATTCCAGGAGGCCAGCAAGCCACCATGGCTGATCTGTGCTTTGAAAGCTAGCAGCGCGGCCTCGTCGCTGGCGGTTGCCGTGGCAACCATCAGGACGGCTAGCAATGGGCATAGCAATCTCATGTCCCCCATTGCCATTGCCATTCCCCTCTTGGTTTGGTCTACTTTGGTTGGCAAGTAGCATTAGCCTGCTCTACATATGCCTTTGGCCTTTCTCTTGGTTTGGTTTGCAAGTGGTGTGCTAATATTCCCAGAAATAATGTAGACTTTGTCCTCTTTTGACAGATTTGGCCTCAATCATTTCAGTGGCTGGACTGAATTTGCAGCGGGTGCATGAATGGTACCCACCCAGCCCAGTCCAGTGATCCAGTCCAGTCCAGTCCACTTGCGTGGTTAGGCAGCACAAGTGGTGTGGTGCTGCTGCATGGCCGACGACCAAAGTCTTCACATGAAGTTTCGCCTCACATGCACTTCAACTCTTGTGTCACTGTCAGTAGGGCCCTTTCCATTTTTCCAATCCAATCTAGAAGATGATGCATGCATATAATTTCAATCATACAAAGACATCGTCACTCTTGATTAGACAAGTCTGCTTAGAGATACTCCTGTCCCATAATATAAGCAAAAACGCGCTTATATTATGGGACGGAAGGAGTAATAAAGAAAGTAGAGGCTTGCAGCTGCACTGGTGCAGGAACACTCAGAACAGACGCATTTTATATACAGGTGTTTGCACCATGTAAGCGACTTCAACCTTGGGTACCTGGACCCATGGCCAGCACCGGTAAAAGCTTCTTTCCAAGACATGCACAAGGAATTTGATTTTTTTTTTCTTCTTCTTCTTTTCCCCAGGGACAATAGCAGCCAATTCACTCGGCGTGGACCTGATCTGAGAGGACTTGGGAGTCCGTATGCTCGGTTGGCAGGTTATTTCGGACAACTGGAGTGGTAAATATTTACAAATTTGGCTCCATCTGAAGCGATAAAGCAGGCGCGGTAGCTGTAAGGAAGTTGGAAGAAGGAAGATTGGAGGACCGCAGACCTCAAACTCGCTGCCTGCAGATCAGCTAATTTGCATGTTCATGTGTATGCTGATTACTGAGAAGCAAATGTATGCGACATGCATCTGTTTCTGTTTGGTTAGATGGTTCTTGATTCGAAGGAATGCACTGTAACAGTTACAGAGCATTGCTTTTGCATCCTGCAGTTATGTTGAAGTAGACAAATCGGTGCCTTGCCAGTGAAATTCATACTTCGAAAGTTTATACATACTCCCACCGATCCATATTACATGTCGCTCAAATGGATGTATCTACACTAAAATACATCTAGATTCATCCATTTGAGTGACAGGTAATGTGGATCGGAGGGAGTATTATTTTTCTCTCAAACCATCTACAAATTACAATTTTGGATTATTTTAACATACCTTTTGTCTACTTTTTAATAATCTATAATATATTCCGTGGGTTCATCTTCAGAAAATTCATAAGCTAATCTGCATCTTGTTATTCCGGCATGTGAACTCGAGTATCAAAATCACTGGTTTGGCTACCCCGTCATCCTCGTCACCGACAATCATATTGCGCAAAGTGACACAACATATCATTAGTTGCCACAAAGTCTCCAATTCTCATATCATTGCAGCTCCACGAACAATTTCCCAACGACTTTGGAGCACTCTGAAAGCCCTTTCCATAGCCTTCCTAGCTGCCTCTTGCATTATTGCAATGTTGTTTTCTTTGTTACAGATATTGTCTTCACAAAGGCCTTCCACATCCTTCCTAGCTTCCTTTTGCATTGTTGCAAAGTTGTTTTGTTTGTTGCCGATATGGTCTTCACAAAGGCCGTCCACATCCTTCCTAGCTGCCTCTTGCATTATTGCAAAGTTGTCTTGTTTGTTACCGATATGGTCTTCACAAAGGCTGTCAACATCCTTCCTAGCTGCCTCTTGCATTATTGCAAAGTTGCTTTATTTGTTGCCTTGGGGTTCAGATTTGGCCTTCACAAAGACCGCCCACTGAGGATAGATACCATTGGCAAGATAGTATCCCATGATGTAGTCACGACTGTTGACAATGTAGTTGCATGGTGGTGATTCTCCGTTACAAAGTCTCCTGAACACGAGAGATCGCTGAAGCACAATGATGTTGTTGTGAGAACCAGGCATTTCAAAGAAAGCATGCCAAATTCATAAGTCATGTGATGCCACTGCTTCCAATATGGTGGTGGCCTGGTGTGACTTTACAATAGTAGAAAAACCCCCATTCGTCCCGGTTCGTGAGGGCCATTTGTCCCGGTTCGTGAACCGGGACTAAAGGGTCATTACTAAAGCCCTATACCTTTAGTCCCGGTTCGCCCAGGAACCGGGACAGATGGGGCTCCACGTGGCCGATGCCGCTTGCCCAGGCAGGGGGGCCTTTTGTCCCGGTTGGTGCCACCAACCGGGACCAAAAGGCTTCCACACGTCA